>NC_091434.1:180192361-180505905 GCF_964237555.1 Oryctolagus cuniculus | reverse complement strand
GTACCCTTGTGGGAGACCCGGAAGAAGCCCCTGGTTCCTGGCCCGGATTGGTGCAGCTCCGGCCGTTGCAGCCATCTGTGGAGTGAATCAGATGTTTCTACCTCTCTCTGTAACTCTATCTTCCAAATAAATAAAATGAATCTTTAAAAAATAAAAGAGCCATTATGGAGAAGCTCATCTCTGCCTACTACCCACCCCCCGCCCCCCGCCGCACCCCAGCCCACCTAAGATATAAAAGGGCCCAGCCTGCTGGGTCGAGGCCTCTGCCCTGTGTTTGGTCTGTGAGTATGATGGCAGTTGGTCAACCTCTGCGGATTTACTTTCTCTGAATAAACTGGGTCTGGCTGTGAGTTTGTATCTGTCTCCTCTCTGTTCTGCACTCTTTTTCCTAACATTTTGGTGCCCTGTGTGAGGAGGCACCAATCTGCCCTCTTTTCCTAGTGGTATCGCTCTCTTATTAAAGTTTTTCTAATTGGTATTACAGGTAGCAGGAAAGTCTGTACTCCTAGATTTATAGTTTTTCCATAAGTCCCTCAAGTACTCTACTGGTTTCTTTTTAAAAACATTTGAATATTTGGCCCATTTAAAGTTGTTCCAAGTGCAAAGTCTAAGGTATGGGTCCAACTACATTTTGTTGAAATCTCCCAGTTCTCTCAATACCATCTCTTACTGAATTGAAATGCAATTCACTTTTTAAAGATTTCTTTGTTTGAAAGGCAGAGTCACACATAGTTAGAGGGACAAAGAGAGAGAGAGAGTGAGAAAGAGAGAGAGAGAGAGAGAGAGAGAGAGAGAGAGAATCTTCCACCTACTGGTTCACTCCCCAAATGGCCACAAGGGCCAGGGCTGGGCCAGGCAAAACCAGGAACCTAGAACTCCCTTTGCATTTCCCACATGGGTGGCAGGGGCCCAAGCACTTAGGCCATCATCTGCTGCTTTCCCAGGCACATTAGCAGGGAGCTGGATTAGAAGTAGAGGAGCCAAAACTCTACCTGGAGCTCATATAGAATGCAAGCGTTGTAGATGATGGCTTAAGCCACTGTGCCACTATGTCAGCCCCAAAAAGCAATTCATTTTTAAATGAGTTCTAAATGATCATTTATTTAATCACTTGTCAATCATTAACTCCAAATTGCATGATTAAAGTTCGACTTGTTGAGGTTTCACGTGCAGATGATATGACTGGCTCATCTACGAAAGATGAGTATTTGGCTTTCGTTCACCACTCTTTCTCTCCCTCCTCCAATTCTGTCATGTTGAGTTCCTCTGCTGAGTCCTTCAGCTGCTTTAAATAATTTACTTACACCATGGTTTCTTGGTTCAACTGTTCTAATCAATATTTAGGTTAAATTAAACAAGCAGGAGCTATTGGCCTGAGGTTGTCTCAGTATGTTCAGTTCTTGCAAAATGAGCTGCAATCTAACTTAGTGTATGAAAAAACTGAACTTTACCTTAGGAGTCTCTTTTTCCTAAAAGAGCCAGGTGTCAATGACAAGGAGCCAGACTTCAGCCAATCACAGACGTTCCACTGATGAGCCCATGTCCAAATAAGGTAGACGCCACCTCTTGTCAGCCAAGCTGTTTCTGTATTTGACTTTCCTGTTCTGTCTATAAACACGCACTGCCCACTTTGTGGAGGAGCTTTGTGAACTTTCTCTGGTGAGGAGTGCTTCTCAGTTTTGCATCCTTCTTTGCTCCAATGAAATATTCCATTTAATTTGTCTATACAGATTTTCTTTAAACACTAGATATCCCCTCGTCAATATGAATTTAATCACACATAGTAGTGTATATATTTTCGTTGTTGTTCCCACTCTATATTATCCACAACAGTACCCCACATAGTAATAATAGTAATAATAATGCCATATGGAGGTAGGGTATATAGACTTAGACCAATGTCCTATGATAGGTAAAATGTCCCTGATTCCACACTGATATAAATAACAGACTGAGTAAGTAAATAAATGAGAAGAAAGGATAACTCTCCTTTCATAATAATTCCAATGATCTTTTTAAAAAGATTTATTTTTTATTTGAAAGGCAGAATTACAGAGAAAGGGAGACACACACACACAGACACACACACACAGAAAGAAAGAGAGAGAGAGAGAGAGAGAGAGAGAGAGAGGGAGATCTTCCTTCTCAAATGGTTGCAAGAGCCAGGCCTGGACCAGGCCAAAGCCAGGAGCCAAGAGATTCAACAGGGTCTCCCATATGGGTGCTGAGGCCCAAGAACCTGGGCCACCCTCAGCTGCTTTCCCAGGCATATCAATGGGGAGCTGGATTAGAAGTGAAGCAGCCAGGACATGAACCAGCACCCATATGGGATACAGATGTTGCAGGCAGTGGCTTAACCCACTATGATACAATGCCAGCCCCAAGAGTTCCAACAATTAAATGTAGAAGAAATGAAAGAAATAGAAAATTGGGGCCGGCGCTGTGGCGCAGCGGGATAAAACCCTGGCCTGAAGCACCAGCATCCCATATGGGTGCCGGTTCTAGTGCCAGCTGCTCCTCTTCTCATCCAGCTCTCTGCTATGGTCTGGGATAGCAGAAGAAGATGGCCCAAGTCCTTGGGCCCCTGCACCCATGTGGGAGACTTGGAAGAAGCTCCTGGCTCCTGGCTTCGGATCGGCGTAGCTCCAGCCATTGTGGCCATCTGGGGAGTGAACCAGCAGATGGAAGACCTCTCTCTGTCTCTACCTCTTTCTGTAACTCTGTCTTTCAAATAAATAAAATAAATCTTAAAAAAAGAAGAAATAGAAAATCATTGAATCTCACAGTCACAATGGCTGAAGGCAAGATCCACTGCTGGATGCTATAATTGTTGGTGAATGTTGAAGCCGTGGATTATTTGCAAAGCTATAAACATCTCTTAATTGCTGTGGTGTTTTAACACATGACCAGTCCTTTCATGTTCTACCCTTCAGAAGGTGAATTGACTCTCTCCAACTCCCCATCCTCACCCTGCACTGAGTAACCCCAAAGAATAGAGTGTGGAAAGGGAGAAATGGTGACTCTGGTGTAAACAAGGAGGTAGTCGGCAAGGAGAGCTGAGGTCCCCATACCCTCCTTGAAGCCCCACCTGTGCTACTCAAACTCTCCCCTCCCCATCCCCAATTCGACTTCATTCCTCCCTCCCCTGGCATGCAGCATAAAATCACAGTTTTGGAGAAACTATCACTCAGAACCAGCACCAGCCAAAAATAACCAGCACGGCTGCTGACTGCATCCCTGAGATGACCTTCAGTTAACAATGTCATTATGATAAAATTACCATAGCTGACACTCCTATTCCCATAATACACCTGATACCATGACACTTCTGAGATTGGCAAAGGGAGGCGGGCAGAGAAATAGGTGATACTCAGATTCCATCCCCAAACCCTGCCTCCTATGAATATGCAATTAAACTCAGCCCCAGACAGCACCCCCAATATCTCTAGATCACACACAGAGATGACCTTGAACATTTTTGAGTAGAGCTTACCTTCTAGCATGCCCAAACTTTCTCTGGAATGGGTACTTACGCTTTGCATGCAAATAAACATTGTTCCTCTGCTAACTTTACCAAAGTCTCCTCCTTGAATTTCTTGTTGTGAAGGAGAACAAACCCTGGATCCGGCCATTGGATGACACCTTGACCCAGCAACCCCACCACAAGTTGACAGTGGAGAAACTTGACAGTCATTCCTCCACCTGAACCAAGGGATCAAAGTTAACATCACCAGCGACTGCCCTTTGCTATGATGTGAGGAGAAGCTCATTCCACCTCTGGGATACTCTTCCTGAAAAGCCATAACTCCACAGGCCAGCGCTGTGGCACGGAAGATTAAAGCCCTGGCCTGCAGCGCTGGCATCCCATATGGGCACTGGTTCAAGTCCCAGCTGCTCCACTTCAGCTCCAGCTCTCTGCTATGGCCTGGGAAAGCAGTAGAAGACGGCCCAAGTCTGCACCCGTGTGGGAAACCTGAAAGGAGCTCCTGGCTTTGGATCTGCCCAGCTCATCTGGGGAGTGAACCAGCAGATGGAAGATCCCTCTCTGTCTCTACCTCTCTCTGTAACTCTATCTTTCAAATAAATAAAATAAATCTTTACGAAAAAAAAAAAAAAAGCCATAACTCCACCCCAATCCTACAGAACAGCTGACTAATACTTTTCAAAATGTTGGTCAGGTGTCAACAAGAAAAGGTGGAAGGTCAGTTAGACACCAGGTAAGACACACAATTCTACATTCTGTGTCAGCCTGTCTGGCTCCTGGCTTCTCCACTTGAGGGCACAGGGGGAGTGAACCAGCCAATGGGAGCTCACTCGCTCTCTCTCTTTCTCTCTGTCTCTGCCTTCAAATGAATGAATGTGTTATAAAATTATTTATCAATAAAAAGAAAAGAAAAATCAAGAAATCTTCATAGGTAGGAGAAGATTAAAAACATGTCAAGTAAACGCTATGTGGTATCCTGGATTGAGTCCTGGACCAGAAAAGGAGCATTAACAGAATAAGCCAATGAAGCCTGAATAAAGTCTGTAATTTAGTTAACAGTAAAGGACCAATGTTAATTTCTCAGGTTTCATCTTTATACCACATTCATGTAACACATCACATTACGGGGAGCTGAGTGAGAAGTAATCAGAAACTCTAATCCCTTTACCATGTGACCAAGAGTGTAGGACTTGGGCAGGGGAGTGTGGAACCACAGGAGCAGGAGCAGTGAGAATTGCGCTTGTTTTTCAAAGGATGTTCCAGGAAAAGCTGACTTCTCAACACTGTTCTCATGAAGCAGCAGACCACCACACACACACAAGCTTCAGAAACTACTTGGAGTCGTAATTGTGAACATACAACATATAAAGATGCACACTGCAAGCACGCAGGGCCCTCTTTTCTCCCCTTTCTACATCCTGGACAATCCCAAATGCCTCGCTGTAAAAGGCTTAGCAAACCTCTTCTCGAGAGGCAGTTTCCTTTTAAGAGGTTCACCTTCCCACCATCTCCTTTACTTCTCACAATAAGCTTTCTGCCATCAACTCAACTGGAAGCTGATGTTTGGCGATGCCAAGAGGGAGACTTACTGTATCTGCCAACAACTCTTCTGTAGGTCTAAGATCATTTCCAAATATATGTGCTTTTACGGGTCTGTTGCTGTGGCTCAGAGGTTAAATCACTGCCTGTGATGCCAGCATCCTATATGAGCACAGATTCCAGTCCTGGCTGCTCCATTTCTGATCCAGCTCCCAGCAAATGTACCTGGGAAGGCAGGAGAAGATGGCCCAAGTTCTTGGGCCCCTGTCATCCACATGGAAAACCTGAATTGGGTTCCAGGCTCCGGGCTTCAGCCTGGCCCAGTCCTGGCCCTCGTGGCCATTTGCAGAGTGAACCAGCAGATGGAAGACCTCTCTTCTCTCTCTTTCTAACTCTGCCTTTCAAATAAATTAACAATCAATCTTAAAGAGTAAGTGATTGGCTTACTTTTAATATTACTGGTTTCTGTGGTTTAGTGTGGTTTGTCTCCACTAAAGCTCATCTTGAGACTTGGTACTGAATGCAGCCGTGTTGAGAGGTATCAGGACCTCTAAGAGTGAATGGGTGGCTAAATAGGATGAATGCTGTTATCACAACAGTAACTTCCTCCTCTTGCTGGCTGAATTGGTTACGGAGGCAACTGGCTTGTTTCACAGTAAGGCTGGCACCCTCTCTCTCTGGTACATCTGCTTGTCTTCTAAAAATGCCTGCTCAGCACTGTTGCATGCACTTGTGCCCTGTGATGCTATCTGCCCTATTTGGACACAACACAAGGCCCTCCTTCCGAGATGCACTGCTAATCTTGGACTTCAGCCTCCAGAACCGTGAGCAAACTAGCCTCCTTTTGTTACAAATTACCCAGCATCAGGTATTGTGTACTAGGAACAGAAATTGGACTTACATTGTAGACAAACTTTCCATATTGTATATTCTATTCTATGTGGAACTATTCATTGTTTCCTTGTTTGCTGATGGCCTGGAGTCAATTTTCTGGTGAATACAAGTAAGAAGGAGAATATTATGTGTTTTCAATAACTTTAGTAAAGTAAAGAAAAAACTTGGGGGCTGGCATTGTGGTGTAGCAGGTAAAGCCACCACCCATGACACCAGCATCCCATATGGGTGCTGATTACTCCACTTCTGATCCAGCTCCATGCTAATGCACCTGGAAAAGTAGCAGAAGATAGCCCAAGTGCTTGGGCTCCTTCACCCTCATGAGAGATCTGAAAGACACTCCAGACTCCTGGCTTTGGCCTGGCCCAGATCTGACCATTGCGGCCACTTGGGGAATGAACCAGCAGATGGAAGATTCTTCTCTCTGTCTCTTCCTCTCTCTGTGGAACTCTGACTTTCAAATAAATAAATATATCTTTAAAAAGAAAAAGAATAAGATTAAGGGGATTCAAAAAATTCTATCTTTTTGCAGTAAATGTAAGCCTAATACAATGCAATAAACTATTTGCAAACAGGTGGATCAAGTCCTAAAGTTATTGCTGCAGTAAAACCTCCCTACGCCCTTATAGTCCCTCTTTATTTCACTCTATAGAAAGAGAATATATTGATTGTCAAGTATGTGCCAGGCACTGTGCCAAACTCTGAGAAAGGGACCCCAAGAAATCTGTAACTTGGGAACTTCTTACTCTGGCCCTCCCAAGCAGTTCACGCAGCTACCAAGGCGCAGTCCTAGTAGGCGAAGGTTACTGCAGCCCCTCCGATCATCAGAACTCCACCCGACCTGGGTGGTGTGCAGCCCCATTTGCAGGACAGATGGACGATATGAGGTGCACAGGGGGCCAGGGGCCAGCCCAAAGGGCAGCACAGCGACCTGAGCTGCGCTGCAGGACGCTCAGACCCCGTCTGCGACCCTGAATCCACCCCAGAACAGGGCGGCGAGCCAGGTGCCCAGCGTCCCGCTCGCCACACCTGCTCCAGGGCCCTGTGAGCTTCCGCGGCCCGCAGGGCACCCGCGGCTCGCCCCGCCCTCGGCCCCGCCCACCATCGGCCCGCCCCTCGGATCCACCTCACGCCCCGCCTGGCCCCGTCTCCCTTGGCCCCACCTCACGCCCCGCCCCGCCCTCGGCCCCGCCCCTTGGGCCATCACGCCCCGCCCATCCTCGGCCCGGCCCTCGGTCCCACCTCACGCCCCGCCCCGCCCTCGGCCCCGCCCCTTGGGCCATCACGCCCCGCCCATCCTCGGCCCGGCCCTCGGACCCCACCTCACGCCCCGCCCCATCCTGTGGTTCCTCCCCGCCGCACCCCTGCGGGCACACGCGGCTGTCCCTGTGCTCGGCCCCGCCCCTTGCACCTCGCCCCACCTCACGCCGCGCCCACCCTCGGGCCCGCCCCGACGTACCTCGCCTGGGAACACACCACTCGCCTGGCCCTCGGGCCCCGCCCCTGGTCCCCACCTCCCGCCCAGCCCCTCCCTCGGCCCCGCCCCTCGGGCCCCGCCTCACTCCTCGCCGCCTGGATGGGCCCTGGGCAGTTTCTCGCGACTGCTGCTGCGTGGCCAGCGCCCTGGGCGGTGCACCCGGGCAGGCCGGAAGTTTCACGTAGCCCGCTGGGCTCCTAAGGAAGGTCACGGGCGTCGCTCTTGTGCCGGGCCTGCTTCACCTTGAACTTTGCCGTGACCTGAGCCCACAGGAGCTGCAGCATGGGGCCCCTGCCGCGCACCCTGGAGCTCTTCTACGATGTGCTGTCCCCCTACTCCTGGCTGGGCTTCGAGGTGACCCGCGGAAGCCCCTCGGCAAGGCCTGGGGGGCGAGGGCACAGGGAGGGGTCCCGGTCGCAGTGCGCTGTTGTGCAGGGTAGAGCCAGGTCCCAAGATGAGCCTTTGCTTCCTGAGAGGATATAGTTCCCCACGGTGCAGCTCCAGCGGATGGAAGGGTCCAGCCACCCCTGGCCCCGCTGGCAGCATTGGGGTCAGGAGCATGGGAAGCGCCCGCCGGCGCCTGGGTCCTGGAGTGCGTTTCCAGGAGTGCGTGGAGGGTTGCAGGGCGCCCCGGGAACCGGGCCCCGCGCGTGGGGCCTCAGCGGATCGGCTGCCATCGCCGGCCCTTCAGTCTTGGCCTGACCCGCTGGCCCTCCTCGCGCCACAGGTGCTGTGCCGGTATCAGAAGCTCTGGAATGTGCAGCTGCGGCTGCGGCCCGCCCTCATTGCAGGGATCATGAAAGACAGCGGTAGGAAGAGGCCTTTGGGGAGCGGGCCTGGGACCGGGTGGAGATCTGTGTCTCAGAGAAGCTGTCCTCAACTGGTCTTTCAGTGGCACCTCAGCCAGTCATTTGTCCTCTGCCTGAGACCCGGGACGGGTCCCACCACGCCTGGGACCCCTAGGTCTTCTCTCACCGGGGCACCCACCTGTCCCCTGCCAGGAAACCTGTCTCCAGCCGAGATTCCCCGCAAAACACAGTACATGAGAAGCGACCTTCAGCGCCTGCAGCAGCTGTTCCAGGTTCCCGTCCGATTCCCAAAGGATTTCTCTGGGCTTGTTGGAAAAGGTGAACAGAGTGGGATGCGGGCTGACACTCACGTTGAGGGCAGAGAAGTGAAGAGATCGAAGTGCAGGAATTAGGGGCCTGGGACAGCCTTCCTTGGAGCACGGTTGGGGAGCTTCAGGCCCCCAGCTGGGTGGGCAAAGGGTAAAAGGAGGGGAGGAGGAGCAGGGCGAGTGGGGTAGGAGAACCGCAGGTGAGGGGCTGCAGGTGATTGTCTGGGGCAGTGTCAGAAGCGGGAAAAGGGAGGCCCTCCATCAGGACACAAGAGAGGAGCTCTCACCGTGAATGGCCGTATTCCACAGGAAGTCTGTCTGCCATGCGATTCCTCACTGCCGTGAACGCCGAACAGCCAGAGATGCTGAAGAAAGTATCCAGGGAATTGTGGATGCGCATCTGGTCCCGGGTGAAGGCTTGACTCTGCAGTCCACCCTCCAGGCCCTCCCTGTCCACACCCCTTTCCTGCTGAGTGTTCTCTCCTTCCCAGGATGAAGATATCACGGAGCCCCAGAGCATCCTGGCTGTGAGTGTCCCATACCCACACCCACTGCTGTTGCTGGATTGAGGTCACTCGGTATTTAGGGGTGAAGAGAACCCATAAACAGATTTGAGAGCACACCAAAGAGATCATTTTCTTTGGGAGAAAGGATGAATGTGTTTGAAGAAATTACTGAAAAGCTGGAACTAAGGATTCTCAGAAGAATAGTTCATGATTGATCTCAGAATAGTTCATGATTGAAAAGGCAGGTGCACAAGAAACAATGTGTGGGTAGGATTTATTTGATAAAAGAAGTAAATGAGAGGTGAAAAACAATGAGAGCTTCCGATGGGGACAGATAGAGAATTCACGAGTGTCTGAAGCCGCAAACACAACGTCACTAATACATGCGGACTGGAAAGCAGGAGCTAAAAACAAAACAAAATGAGATAACTGATTCCAAAATGATACACAAGCTGAGTGAGAACACATGGAAAGAACTCTGGAGGCAGCCAAAAACATGAGCATAAAGGCTGGGTTTTCATATGGGATTAAGTCAGGCAATGCATTACAATATTTGTCTTCCAGTTTACAATAAAATAGTTGAGGCACATTCAATTTCAATATATAAAATGTCACATCACATGAAAAAATGTGATCCATGTACAAAAACAGGCTAATACATCTTTAGTGTCTCTACTCCTACAAACTATATATGTGATTTTTAGCCTTCTTTTTTTCTTTACTGAGTATTCAACAATCATTTGCCATGCCATTTTTTTGTGTGTGTGGTTTTTTTTTTTTTTTTTTTTTTTTTTTTTTTTTTTTTTTTTGACAGGCAGAGTGGACAGTGAGAGAGAGACAGAGAGGGAAAGGTCTTCCTTTGCCGTTGGTTCACCCTCCAATGGCCGCCGCTGCAGCCGGCGCACCGCGCTGATCCGATGGCAGGAGCCAGGATCCAGGTGCTTTTCCTGGTCTCCCATGGGGTGCAGGGCCCAAGCACCTGGGCCATCCTCCACTGCACTCCCTGGCCATAGCAGAGAGCTGGCCTGGAAGAGGGGCAACCGGGACAGAATCCGGCGCCCCGACCGGGACTAGAACCCGGGGTGCCGGCGCCGCAAGGTGGAGGATTAGCCTATTGAGCCACGGCGCCGGCCTGCCATGCCATTTTTAACTCTTTGAAGGTATAGTTCTCCATTCTGCATGGCCTTTCATTCTGGCCTTATTTTTGTGTCCCTGACCATTCTCATTTCCATTGTTGAATGCTTGGTCTGGGACACAATCCTCATTTAGCCAGGTCAGTGGCAGCGCCTCACTGGCTTGGACTGCATGGCTGCATGCGTCCCCCTCCAGGTCTAGGATGTCATGTTGCAGGGGCTGTGTGTTAGCCTCATCCCCTCATAAAGTCTGATGCAAAAATTCTAGAAAAGAATGCATGGCGGGATTTTCAAAATTGCCCAAGAAGGTTCTCATGAGAACCATTGAGCCCCAAGTAGCAACAAGCCCTGATGAAGCCTGGTCATTCCCTGGAAGCCAGGCAGTGGCTGCAGCCTTGTGGATCCTTGTGAGGTCCCAGGATATTTCCTGGGATGAGAGCCCAACCCTTGGTTCAGACAGCATGAGAGACTACAGAATTCTAAAATAGGAAAGAAAGTGCCCTGGACTTGAATTCTGGGGACCTGGCTTCTAGCATTGGCTCTGCTAAAGACAGGCTCTGTACCTCTGAACAAGAAACGTGTCCCCTCCCACTGTAGGCATTTGTGAAAGGAAGCGGTCAGGCTATGTTCCCCAAGACCCCCACATTCAGTTTCTGTGAGTGACTCTACCCTCTGCTGCATCCACTCATTTGAAGGTTTGGGCTAAAGGAAGAGATCCACACTTGTGGCAGATGAAGGCATTGCCAAGAATACTTTAGTGCAGAGATGGAAACCCCCGAGTTTTCTCCAGAGCTCCCAGGCCCCACAACGCTGACATGGCTGTCTTCCCACCACCTGCCCTCAGGCTGCAGAGAGGGCTGGTATGTCTGCAGAGGACGCCCGAGCACTGCTAGAGAAGACAGCCACACCGCAGGTGAAGAACCAGCTCAGGGAGACCACGGAGGCAGCCTGCAGATACGGGGTGAGCAGCTGTGTGTCTTCCCAACCTGCACCCTGAAGACAGAGACAGACTCTGGCTGTGTCCCGCTTTCCTGTCCAAAAGGCCCCTTCCCAGCCTGCGTCTCCCTGTGTCTTCCCGGACGCCCCTCCTCTTCCCTCTTCTTCTGCCTGAGCCTAGGGGGAGGAAGGGAAAGGGATAGATGGTGAGGGAAGCATAACACATCTGAGACTTAGACACAGAAGTTGCACCTGAGGCCATGGAGCCTCGTATCAGTCACCTCTGGCTGCTTTGCTTCTGTGAGCCCAGACAGTACTTGTCTGGAAGGCTTCAGCCCCAACCCTATAGCACCTGCTCCATCGTCTTCCTCCCTGCACTGTAACTGCTTTCTGCAGGCCTTTGGGCTACCTATCACCGTGGCTCACGTGGATGGCCAGACCCACATGTTATTTGGCTCTGACCGCATGGAGTTACTGGCGCACCTGCTGGGTAAGTTAAAAGTTCCACACCTAACTAACTGTGATCCCAGTCCCACCCCTGTTATTCCTGTGATCAGAAGAAGAGGTTCAGAGACAAAAAAAAAAATCCTTGCAATTCCAACAACATGGTCTTGTACAGGCATGCTGCTCAAAGCTGAATGTGGAGGGATGCCCCTCCCCCAGCCTCCATCCCATCTGAGAAAAGGAGGCCTCTGGTGTTGAAGCCAGCAGGGCTCTTCCTAGAAAGCCATGGCCCCTTGGGCCACCCTGTGCTGTCAGCACACCCGAGAATCGTGTGCGGACTAATGTGAATTTCTTCATCCAGGAGAGAAGTGGATGGGCCCTGTGCCTCCAGCCCTGAATGCCTGACTTTGAGACTGCCCTGGGGAAACTCGCTGTTCAGAAGTGCAGAGCTTCTGCTGAACCACTCCTCCACTATGGTACTGGGATCGGGTTTCTCTGTCGGTTGGAGGTATCTCCTGTGGCCTTGGGGATTCACATCCCCACTTCCCTCAGGGGTGCCAGGAAGGGCATCTACCAGGAATACAGCCTGATGGAGAATGGTATGGTTGTTCCTCAAAGAATTTAAAACAGAACTACTGAATTATCCCCTCGGATTCTATGTCCAAAAGAAATACGAAATCCAAAAGTATGTGAAAAAGATACCTGCACTGTCATGATCATCTCAGTGTCAGCCAAATTGTGGAAACAGTTTAAGTGTCCACCTGTCCATGAATGATAAAGTAAATGTGGAAGGGCCGGCACCGCGGCTCACTAGGCTAATCCTCCGCCTGCGGCCCAGGCACCCAGGGTTTTAGCCCCGGTTGGGGCGCCAGTTCTGTCCCAGTTACTCCTCTTCCAGTCCAGCTCTCTGCTGTGGCCCGGGAGCGCAGTGGAGGATGGCCCAAGTGCTTGGGCCCTGCACCCACATGGGAGACCAGGAGGAAGCACCTGGCTCCTGGCTTCAGATCGGCACAGCGCACCAGCCACAGCACACGGGCCATGGCGGCCATTTGGGGGGGTGAACCAACGGAAAAGGAAGACCTTTCTCTCTCTCACTGTCTAACTCTGCCTGTCAAAAATAAAGAAAGAAAAAGAAAGAAAGAAAATGTGGTATATATACTTGTGGCATGAGTTTCAAAACTTTTCTGGGGGCCGGCATTGTGGCACAGTGGATAAAGCTGCCACATGTGATGCTGGTGTCCCAATGTGGGCCCAGGACCGAGTCCTGGCTGCTCCGCTTCCAATCTAGCTCTGCTGATTAGCCTGGGAAGGCAGTGGAAGATGGCCAAGCATTTGGGCCCCTGCACCCACATGGGAGACCTGGAATGAAGCTCCTGGCTCCAGTCTCGCCCAGCCCTTGCCGTATTGTGGCCATTTGGGCAGTGAACCTGCGGACGGAAGACCTCTTCGTCTCTCCCTTTGTTTCTCTACAACTCTTCGTTTCAAGTAATTAAAATAAATCTTAAAAAGCCTTTTTTTATGCACTGTGATAAACTTTATTTTTTAATCCGTATTCTCCACAAAATTTATACAAACTTAATATTATTCAGTCTTAAAGAAGAAAAATTATGTCATTTGTGACAACATGATGAACCTTAATTTAATGAACCTTTAATTAAAAAAAAAGAAGATACCAAAGTGTATAAACCAAAAGGTCTCATTTATACGTATAATCTAAAAAAGTAGAACTTAACACAAAGTGTAAATATAATTTCCAAATGCTGACATGGTGAGATGTTGCTCAAAGCAAATAAAGTTACAGTTACAATAATACAGTTGAGAAATCTGCACATCGTGGTAACTGTAGTTAATGTCTATTTTTAAATCACCGAAAGAACAGCTATCAAATATTAGCAATACATAAATATGACATGTAAATGAGGTTCAGAATGAAAGTAAAAGTCCAAGTGGAAGGCAGGGTTTGGGGGTCCATTGTTTTCCTTCTCCGAGGAGTCAGTCCTTCAAACTGATTCCTAGGTACAAGTGTAAGTGAACGCAGGAAGAGTAGTGACTCAGACCTGCGGAAGAATGGAGTAGAGAGGCTGGAAAGCCAGCTGGTTCGTGCTCCTGACTCATCTCCTGCCATCAGCCCTGGCCTAGAGAGCCCCTCCAGTAACTGGGGAAAACTAAGCCCATGTTCGAGGGTGTGACTGAGTAGCTGTATCAGTCTGGAAAGACGAAAAATGGTGTTTGGGGCAGGGAAAGAGAATTGAGGGAGATCGGGGATCATAAGATCTGAGTCATTGACTCAGTATCCACCAATTGCCCATAAATGATATGACAAGCATTTACTGCCTGCTCCTTGTGTCATACTGAGATGTGAGCAAACCTTACTCTCCCATGACGCACTTCCAATCCCCACCTTCCCAGCAGTCTCCCCTCTGAACCCCAGGAGCACTTTGCACCTTGCTCTCAGCGTTTGTCACTTTGTACTTTGTCTTCCAGATAGTTGGGTCTGTCTTTGCTCCCTGGGAGTCTGCTTGTTGTCTGATCTATTGTTGCGTGCACCTTAGAGTATCGTCTTAGCAAGCAGAGGGTAGCAGTTTGTGGCACCCAAGTTGGATAACTCACTTCCTCTGAGCGTGAGGAAGCAGGTGCTCCTGCACTGATAGTCAGGGTATGAACTGTTACAACCTCTTTGGGCAATTTGTGACCTTATCTGTCAAAAACTTCACTTTGAGGAACTTTACTTATCCATATATGTAAATAAGGGTACCTATAGAAAGGTATTAATTGCAAAAGTCTAAAACAATCTGGTTATCAGTTGAAAGCCATTAGAAAAATTACAGTGATATATATGCATTTTAAAAGAACATAATGGGTAGGAAGAGATAGCAATTTTTGCCTTGGGATTGACTGGGAAGGGATATGAGGGGTCTTTCTAGGTGATAGTCATGCTTTGAATTTTAATTGGGGTTGAGGTCACATACAGTAGTATGTGTCTTTATCAAAACTCATGGAATTGGCCGGCACCGTGGCTCACTAGGCTAATCCTCCACCTAGTGGCGCGGGCACACCGGGTTCTAGTCCCGGTTGGGGTGCTGGATTCTGTCCCGGTTGCCCCTCTTCCAGGCCAGCTCTCTGCTGTGGCCAGGGAAGGCAGTGGAGGATGGCCCAAGTACTTGGGCCCTGCACCCCATGGGAGACCAGGAGAAGCACCTGGCTCCTGCCTTCGGATCAGTGTGGTGCGCCGGCCGCAGCGCGCCAGCCATGGCGGCCATTGGAGGGTGAACCAACGGCAAAAAGGAAGACCTTTCTCTCTGTCTCTCTCTCTCACTGTCCACTCTGCCTGTCAAAAAAACAAACAAACAAAAACTCATGGAATGGTCCACTTAAAATTTGTGTGTTTCACTAGGAAACTTTTCCTTCAAAGGAAAACATTAACTGTGAAAAATACTGGACTGTGAATACTCTCACACATAATGAAGTTTTCAAACAGAAGTCTGATAGCTGCAGCTTTGAAGTATGTCAAAAAATAAGATGTATTGATCATATAAGGATTCGACAAATGAATACAAATGTAATAAGCCAAGTAGAACGTAATGTTAATTGTCAAATATAGGTGGTGAGTACATGCTCTGTTTTTAATAATTCATAATAAAATCTATACATGTTGATCTGTACATATTGATAAGGAGAATCTTCAACACAACATTGTTAAATAGAAAAAGCAAGTGTAAAGCAGTATCTATGGCATGTTCCCATGTGTATACAAGCCTATATTGTTGCATATTCATCAGCTCTTGGGGGCAGGGATGGAGGGGATGGGTTTCAGAAAAATCTGGGAAATTGATCGTCACTATGGGAAGGAGACTGAGACAGGTTTGGGGGCATTAAGGAGTAAACTGTGTACTGTAGCTCTTTTACCTTTTAATTTTTACATCACGATTATAGATTATTTTTAAGTAACTAAATCATATTTAAGTAACCTACATCTTTAATGTTTGTGGGTTTTGTTGTTAACATCCACACATGGTACTGTCTTTCAAATGAGTGTTTCATATCTCTACCTACATCCTAAAACCATGGAAGCCAAAATTAAATGGATTACCTCCCCTAGGCCGATACCCTTAGAGTTTAGCCCAGCACCACTTGTAAGTTACAAACCAAGGCTCCACAAGGAAATCAGGTCCCAGCTGTAGGACGGTGCCCCCTACTGGTCCACACAGATTTGTCTGTTACACTCAAACCAAGACTGTGGCCTTGGCTGCAGTTCACCATGCTGGAAGAGGAGATGGGAAACTGGAAAGCTTGGGCTTATTTTCACTGATTTATAGATTAGAAACTGAAGCTAACTAAGGTTATAAGCTAAATAAAGTTATTTACCCAAGGTCACACAACTAGTAAGTAGAACTGAGATTTGAAACTACGCTTGACCATCTCCAAAACATATACTCTACCATGACTCCTCTTTGTTCATACTTAGGATATACAGGTGGGACTCTGTTTCCGACATCTATAGATATTTCTAACAAACAGTGCTTTCATTGTTGTTACTCTGCAATAACCAGGCTCAATTTCTCAAATTCTGGTGTTGCTTTTTGTGGCTTGGTGCTGAATATCTGAGCTAGAATGATTGCCTAAATCCCACTGTTGACTCAACTCTCTCCTAACAAGCATTGTACAATATTAAAACTAACAACTGGGGCTGGCGCTGTGGCACAGTGGGTTAACGTCCTGGCCTGAAGTGCCGGCATCCCATATGGGTGCCGGTTCAAGACCTAGATGCTCCATTTCCGATCCAGCGCTCTGCTATGACCTGGAAAAGCAGTACAAGATGGCCCAACTCCTTAGGCCCCTGCACCTGTGTGGAGACCCAGAAGAAGCTCCTGGCTCCTGGCTTTGGATCGGCACAGCTCCGGCCGTTGCAGCCAACTGAGGAGTGAGCCATAGGATGGAAGACCTCGCTCTCTCTCTGCCTCTCCTCTCTCTGTGTAACTCTGACTTTCAAATAAATAAATAAATAAATCTTAAAAAAAGATTAAAAAAAAAAAACAACTATGGCAATAGCATATATTTATCATTACATAAATCCCAGAGGCGTTATGGTTGGTTGGAAGCAATGAGGCAATAAACGGAAAAACACATTCTGCTGAATTAAAAGTTCAAGGGGGCTGGCATTGTGGTATAGTAGGTAAAGTCACCACTGGTGATGATGGGCACTGGTTGGTCTCTCCTTCTGTCTCTTTGATTTTCAAAAAAAAAAAAAAAAAGTACTGAGTTTGTCTTAGCAAAACAATTCATCTATGTACTTTCTCTGGGTTGATTTCTTTCTCTGTAGATGAAAAGTGGGAGTCAGACTTATCCCATGTGATTGCCATTAAGAACCAAATGAGATAAGGTATGTGGCCCAATCAATTATTTCTACCCAAAGATGTGTATCTGTGACCACCAGTGTCCACTTAAAAGTCACCTGCACTGGGTTCTATGATTGTTCAGTTAAAATTGCGATCTTTTGTTATCGTTCCTAATTAACTGGTAACAAGTAAGCATCCTGATGGAGAGCCTAGAGTCTCATTTCCCCATGTTTCCTTCTACATGGATAACCTTCCTTTGTCTTCTGACAGTCTCCTTTACTCCTCTTGCTGTCTGAAAGCTTAGTCTTTGCTCAAGATGCCAAAGAGTGAGGGAAAATAGCATTGAATGGCTCCTCCAGGGAAGATCACTGTAATGATCTTAGAATACCACATGTGCTTTGTTAAACTGCCATTTTGAAAGCAGCCAGAAACTATGTTTGAAGCGGGATGATGCTATGGTTATGAACCAGGGTTCTGGGCTCAGATTGTGAGTTCCAATCTTGACCTTGCCCCTATATAGCTACCCACTTTGCTCAAGTTTCTCACCTCATTCATAAAACAGATATAATTATGGTAACTACCACCTATTATACACACCACAGTGACTTAAGTTGTATACCAGCACAATGAGCAGCACACACTAGACATTCCACATGTATTGGCCACAGCTATAAAGCTGATCCAGATTCAGAAGCAAAATTAGCAAGACAAAGCCATAGGGACAAGCACACAGTGGGAGGAATCCAAATCTCACAAGATGTCTGTCAACCATCTTGGCTTCCCTCTTGTTCTCCTTACCCTACCACCTCCCTTCACCACCACCCTGCAAAATGACATTTGTGGGAGTAGTGGGTGGAGTGGAGTGAGTCAACCTCTCAAGGGGTTTGTCAAAGGCAGGCACGAAGAAGGTGGAGTAACCAACGGAATAAAGTGGTGCCTTCACATTTTGCTAAGGATATAAATTGATGAAGATAAAGCACAACCTTGGGGAGACAGTTTGGCCACTTTTTTTTTTTTTTTTGCAGGACAATAAAGACTCATATTCTCCTATTTCAATGATATCACATTGTAAAATCATCCTGAAGAAATAATCCAAGAAGGAAAAACTACACAGAAGACATTCATTGCATTGTTTTTTCAAGTTTAACTGAAGTATAATTCACCTTTCTAAAGTGTACAATTCAGTGGGCTTTCTTTTTACGGTTTATTTACTTATTTGAAAGGCAAAGTGAAAGAGAGGGATCTTCAATTTGCTGACTCACTCCTCAAATGCTTGCAACAGCCAGGCTAAAGCCAGGAGCCAGGAACTCCATCTGGGTTTCCCACATGGGTGGCAGGAACCATTATCTGCTGCATTCCAGGTACATTAACAGGGAACTGCATCAGAAATGGAACAGCTGGGACTTGAACTGGCACTTCAAAACAGGATGCAGGCATCCTAAGCAGCAGCTTAACCTGCTGTGCCACGTCTGCTCCCAGAGTGTGTGTGTGTGTTAACTACCTTCATAGAGTTGTGTAAGCATCACTACAATTTTACGTTTCAATTGCTCCAAAATAAACCCACTATCAGTTCTGCTCCATTCCTAACTCCCTCTCCTCAGCCCTAACAATTTCTTTTTGTTCCTTTTTTTGTTATTTTGACTTTAATTAGTTTTTAACAGACTCAATGTGATTTACAGAGGCAATCCTTTTTTTTTTTCTTCAAGATTTTATTTATTTATTTGAAAGGCAGAGTTACAGTGAGGCAGAGGCAGACAGTGGGGGGTCTTTCATCTGCTGGCTCACTCCCCAAATGGCCACAATGGCAGGCTGCGCAGATCCAAAGCCAGGAGCCAGGAATTTCTTCCTGGTCTCCCATGTGGGTAAAGGTGATGTAGGCAGGCATACAGGATAAAATTGATTGGGTTTGTGAGCTGCAAGACCACGCCTTCACCACGCCCCTGTGTGACCTCATGCCTCTACCTGACCACACCTGTGTGCCCCATGCTTCCTGGCCTACATGTTCCTCCACATGGCTGGCTCCTGATACTCGGTATGAACCCAGATTTCTATTTTATACAGGGCCCTCACTCTCCTATATATTTCTCTCATGAATAAAAAGCTTAAGAACTTATCCATGCTGCCTTGTTCATTTATGCCGGTATTCAGAATTCTCTGAATATTGGGCAGAACCCACACAGGCTTATTAATACTGGGGATTCATTAATAAGTACACAGTGATATCATATGGCACCCCATATTCTGATATCACTCAGTCCAAGGACCTGTGTCATCTTCTGTTGCTTTCCCAGTGGCATTAGCAGGGAGCTGGATTGGAAATGAAGCAGCTGGGACTTGAACCGGCATACATATGGGATGCCCGCACAGCAGGAGGCAGCTTCACCTACTATGCCACAGCGCTGGCCCCATATAATTCTAAGAATATAATGATATTCCCTTCCTCTCTCCTTCCCCCCACAATTCTCACTTCTCACTTTCTTTTTTTGTTTTTGAGATAACATATTTTAAAATTACATTACAGTAAAAAAGCTTGATACTTCTCCAAATAAGAAGTTTAACAATAAGAAGTTTAACTCCGGTGCCGCGGCTCAATAGGCTAATCCTCCGCCTTGCGGCGCCGGCACACCGGATTCTAGTCGCAGTCGGGGCGCAGGATTCTGTCCCAGTTGCCCCTCTTCCAGGCCAGCTCTCTGCTGTGGCCAGGGAAGGCAGTGGAGGATGGCCCAAGTGCTTGGGCCCTGCTCCCCATGGGAGACCAGGAGAAGCACCTGGCTCCTGGCTTCGGATCAGCGCAGTGCGCTGGCCGCGGCAGCCATTGGAGGGTGAACCAACGGCAAAGGAAGACCTTTCTCTCTGTCTCTCTCTCTCACTGTCCACTCTGCCTGTCAAAAAAAAAAAAAAAAAAAAAGAAGAAGAAGTTTAACAAGTAAAAAGCAAAAAGATCCCAGTTTAGTGGGAATATAGACAACTGCTATAAATAATAATTGAAAGGAAAATGACCATTTCACCCATATACAGTAAATTTTTTTTTTTGACAGGCAGAGTGGACAGTGAGAGAGAGAGACAGAGAGAAAGGTCTTCCTTTGCCGTTGGTTCACCCTCCAATGGCCGCCACGGCCGGCGCGCTGCGGCCGGCGCACCGCGCTGATCCGATGGCAGGAGCCAGGTACTTATCCTGGTCTCCCATGCAGGTGCAGGGCCCAAGTACTTGGGCCATCCTCCACTGCACTCCCTGGCCACAGCAGAGAGCTGGCCTGGAAGAGGGGCAACCGGGACAGAATCCGGTGCCCCGACCGGGACTAGAGCCCAGTGTGCCGGCACCGCAAGGTGGAGGATTAGCTTAGTGAGCCACGGCACCGGCTCGCAGCATCATTTTTAATAACAAAAAGAAATTGAAAAAAGTCCAATGTTATTGAGTAACATATCATAAAGATATGCTGGTGAAATTACGGGATATCCATTCAACAAAACACTGTAAGGTTGTTAGAAATTACTATAATACAAAGTATATCAATAGGCAAAATGCATACTATGTAATGCCATTCCTGATTACCATTGTTCCTCATTCCTACCCCATCTGAGCAAGCACTCCTGTGGTCTCCCCATTTTGAGCGCTGGTTAGTCAATGACGGGTAAGATCCCCGGGGGACAACCTAAGACAGGCACAACCACGTACGGAGACCACATGGAAACGGGGTCAACAATGGTATGACCAAGGATCATGCCTTCCATTGCTCAAAAATAAACAAAAAGGGGGAAATATGGTGGAATGAAAAGGCCATGCCAAGATGGCCCCTGGCAACGGAGCCTGCCTGGCAACAGGGTGTGATTGGATGGCTTCAGAAACTGCCTGGCAACAGGCTGTGATTGGTTAGGGCATAAACCGCCCCTTGACCAGATTGGCTGCCTTGGCTAAATAAGCTGCTGTAGCAACTGAAATAAACGAGTCTGCAGGCTGCTCGCCTCTGGCCTGCTTTCAACCGACTCCCAGGGTCTGTGTGGTGACTCCATGCCTCTTGCCCCCACTGTGCTCCTACTCTCAGAACGAATCCACAGCAACAACAGAGAAATATGGGGAGAGACAGAGAGATTTTCCATCTGCTGGTTCACTCCCCAAATGGCCACAAGGGCCAGTGCTGGGCCAGACCAAAGCCAGAAGTCAGGAACTTCTTTCAGGTCTCCTACATGGGTGCAGGAGCCCAAGCACTTGGGACATATTCCATAGCTTTCCAGATACATTAGCAAGGAGCTGGATCAGAAGTGGAACAGCTGGGATTTGAACTGGTGCCCACATGGGATGCCAACATCACAGGTGGTGGCTTTCCCCACTACACCACAATGACAGCTCCGTGAATGTATTCTTAACTGGGATATACTCTGGTTTGTATGTGGCCAGTTAGGAAGGAACTGTAAACATTTTAAATGGCCAAGTTAGGATAATGAGATTGTAGATCTTCTTTTCTTTAGCTCTTAAATATTTTGTAACATTTATTTTAGCAGATGTAATTTTTATAAAATCTATTTTAAATTATTGGAATAGAGAATATATTAAAGAGCACAGCAAGCTCACAGTCCAGCTTCTCTAATTTAGAGCCAGTTTTTTTTTTAATTACTTGCTTATTTATTTGAGAGGCAGAGAGACAGAGAAAGGGAATCTGTTGGTTTATTCCTCAAATACCTCAATAGCCAAGGTAGGGCTAGCCCACAGCTCCAAGTCTGGAACTCAATCCAGGTCTCCCACATGGGTTGCAGGGACCCAACTATTTAAGCCATCATCAGCTGCATCCCAAAAGATACATTAGCAGGAAGCTAGAATCAGGGGTAGTTGGGATTTGAATCCAGGCACTCCGATATGGATTCCCAGTATCCCAAATGGCTGCCCATACATCCAGTTCTTATCTCAACAGAACTTACAGCCTAGAGCTACAAAGCTCCCACCTCTCCCAGAGTGCAGAACCCCTCACTGCAGACCTTCAGGACCATAGCCTTTGGCCTCTTGCCTCTTAGTCCCCTGCCACCAGTTCACTCCTTAACAAAGCCCAGTTATTTATCACACAATCAATGACCCTGAGCCAATTTCCTCCTATTTGTATATTAGCTGTTGATCAAAATCCTGATTCCAGTCATACTCTTCTCATACGAGCTGAATATAAGGAAATTGATGAAAACAAAACCACCAGCTCTTCTCCCCTTCCCCATTCTTCACACAGAGACACATCTGCAGATACTATGGCCTTCCATGAGTCCTCCCTTTGCCCCTATCAGTCTGACACAGGATTATAAGATATCCCACCACTACCCACACATACCTGAGTGTACTTCAAAAAGATTATGGAGGAGCAGGCCTGGGTCACCATCATCCCATATCAGAGAGCATCTGGGTTTGAGTCCTGGCTCCCCATTCTAGCTGCCTACTAACGGGCACCCTGGGAGGCAGCAGGTAATGGTTCAAGTACATGGGTACCTGTCACCCATGTAGGAGACCCAGAGTTCTGAGTTCCTGGTTTCAGCCTGGCCCAGAGCCAGCTGTTGAGGGCATCTGGGGAGTAAACCAGCAGTTGGAAGATCTCTCTCTCTCTCTCTCTGTCTTGCTTTCAATAAATAAAAACAAATTTTTTAAAGTTTGTGAGAGGCCGGCGCCGCGGCTCAATAGGCTAATCCTCCGCCTTGCAGCGCCGGCACACCAGGTTCTAGTCCCGGTCGGGGCACCGGATTCTGTCCCGGTTGCCCCTCTCCAGGCCAGCTCTCTGCTGTGGCCAGGGAGTGCAGTGGAGGATGGCCCAAGTACTTGGGCCCTGCACCCGCATGGGAGACCAGGATAAGTACCTGGCTCCTGCCATCGGATCAGCGCGGTGCGCCGGCCGCAGCGCGTCAGCTGTGGTGGCCACTGGAGGGTGAACCAAGAAAGGAAGACCTTTCTCTCTGTCTCTCTCTCTCACTGTCCACTCTGCCTGTCAAAAAAAATAAAAATAAAAAAAAATAAAGTTTGTGAGAAACGGAATTACAAGTAAATTTATTTTGGTCCCAAAATTTTGAAACTCATGCGCATGAGAGACCTGCAGAAAGTTCAAGGGAAATGCATATTATGAAGAAATTATAGGTGGATTTCAAGATTTTTTTGTACCAAGCCAAACATCTTTTAATTCAATTTTTCCACACTTTCTGAAGTTCCCATATACATGTTCTACTATTTACTGACAATATATTCATTCTGTTTCTCTCTCTCTCTCTCTCTCTGTCTCTCTCTGTCTCTCTCTCTCTCTCTTGCACACCCACATACTCCACACACACTCTCTGCTGTAACTGCCCAGGCTAGGTCGCCACTACAGTGAGGCCGCTGAAAGGGTACCTTCTAACAAAGCAGCAGCTCTACTGAGTGAGCACTAACTATCGGTCTGGAATGATGTTATTTGAAGGGACTCAGAGATGATTCCTCAACCACTCACCAAATGCTCACAGTGGAGGAAAAATAAGTCAACAGGAGTTGGTAAAGGAGTTGGTAAAGGAGTTGGTAAGGGAGTTGGTAAAGGAGTTGGTAAGGGAGTTGGTAAGGGAGTTGGTAAAGGAGTTGGTAAAGGAGTTGGTAAAGGAGTTGGTAAAGGAGTTGTTAAGGGAGTTGGTAAAGGAGTTGGTAAGGGAGTTGGTAAGGGAGTTGGTAAAGGAGTTGGAAAGGGAGTTCGCAAGGGAGTTGGTAAGGGAGTTGGTAAGGGAGTTGGTAAGGGAGTTGGTAAAGGAGTTGGTAAGGAGTTGGTAAGGGAGTTGATAAAGGAGTTGGAAAGGGAGTTTGCAAGGGAGTTGGTAAGGGAGTTGGTAAAGGAGTTGGTAAGGGAGTTGGTAAAAGAGTTGGTAAGGGAGTTGGTAAAGGAGTTGGTAAGGGAGTTGGTAAGGGAGTTGTTAAGGGAGTTGGTAAAGGAGTTGGTAAGGGAGTTGGTAAGGGAGTTGGTAAAGGAGTTGGTAAGGGAGTTCGCAAGGGAGTTGGTAAGGGAGTTGGTAAAGGAGTTGGTAAAGGAGTTGGTAAGGGAGTTGGTAAGGGAGTTGGTAAGGGAGTTGGTAAAGGAGTTGGTAAGGGAGTTGGTAAAGGAGTTGGTAAGGAGTTGGTAAGGGAGTTGGTAAGGAGTTGGTAAGGGAGTTGGTAAGGAGTTGGTAAGGGAGTTGGTAAAGGAGTTGGTAAGGAGTTGGTAAGGGAGTTGGTAAAGGAGTTGGTAAGGAGTTGGTAAGGAGTTGGTAAGGAGTTGGTAAGGAGTTGGTAAAGGAGTTGGTAAGGAGTTGGTAAGGAGTTGGTAAGGAGTTGGTAAGGAGTTGGTAAAGGAGTTGGTAAGGAGTTGGTAAAGGAGTTGGTAAGGAGTTGGTAAGGAGTTGGTAAGGAGTTGGTAAGGAGTTGGTAAAGGAGTTGGTAAGGAGTTGGTAAGGAGTTGGTAAGGAGTTGGTAAAGGAGTTGGTAAGGAGTTGGTAAGGGAGTTGGTAAGGAGTTGGTAAGGGAGTTGGTAAGGAGTTGGTAAGGAGTTGGTAAGGAGTTGGTAAGGGAGTTGGTAAGGAGTTGGTAAGGAGTTGGTAAGGGAGTTGGTAAAGGAGTTGGTAAGGAGTTGGTAAGGAGTTGGTAAGGAGTTGGTAAAGGAGTTGGTAAGGGAGTTGGTAAGGGAGTTGGTAAGGAGTTGGTAAGGGAGTTGGTAAGGAGTTGGTAAGGAGTTGGTAAAGGAGTTGGTAAGGAGTTGGTAAGGAGTTGGTAAAGGCTGGTACAGCTGCAAGCAAGAATGCTGCGGGTGCTCTGCAGCAAGCAGCACCTGGAGGTGGATGTTGAAGAATCAAGGGTTAACCACGGGGCTGGCGCTGTGGCACAGTGGGTTAAAGCCCAGCCTGCTTTCCCAGCATCCCTTAGGGGCACCAGTTTGAGTCCCAGCTGCTCCTCTTCCGATCCAACTTTCTACTACAGCTGGGAAAGCAGTAGAAGATGGCTCAACACCTTGCGTCCCTGCAACCACATGGGAGACCCAGAAGAAGCTCCTGGCTCCTGGCTTCGAATCAGCACAACTTTGGTCATTGTGGTCATTTGGAGAGTGAACCAGCGGAATAGAAGATTTCTCTCTCTGGCTCTACCTCTCCCTGTAACTCAGAAAAATAAAAATAATTCTTTAAAAAATAAAAGAGTTAACCACCAGCATACCCACCAGCACCTCTGCCAGGTCTGCAGGAAGCAGGGAGTCCACAGAAATGGCACTAGGACAGCAGAAGCAGGACACAGCATTCCACAGCCACACTTTGGCTCACTGCGTGCAGAGCACTGAGCGGTCTACAGAGATTAGATAAGCCACTAGAGAGAGACAGACATAAAACAAATTAACCAAAGGGAAGACAAACTGCTTTGAGCTGTGATTAACATCCCAGTGCGTTGAGAAGTGAGAGGGAAAGGTTAATTCCAGTCCTAAGAACGAAGGTCACTGGGAGTTGGTGGGGGGAGGGTGGCTCTCATTAGGGCGCTGCTTGAGGGGGTGGAGTTAGTAAAACCTTTGGAAAAATCAAGGTGAGGCGGTAGTAGGAGGTCAGCCTTGGGCAGGACAAGGAAGGAGAAAGACTGGGCAGGAACTGAAGGGCTGGGCAGGAGAGGGGGCAGGGCCAGTAGGCTCCACCTCTTCCCTTCCCCACTCCCTCTGCAACCTGTTTTCTGCAGTCTGCGAGACAGGTGAGCAAGGAACTCCGGCAGGCCGGTGTGAGGGCGGGCGGGCCATGGGACTGGAGTGTGAGGAGGTGTCTGCGACTGCTTGCTCTGTGGAGTTCAGGGAAGTCCTGACAGACTGGTTTGAGGTAGGGGCTGCTCTGGGTTGCTGTGTTTCAAAGACAAGAAAAGGCTCCCAGCCTGTGCAGGAAATCTTGAAATCTGAGTTTAGTGAGTCAGGATCGGCAGAGAGTGGGGGTGACCCTGGCAGATCTGGGGAACAGGACAGGAGTTACCAGGGCCTCCAGCCATTACCACAGGCTGCTGTCGGTGACACTCATCCTTACGCAGTTGTGTCCCTGTGACTTGTGCTATGTGCACATTCTGTCTCTAGCTGATTGCAGGGGAAATGAGAGCACAGGGTCAGGGAGGGTATGTGGCGCACTGACTCCAGCAGGGCCAGACTGAGGGCCTCTGACTGGGAGGTAGGAGCAGTAACGGAGAAACGGCAGGGCCTGCCCCATCACCTGGATTCCAAAGATGCCAGTGTGCACTGAGTTCCCAGCAGGGCCTTCCCGGGACTGGATCCTGGATGGTGTTGCAGAGGAATGCAGCCGGGAGGGAAGAAGGAGCAAGGGGGGAAGCAGAGCTGTGACACAAGAGGCCTGGAGGTAGAACATCCTGGCCATTCCACATCTACTGCCACCGAGGGAGAATTACAGAGCTGGGGGGACCTCTACGGGTCACGTATGTGATTTGAGATGGAAGAACCTGAAAACCAAACAAAGGAGTAGAGTATGTTGACTTTGGTATTAGATGTAGAGGTGATGTCAATTGCTGGTGCAGACACAACAGCTGTGTGTCTTTTTGCAGGAGCCTGGGGAGGGGCCATGGTGCCAAGCCAGTTGTGGGGGAAACTGGAGAAGCCGTTCCTCTTCCTAGGCTGCGCCTCCCTCCTCCTGGGGCTGGCTTTGCTGGGCATTCGGCCGGACATTGCCTCGGTTGCTTATTTCTTTTTCTCCGTGGGTGGCTTGTTTTTGCTTGGCTGCCTCCTGTCCTGTTTTCTGGAATTGGGGTTCCGAGCAATGCAGACAGAGAGCCCAGGGGCCTCAGACAATGCACGGTGAGTTGAGGGAAATATACCCTGGGCCCATTCTCTCTGTTCCTCTAGTCTTTCAGATATATTGTCTGCTTCCTTCTGTCTCTGGTATCACTGAGGTGAGGGGTCAGGGGCTAATGGTCTTTGATGGGTGGAAGACAGGAAAAGGAGGGGGGGAAGCTCCTTTCGGGAAGCCACCAATGACCTTATCTCTCCTCCCTTAGGGACAATGAAGCCTTTGAGGTGCCAACCTATGAAGAAGCCGTTGTGGTGTTGGAATCCCAGTGCCGCCCTCAAGAACCAGATCAGCCACCCCCGTACAACAGCATTGTCATCCCCCCAGGACTTGAGGGAGGACAGCCTAGCCCTCCAGAGGAGACGAGGAGAGACAGACTGAGAAGGCGAGTAGGCTCAGAGGGGTCTATGATGCAGAGAGGAAACCCTGGAAGAGCTCCAAACAGTGTTCGGCCTCGGGTACCACGGGTTGTATCCACCGCTCCAGATCTGCAGAGCTTGCGGGAACTCCCCAAATCAGAGCCTCTCACTCCACCCCCTGCCTATGACGCCTGCTTTGGTAACCCTGAAGATGACAGCGTTTTCTATGAAGACAGCTGGACACCACCCTAAAGGACTCTCCCACGACTGATCATCTCTCCACACCAGACCCACCTATTCATCCGATCAACATTTCCCTGTGTCTACTATGCGTGAGGAACTGTTTCTCCCGGACATCACAAACGGGGACTTGAACCCAGAGGGGAGGAGGCTACGGTAAGCCCTTTCCCAACTGGGATGAGGGTGGCGCCATGAGTCTCCTGGCACCGTCCGGTGACCTACCCTATGTTTAGTATTTCAGTAGATTGCCCAGAGAAACTGGAGGAGGAAGTGACATCTAAATGTCAAATGTGTCACAGGTTTCTACTGCAGGTGCTCTGCCTCCATTAGACCCCTTAGACTAACAGCCTCGTGAGGCATTGCCCTCATTGAAAAATGAGGATTCCAAAGGTCAGGGGAGTTCGACTATTTGCACAAGGGCGCACCGGCAGCAAATATAAAAAGCTTGAACTTCTAATTCTGAAGCCTATTGTGTTTTCAATACCAGATAACGGGAAGTCAGGCCACTCCTACATCTCGCAATCTCTGTCTTGGGAGAAAACAGAGGTAAAAGGCTTTATATCTAGATAGAAGGAGGAGGGGAGTTGTCTACAGACGGGGCGGGCCGAGCTTGGCTGGGAAGACTCCTTGCAAAACGAATCAAATAATCAACGTCGTGTGCACAGCGGCCCAGGCACCGCTCATCGGGTCCCCATCGCTCTTCAGGCCCCAACTGGGGACTTCCAGGTTTGACGATGCCGGATGTGAGTGGCAGAAAAGGATGAGCACATGGGAGCTCCTTGGAGAGCCACGAGGCACAGATTCTAAAGACTCCCCCTCTGGGGTCGTCTATGTAAAGCTCCCGGGTCACCTGCGAAGCGTCTCCAATCGCTCAGCCGCCTATCCCCGAGCGTTACCCAGGCCCCTGCCCTGCTTCCTCGGAGCCCACTAAGGACACGAGGCTTCCGGGGCTATGCTGTGGGTGCTGGCCCCGGGGGCGACGACATCATTGCTGACCCCGGCCTCCTCGCTGACCTTCACTGCGCAGGTATTTGTCTAAGGCCTTCTGGGCGTCTCGCCATCTTCTCCGCAATCTGGGCCTCAACATGTCAATAAAGTGAAATACACGACCGCCCTTACTCAGTGATGTTATTGCAATGGGGGGAGGGGGCGGAGAAGTGGGTGGCACCAGGGGGAGGGGGCCGTGATTTCCGCGGGAACCAGCAGCCAATCGGATTCCCAGGTCGGACGGCGCCTCGCTCTTTCCCCGCCCCTTCCCCTTCCGCCGAGCGCCTTCTCGCATCCCATTGGACGGCGCGGTCCCCGCGAGAGCTCCGGGGCCTGCGCTCGTACCAGGGACGGCGGGGGCGGAGCCGGCCTGGTGTCGGGGAGGATCAGGGCGTTTGTAGGGCGCAGGCGCGGGGTGCGCCTCCGGCCGGGGGAGGGATGCAGAGGAAGCGACGGCCGGGGGTTTGTTTGGGTTGTGGGCGGTACGTGCACAGCCCGGGAAAAGCGGGAAATGGCGGCGCCGAGCGCGGGGTCCCGGGCCAGCCTGCAGCAAAAGGGGCTGCTGGCCGCTGACAGGGGGCGCAGGTGAGTGGGCGAGGGTCTCAGGGGGGGTTGATGGGGAACAGGAGAGGAGAACGCGGGTCCCCTCGGGGCCTCTGCAGACAGCCGAGCCCACCCTGCTGGCCCAGCCGAGACCCCGTACGACCCGAGCCCCGGCACGTTCTCGCCCGGGCCTCTCGGCCTTGTCGACTCGCAGGCTTTGTCCAGCCCCGCGGGGCCCCGAGTGAGGGTCCCTCTCTCTGGTGCTGCTCTGGGCGCCGCATCCTCTCCCCCGGCTGCCTCGGAGGAGCACGTCCTCTGCCCCGAGGCGCTCGAGCTGTCCGGGCTGGATCGACTGTGTCCGAACCCGCTTGGCTTTGCGCATGATGACGGCCGCACAGGCTTTGGGGTGCAGTTTGCGCAGCACGAGGGGCTCCCGGGGCTCCCTGTAGGACTTGCGTGCCCACGTCTTTGTTCCGTGGCGGACGTCGCCCAGGAGGACGTGTCTTAGTGCTCTCTGGTCCAGACCCAGCAGAATAACGTGGGACGTCGGTACGGGAACCTTGAGGACATCAAGACTTTAGGATTCTTCTGCCCTTCGCGTTCTCTCCTCCCCCCTCCCCTGCGAAGTGTGTCCTTAAGTTTTGGATGATTGGCCACTGTGGGAGAGTTAAAATGTAAGGCTGTGCTCGAAGGAGCAAGTGTGCAGAGAGAAGACAGTCCTTCGGGTTCAAACTCAGGGTGTCGGGTGAAGATTCAGGGCTAGAACTTGAGGGTTAGTTGGGGAGTGAATTACTGAGTTCTGAGTGTGCATGCGATGGCCCAGGACTGGCTAGTGAGGGGAGTGCAGTCAGGGGAGGGAGGCCCGAGGTCCCCCCCCAGGACAGGCTGGTGAGGGGAGTGCAGTCAGGGGAGGGAGGCCCGAGGTCCCCCCCCCAGGACAGGCTAGTGAGGGGAGTGCAGTCAGGGGAGGGAGGCCCGAGGTCCCCCCAGAACAGGCTAGTGAGGGGAGTGCAGTGTCAGGGGAGGGAGGCCCGAGGTCCCCCCCAGGACAGGCTAGTGAGGGGAGTGCAGTCAGGGGAGGGAGGCCCGAGGTCCCCTCCAGGACAGGCTGGTGAGGGGAGTGCAGTCAGGGGAGGGAGGCCCGAGGTCCCCCCCAGGACAGGCTAGTGAGGGGAGTGCAGTCAGGGGAGGGAGGCCCGAGGTCCCCCCAGAACAGGCTGGTGAGGGGAGTGCAGTCAGGGGAGGGAGGCCCGAGGTCCCCCCCAGGACAGGCTGGTGAGGGGAGTGCAGTCAGGGGAGGGAGGCCCGAGGTCCCCCCAGAACAGGCTGGTGAGGGGAGTGCAGTCAGGGGAGGGAGGCCCGAGGTCCCCCCCAGGACAGGCTAGTGAGGGGAGTGCAGTGTCAGGGGAGGGAGGCCCGAGGTCCCCCCAGGAGAGGCTAGTGAGGGGAGTGCAGTCAGGGGAGGGAGGCCCGAGGTCCCCCCCAGGACAGGCTAGTGAGGGGAGTGCAGTCAGGGGAGGGAGGCCCGAGGTCCCCCCCAGGACAGGCTAGTGAGGGGAGTGCAGTCAGGGGAGGGAGGCCCGAGGTCCCCCCCAGGACAGGCTAGTGAGGGGAGTGCAGTGTCAGGGGAGGGCAGGCCCGAGTCCCCCCCCCCCAGGACAGGCTAGTGAGGGGAGTGCAGTGTCAGGGGAGGGAGGTCCGAGGTCCCCCCCAGGACAGGCTGGTGAGGGGAGTGCAGTCAGGGGAGGGAGGCCCGAGGTCCCCCCAGGAAGGCTAGTGAGGGGAGTGCAGTGTCAGGGGAGGGAGGCCCGAGGTCCCCCCCAGGACAGGCTAGTGAGGGGAGTGCAGTGTCAGGGGAGGGAGACCCGAGGTCCCCCCAGGACAGGCTAGTGAGGGGAGTGCAGTGTCAGGGGAGGGAGGCCCTAGGTTCTCCCCCCCAGGAGAGGCTAGTGAGGGGAGTGCAGTGTCAGGGGAGGGAGGCCCGAGGTCCCCCCAGGAGAGGCTAGTGAGGGGAGTGCAGTGTCAGGGGAGGGAGGCCCGAGGTCCCCCCAGGACAGGCTAATGAGGGGAGTGCAGTCAGGGGAGGGAGGCCCGAGGTCCCCCCCCCAGGACAGGCTAGTGAGGGGAGTGCAGTCAGGGGAGGGAGGCCCGAGGTCCCCCCCAGGACAGGCTAGTGAGGGGAGTGCAGTGTCAGGGGAGGGCAGGCCCGAGTCCCCCCCCCCCAGGACAGGCTAGTGAGGGGAGTGCAGTGTCAGGGGAGGGAGGTCCGAGGTCCCCCCCAGGACAGGCTGGTGAGGGGAGTGCAGTCAGGGGAGGGAGGCCCGAGGTCCCCCCAGGAAGGCTAGTGAGGGGAGTGCAGTGTCAGGGGAGGGAGGCCCGAGGTCCCCCCCAGGACAGGCTAGTGAGGGGAGTGCAGTGTCAGGGGAGGGAGACCCGAGGTCCCCCCAGGACAGGCTAGTGAGGGGAGTGCAGTTCTCCCCCCCAGGAGAGGCTAGTGAGGGGAGTGCAGTCAGGGGAGGGAGGCCCGAGGTCCCCCCAGGAGAGGCTAGTGAGGGGAGTGCAGTGTCAGGGGAGGGAGGCCCGAGGTCCCCCCAGGACAGGCTAATGAGGGGAGTGCAGTCAGGGGAGGGAGGCCCGAGGTCCCCCCCCCAGGACAGGCTAGTGAGGGGAGTGCAGTCAGGGGAGGGAGGCCCGAGGTCCCCCCCAGGACAGGCTAGTGAGGGGAGTGCAGTGTCAGGGGAGGGAGGCCCGAGTCCCCCCCCCCCAGGACAGGCTAGTGAGGGGAGTGCAGTCAGGGGAGGGAGGCCCGAGGTCTCCCCCAGGACAGGCTGGTGAGGGGAGTGCAGTCAGGGGAGGGAGGCCCGAGGTCCCCCCAGAACAGGCTGGTGAGGGGAGTGCAGTCAGGGGAGGGAGGCCCGAGGTCCCCCCCAGGACAGGCTAGTGAGGGGAGTGCAGTGTCAGGGGAGGGAGGCCCGAGGTCCCCCCAGGAGAGGCTAGTGAGGGGAGTGCAGTCAGGGGAGGGAGGCCAAGGGTCCCCCCCAGGACAGGCTAGTGAGGGGAGTGCAGTCAGGGGAGGGAGGCCCGAGGTCTCCCCAGAACAGGCTAGTGAGGGGAGTGCAGTGTCAGGGGAGGGAGGCCCGAGGTCCCCCCCAGGACAGGCTAGTGAGGGGAGTGCAGTGTCAGGGGAGGGAGGCCCGAGGTCCCCCCCAGGACAGGCTGGTGAGGGGAGTGCAGTCAGGGGAGGGAGGCCCGAGGTCCCCCCAGAACAGGCTGGTGAGGGGAGTGCAGTCAGGGGAGGGAGGTATGAGGTCCCACCCAGGGCAGGCTAGTGAGGGGAGTGCAGTGTCAGGGGAGGGAGGCCCGAGGTCCCCCCCAGGACAGGCTGGTGAGGGGAGTGCAGTCAGGGGAGGGAGGCCCGAGGTCCCCCCAGAACAGGCTGGTGAGGGGAGTGCAGTCAGGGGAGGGAGGTATGAGGTCCACCCAGGACAGGCTAGTGAGGGGAGTGCAGTGTCAGGGGAGGGAGGCCCGAGGTCCCCCCCAGGACAGGCTGGTGAGGGGAGTGCAGTCAGGGGAGGGAGGCCCGAGGTCCCCCCAGAACAGGCTGGTGAGGGGAGTGCAGTCAGGGGAGGGAGGCCCGAGGTCCCCCCCAGGACAGGCTAGTGAGGGGAGTGCAGTGTCAGGGAAGGGAGGCCCGAGGTCCCCCCAGGAGAGGCTAGTGAGGGGAGTGCAGTCAGGGGAGGGAGGCCAGAGGTCCCCCCCAGGACAGGCTAGTGAGGGGAGTGCAGTCAGGGGAGGGAGGCCCGAGGTCCCCCCCCCAGGACAGGCTAGTGAGGGGAGTGCAATCAGGGGAGGGAGGCCCGAGGTCCCCCCCAGGACAGGCTAGTGAGGGGAGTGCAGTGTCAGGGGAGGGAGGCCCGAGGTCCCCCCCAGGACAGGCTGGTGAGGGGAGTGCAGTCAGGGGAGGGAGGCCCGAGGTCCCCCCCAGGACAGGCTAGTGAGGGGAGTGCAGTGTCAGGGGAGGGAGGCCCGAGTCCCCCCCCCCCAGGACAGGCTAGTGAGGGGAGTGCAGTCAGGGGAGGGAGGCCCGAGGTCTCCCCCAGGACAGGCTGGTGAGGGGAGTGCAGTCAGGGGAGGGAGGCCCGAGGTCCCCCCCAGGACAGGCTGGTGAGGGGAGTGCAGTCAGGGGAGGGAGGCCCGAGGTCCCCCCCAGGACAGGCTAGTGAGGGGAGTGCAGTGTCAGGGGAGGGAGGCCCGAGTCCCCCCCCCCCAGGACAGGCTAGTGAGGGGAGTGCAGTCAGGGGAGGGAGGCCCGAGGTCTCCCCCAGGACAGGCTGGTGAGGGGAGTGCAGTCAGGGGAGGGAGGCCCGAGGTCCCCCCAGAACAGGCTGGTGAGGGGAGTGCAGTCAGGGGAGGGAGGCCCGAGGTCCCCCCCAGGACAGGCTAGTGAGGGGAGTGCAGTGTCAGGGGAGGGAGGCCCGAGGTCCCCCCAGGAGAGGCTAGTGAGGGGAGTGCAGTCAGGGGAGGGAGGCCAAGGGTCCCCCCCAGGACAGGCTAGTGAGGGGAGTGCAGTCAGGGGAGGGAGGCCCGAGGTCTCCCCAGAACAGGCTAGTGAGGGGAGTGCAGTGTCAGGGGAGGGAGGCCCGAGGTCCCCCCCAGGACAGGCTAGTGAGGGGAGTGCAGTGTCAGGGGAGGGAGGCCCGAGGTCCCCCCCAGGACAGGCTGGTGAGGGGAGTGCAGTCAGGGGAGGGAGGCCCGAGGTCCCCCCAGAACAGGCTGGTGAGGGGAGTGCAGTCAGGGGAGGGAGGTATGAGGTCCCACCCAGGGCAGGCTAGTGAGGGGAGTGCAGTGTCAGGGGAGGGAGGCCCGAGGTCCCCCCCAGGACAGGCTGGTGAGGGGAGTGCAGTCAGGGGAGGGAGGCCCGAGGTCCCCCCAGAACAGGCTGGTGAGGGGAGTGCAGTCAGGGGAGGGAGGTATGAGGTCCCACCCAGGGCAGGCTAGTGAGGGGAGTGCAGTCAGGGGAGGGAGGCCCGAGGTCCCCCCCAGGACAGGCTAGTGAGGGGAGTGCAGTGTCAGGGGAGGGCAGGCCCGAGTCCCCCCCCCCCAGGACAGGCTAGTGAGGGGAGTGCAGTGTCAGGGGAGGGAGGTCCGAGGTCCCCCCCAGGACAGGCTGGTGAGGGGAGTGCAGTCAGGGGAGGGAGGCCCGAGGTCCCCCCAGGAAGGCTAGTGAGGGGAGTGCAGTGTCAGGGGAGGGAGGCCCGAGGTCCCCCCCAGGACAGGCTAGTGAGGGGAGTGCAGTGTCAGGGGAGGGAGACCCGAGGTCCCCCCAGGACAGGCTAGTGAGGGGAGTGCAGTGTCAGGGGAGGGAGGCCCTAGGTTCTCCCCCCCAGGAGAGGCTAGTGAGGGGAGTGCAGTGTCAGGGGAGGGAGGCCCGAGGTCCCCCCAGGAGAGGCTAGTGAGGGGAGTGCAGTGTCAGGGGAGGGAGGCCCGAGGTCCCCCCAGGACAGGCTAATGAGGGGAGTGCAGTCAGGGGAGGGAGGCCCGAGGTCCCCCCCCCAGGACAGGCTAGTGAGGGGAGTGCAGTCAGGGGAGGGAGGCCCGAGGTCCCCCCCAGGACAGGCTAGTGAGGGGAGTGCAGTGTCAGGGGAGGGCAGGCCCGAGTCCCCCCCCCCCAGGACAGGCTAGTGAGGGGAGTGCAGTGTCAGGGGAGGGAGGTCCGAGGTCCCCCCCAGGACAGGCTGGTGAGGGGAGTGCAGTCAGGGGAGGGAGGCCCGAGGTCCCCCCAGGAAGGCTAGTGAGGGGAGTGCAGTGTCAGGGGAGGGAGGCCCGAGGTCCCCCCCAGGACAGGCTAGTGAGGGGAGTGCAGTGTCAGGGGAGGGAGACCCGAGGTCCCCCCAGGACAGGCTAGTGAGGGGAGTGCAGTGTCAGGGGAGGGAGGCCCTAGGTTCTCCCCCCCAGGAGAGGCTAGTGAGGGGAGTGCAGTCAGGGGAGGGAGGCCCGAGGTCCCCCCAGGAGAGGCTAGTGAGGGGAGTGCAGTGTCAGGGGAGGGAGGCCCGAGGTCCCCCCAGGACAGGCTAATGAGGGGAGTGCAGTCAGGGGAGGGAGGCCCGAGGTCCCCCCCCCAGGACAGGCTAGTGAGGGGAGTGCAGTCAGGGGAGGGAGGCCCGAGGTCCCCCCCAGGACAGGCTAGTGAGGGGAGTGCAGTGTCAGGGGAGGGAGGCCCGAGTCCCCCCCCCCCAGGACAGGCTAGTGAGGGGAGTGCAGTCAGGGGAGGGAGGCCCGAGGTCTCCCCCAGGACAGGCTGGTGAGGGGAGTGCAGTCAGGGGAGGGAGGCCCGAGGTCCCCCCAGAACAGGCTGGTGAGGGGAGTGCAGTCAGGGGAGGGAGGCCCGAGGTCCCCCCCAGGACAGGCTAGTGAGGGGAGTGCAGTGTCAGGGGAGGGAGGCCCGAGGTCCCCCCAGGAGAGGCTAGTGAGGGGAGTGCAGTCAGGGGAGGGAGGCCAAGGGTCCCCCCCAGGACAGGCTAGTGAGGGGAGTGCAGTCAGGGGAGGGAGGCCCGAGGTCTCCCCAGAACAGGCTAGTGAGGGGAGTGCAGTGTCAGGGGAGGGAGGCCCGAGGTCCCCCCCAGGACAGGCTAGTGAGGGGAGTGCAGTGTCAGGGGAGGGAGGCCCGAGGTCCCCCCCAGGACAGGCTGGTGAGGGGAGTGCAGTCAGGGGAGGGAGGCCCGAGGTCCCCCCAGAACAGGCTGGTGAGGGGAGTGCAGTCAGGGGAGGGAGGTATGAGGTCCCACCCAGGGCAGGCTAGTGAGGGGAGTGCAGTGTCAGGGGAGGGAGGCCCGAGGTCCCCCCCAGGACAGGCTGGTGAGGGGAGTGCAGTCAGGGGAGGGAGGCCCGAGGTCCCCCCAGAACAGGCTGGTGAGGGGAGTGCAGTCAGGGGAGGGAGGTATGAGGTCCACCCAGGACAGGCTAGTGAGGGGAGTGCAGTGTCAGGGGAGGGAGGCCCGAGGTCCCCCCCAGGACAGGCTGGTGAGGGGAGTGCAGTCAGGGGAGGGAGGCCCGAGGTCCCCCCAGAACAGGCTGGTGAGGGGAGTGCAGTCAGGGGAGGGAGGCCCGAGGTCCCCCCCAGGACAGGCTAGTGAGGGGAGTGCAGTGTCAGGGGAGGGAGGCCCGAGGTCCCCCCAGGAGAGGCTAGTGAGGGGAGTGCAGTCAGGGGAGGGAGGCCAGAGGTCCCCCCCAGGACAGGCTAGTGAGGGGAGTGCAGTCAGGGGAGGGAGGCCCGAGGTCCCCCCCCCAGGACAGGCTAGTGAGGGGAGTGCAATCAGGGGAGGGAGGCCCGAGGTCCCCCCCAGGACAGGCTAGTGAGGGGAGTGCAGTGTCAGGGGAGGGCAGGCCTGAGTCCCCCCCCCCCCCAAGGACAGGCTAGTGAGGGGAGTGCAGTGTCAGGGGAGGGAGGCCCGAGGTCCCCCCCAGGACAGGCTAGTGAGGGGAGTGCAGTCAGGGGAGGGAGGCCCGAGGTTCCCCCAGGAGAGGCTAGTGAGGGGAGTGCAGTGTCAGGGGAGGGAGACCCGAGGTCCCCCCAGGAGAGGCTAGTGAGGGGAGTGCAGTGTCAGGGGAGGGAGGCCCGAGGTCCCCCCAGGACAGGCTAATGAGGGGAGTGCAGTCAGGGGAGGGAGGCCCGAGGTCCCCCCTCCAGGACAGGCTAGTGAGGGGAGTGCAGTCAGGGGAGGGAGGCCCGAGGTCCCCCCCAGGACAGGCTAGTGAGGGGAGTGCAGTGTCAGGAGAGGGAGGCCCGAGTCCCCCCCCCCCAGGACAGGCTGGTGAGGGGAGTGCAGTGTCAGGGGAGGGAGGCTCGAGGTCTCCCCCAGGACAGGCTGGTGAGGGGAGTGCAGTCAGGGGAGGGAGGCCCGAGGTCCCCCCAGAACAGGCTGGTGAGGGGAGTGCAGTCAGGGGAGGGAGGCCCGAGGTCCCCCCCAGGACAGGCTAGTGAGGGGAGTGCAGTGTCAGGGGAGGGAGGCCCGAGGTCCCCCCCAGGACAGGCTAGTGAGGGGAGTGCAGTCAGGGGAGGGAGGCCCGAGGTCCCCCCAGGACAGGCTAGTGAGGGGAGTGCAGTGTCAGGGGAGGGCAGGCCCGAGTCCCCCCCCCCAAGGACAGGCTAGTGAGGGGAGTGCAGTGTCAGGGGAGGGAGGCCCGAGGTCCCCCCCAGGACAGGCTAGTGAGGGGAGTGCAGTGTCAGGGGAGGGAGGCCCTAGGTCCCCCCCCCCCCCAGGACAGGCTAGTGAGGGGAGTGCAGTGTCAGGGGAGGGAGACCCGAGGTCCCCCCAGGACAGGCTAGTGAGGGGAGTGCAGTGTCAGGGGAGGGAGGCCCTAGGTTCTCCCCCCCAGGACAGGCTAGTGAGGGGAGTGCAGTCAGGGGAGGGAGGCCCGAGGTCCCCCCCCCCCAGGACAGGCTAGTGAGGGGAGTGCAGTGTCAGGGGAGGGAGGCCCAAGGTCCCCCCAGGAGAGGCTAGTGAGGAGAGTGCAGTGTCAGGGGAGGGAGGCCCGAGGTCCCCCCAGGAGAGGCTAGTGAGGGGAGTGCAGTCAGGGGAGGGAGGCCCGAGGTCCCCCCCACAGGACAGGCTAGTGAGGGGAGTGCAGTCAGGGGAGGGAGGCCCGAGGTCCCCCCCAGGACAGGCTAGTGAGGGGAGTGCAGTGTCAGGGGAGGGAGGCCCGAGGTCCCCCCCAGGACAGGCTAGTGAGGGGAGTGCAGTCAGGGGAGGGAGGCCAGAGGTCCCCCCCAGGAAGCAGGAATCTGGTGGGCAGAGAGAGAACTGAGACTGGTGCTGGATACCTAGGGGAACTGGTTCAGGAGAGAACGCCGCTGGTAAACCGGAGGCAGAGGCCTGCTTACCTGTTTCATGATTGTTAGTGCTTTGATGTGCCTCAAGGTGAGTACTAAATGAGATTGTTGACTTGGGTGGATTTTGTTGGAGAGGTTTTTTACTGTAGGTTTGGGGTTGTTGGGAACACTTTGATTCTCGACTCTCGCAGGTACTCTGACTGTACCGTAACCAGTGTGTTTCTCTGAGCCCAGTGCATCCACCCTGGAGATGCGTGGTGTTTCCTTGACTTAAGGTGCATGTTTTTCTTTCGTCATGATCACATCTGTGAAATCAACATGCACCGTTAAATGGGTTTTAAATATATAAACTGAATCTATTATATCCCTTTCCCATTGCCATCAGGCTCTTTGTTAAAGCAGACTGGAGAACTCTGGACTTATGTGAATTAGGCACAGGTTATAAATCTTGGAAATGAGATTCTTTTAGTTCACGAACAGAAGCTTGAACTCTTTGCAAGTCAATACCAAAACTAAGCATCCTAGCAGTAAACACATCTCTAGTAAAATAAATTATCAAAATAATTTACCTTTACTTTCTTTAACTCTATAAATGAATTCAAGTCTTTTTGATTCTGTCATTGATATTTATTTGCTGTAATTCTGTCATAATTTCTGTTTACATCTTGAAGAATTCATTGTTTTTCATGTCATTTTGTCACAGGAACTTAACATTTTAAAAAACATGATTCATATTAATAGGTTAAGAGAGTGTCTGATTTTCCATTAAACCTGGCCACTGGCTTCAGTTTCTGTTATTGGATTAAATTGCTCCTTACTTGAGATCCTGTAAAGTTTTTTACGTCACGCTCAACAACCTATATAAGAAAAGGTACTTAACTTCCACCACTAGTCTCAATATTCACCATAGTTGAACATGGTCCACAAACGATTATATATCATTTCCTTAAGATCAGAGTGTAAGCGCTGGTACATCTTTGATTTTTAACCACTCAGTAGAATGTGCCCCATCTTGGTTACTGTAAGTCCTATTCTTGATTTTCCCACTCATTCCGCTCTTCCGTGCCAGGTCTTGGAGTTGACAGCTTTGCCCTCTACCTTTTATCTGTAGGATAACGGCAGTGTGTGGCATGCATCCAGACCATCAGGAAACTCTGAAAAAGAATCGAGTGGTGCTGGCCAAACAGCTGTTGCTAAGCGAACTGTTGGAACATCTCCTGGAGAAGGACATCATCACGCTGGAAATGAGGGAGCTCATCCAGGTATGGAGACGAGACGCCGCTCGGGCTGGTGGGTGGGAACGAGTGCGAGTCAGTGTGCAGAGGCTGCGCTGCCTTCTGAGGGGAGGGGAGCTGCCTCTCTGCCCTGGGGCACTGGACAGAAAAGATAGCTAACGCAATGGGAAGGGCTTCACTCGCATTTCTGTAAAAGGATTCCTTAGGAGGATGAGGATGTACTAGGAAGCTTAGGTGAAGAAATAGAATTACAGCTGCAGCAGTAAGTACATATGACGCCATGTTTTATTCCTTCTCCTTAGGCAAAAGTGGGGAGTTTCAGCCAGAATGTGGAACTGCTCAACCTGCTGCCCAAGAGGGGTCCCCAGGCTTTTGATGCCTTCTGTGTGGCACTGAGAGAGACCAAGCAGGGTCACCTGGAGGATCTGTTGCTCACAACCCTCTCTGGCCTTCAGCATGTGCTCCCACCGGTACGGAGCCTCACAGATGTGTCTTGGGCAGGGTTAGTTTGGCTAGAAATTTTTGAGACAGGGGTGGGGGAACTAGATTTTGTTTTGTTTGGATGGGGCCCATCATGGTGAGTCCTGATTTCTTACAGTTGAGCTGTGACTACGACTTGAGTCTCCCTTTCCCAGTGTGTGAGTCCTGTTCCCCTCACAAGCAGCCCCGCCTGTCGACAGGTGAGAATTGTGGGATAAAAGGGGTTCTCCAGATGGACTTCCCTTTTTTGGATTGTTACCTGATTTTGCCCTGAGACTGACTTTGTAAGGGGAGTAATTCAGTGAATTTGCCAGGGGCTAGCAGCACAGTTTAGAGAGGGCTTGTTTCCCTTCCAGCACAGATAATACTCTTGATGGTAACTGGCCCTTTGAACAACTTATATGGGTAGGAAATACTGGCCTGTCTTCTCAATAAGGCTGAATGAAAAAAGGCCATATTTGAGGCCACCAGCATAGCTGATTAGAACCAGTTTTGGTTTTTTGTTTTTTGTTTTTTGTTTTTTTTCAGATAGCCCATTCAGTCATTCAGTGGGGTGAGGGCCTGCCACTTGCAAGCCAAGTGCAAAGGACCCAGTGGTGAGCTAAAGCTAGCAGGGTCTCTACTCTCGGGGAGCTTACAGATGAGGGAGGGACACCAGTATTTTATCACAGCCCCAGGTCACAGCGGTGCACTAAGATTGATACTTAGGTTGTATGCTAGATGTTTGGCTTTCTGTCTACACCACAGAAACTGAGGAACGCTCCCTAGACAATGGAGATGGCCCTCCCTGTCTTCAGGTGAAGCCTTGCACTCCTGAGTTTTATCAAACACACTACCAGCTGGTGAGTCTTACATAATGACGAAGGGAAAAGATTTGAAATGAGATCCGCTTTTTTGGGCACCTGGACCTAGTGTGCATATGTTTCTGCCTTGTTAGAAAGTCTTTGCTGTTAAATTAGTGCCTTCTGCAGGCATTTGCTTTCATCTGGTGGGGCTCAGAAATGTCTGTCTAGGGGGAGTCATAGGTGATGTCACCAAGAAGCTCATGGTCTAACTGGCCTCCCCTCCCCAGGCATATAGGTTGCAGTCCCGGCCTCGTGGCCTGGCATTGGTGCTGAGCAATGTGCGCTTCACTGGAGAGAAAGATCTGGAATTTCGCTCTGGAGGGGATGTGGACCACAGTACTCTAATCGCCCTCTTCAAGCTTTTGGGCTACAACGTGCATGTTCTGCATGACCAGACTGCGCAGGTACCTGAGGCAGAAAAGACGGACATACCCATTAGAGGGCTGGGCAGTGCTTGGGACCAGGGCGTCTCCTGTTCCTGCTGGAATATGTCTTTGAAGCTATTTACTCCTGTGTTTTCACTCACTCTGTTAAGCCTCTCTCCTTGCAATCTAGTAAAAATAATTGGGGCCAGCCAGCTGTTTCAGTGTTGATGTCTCAGGGTGGCTGTGCTTCCGTGGGGTAGTAATAGTCCAGGGTTAGGTTCTCACTTTGACATGGTTAGAAACCTGACTCCCGATCACGCAGGAAATGAGGAGATGCTGAGATTCACCCTGACCAACTTGGGAAGGATATTCATAAGCTGGGACTACAACAGGGGACCCTGACTTCTTGGTTGGTGCTGCTACTTAGGAGTATAATTGTTGTTTAAAAGACTACTTTGGCAAATGTAAGTCTTGCAAATGTTTGCTAGAATTATCCATGTAAATGCTGTTTTATGGCAGTGTAATGGATTAACTCATTGTGTCTCTTCATCCTATATATAGGGAACTTATTTTTTTTTTTTTTTATTTTATTTATTTATTTTTTTGACAGGCAGAGTGGACAGTGAGAGAGAGAGACAGAGAGAAAGGTCTTCCTTTGCCATTGGTTTACCCTCCAATGGCCGCCGCGGCCGGCGTGCTGTGGCTGACACACCGCGCTGATCCGATGGCAGGAGCCAGGTACTTATCCTGGTCTCCCATGGGGTGCAGGGCCCAAGGACTTGGGCCATCCTCCACTGCACTCCCTGGCCACAGCAGAGAGCTGGCCTGGAAGAGGGGCAACCGGGACAGAATCCGGCGCCCCGACCGGGACTAGAACCTGGTGTGCCGGCACCACAAGGCGGAGGATTAGCCTAGTGAGCTGCGGCGCCAGCCCTATATAGGTAACTTATAAAGACTTAAACTGAGCATAAGTATGCCCCTTAGGTAAATATTAAAACAAAAGTAAATATGTCACTGAACTATTCACAGAATTATAAACTTGGAATGTATTGGCTGAAGAAAAGTACTATTATTCTGGAATCAAAGAGTTGATGTAAATTTACCAATAGGCTGTTACTGGTTTCAGAATATGAATCCTGAAGGTAACAGAGTCAGTAATGTAGCCTGGTAATTCAGGTTAACAAGGGCTGACCCATAGTGATTCGCTGGAATCTAGTCCAGAAGCAGTGCACCTTAAGATATAACTTGGGACCATGCAATTTCCCGTTAGCTAAACTTGCCTTTTGGGGTGTTAGTGAAATTAAAGTTTCCAAGTGATTCTCTTTGATCTGTTCAGATAAGGGTCATTGTTTTGTGTTTAGCATTGTTTATGGTTATCGTTTCTTTTTCTTAGCTGTCCTGCTTCTGTGCAAGTAATTATGTATTTGCTATACTTTTGGTAAGGCCAGTTTCATCAGGAGATACCTAGGTGTTGCTCTTCTCTTGCTATTTTTGCCGGCTTCCCAGTAATAGCCATGCAAAGTAAATCTACCCTCGCTTCAAAGCAGCGGCTGGAAGAGCTGCCTCCGTCACCAAGTTTTCAAGTGGGTTACGAGCTTTCCTAAAGACTGCTGCACATGAAGGGATCGAGGATAGGATATCCACCAGGGTTCTCACAGAAGGGGTCCTGGTAGAGGGCTGTCTAACAACATGCAGTGTGGGTGTGTTTTCTCAGGTTTTGACCTAACCATTCCTTTTACTCGAAATATATTAGGCCATGCTTTCCCAAATCGTATGCAGTTGATAGGGATTTTATATGCCTGGTAGACTGAATACTGAGTTGCCAGAACAGCTATATACTGCCATGTTTTTTCAGAGACATTCAGTAGATTAGATGATGAGTCTGTGAGCCCACTTCATGAATACTGTTTCCATGTATGTGAAACCTCATTGCAGATACAAGGACCTATTGGATTTTAATCCTCTGGTTACATTGTTCTGTAACTAAATTACAATAGAGTTAAATTTGAGCACTTTGTAATAGGAAACTAAGTTCACTCGCTACCAGCGATTTTTAAAATGTGGACTTTGAGTTCATGGTACTTCAGGTAGATGCAGGAGTCTGGGCGCCAGCAGAAAAGGAAGTGTGTCCTATTTCACTCCAAAGGGCCGAGCGAGACAGTGCCCTCCATGGTAGCCCAGAGGAAGAAATGCCTGGGCAGAAATGGAGGGAGTGAGGCCTAGGCTGGCCTGGAAGTGGAGAAGCTGCTCCAGAGGAAGGAGTGATGATGGCATCCTAGACACGGGCAGCAGTGCACTGCAGAGAAATGTGTGTGTCGTCGTTTGGTGCGTGGAGTCTCTGCTCGTGGTACCCCTTTGCATGGACTACTCCTTCACCGCGATCATTTGGTGAGCAAAGAAATGGAACCAAGAAAATTGGAATCCTTTCTCGTCAGACTTTTTTATGTTAGAGATACATTCCATTTAAAAACAGGAAGTAGTATGATCAGTCCTAGACAACCCTCTTGACAGTGTTGCAGAGAACACTGGTATTCCAGCTGCCTGAGTTATGTTTTCTGTTTTGTCTTTGTCATCAGATTCGCACTGCCTTGACTTCATGGGGTTGTTAGTTCTGTACTTGCCGTTTACCTTATTTGGGGGAGTCAGAGGCGTTTTAGAAGTGACAGATTTCTCTTTACCTTGTGATTTTGTTTTGTGACTTGGCATTGGGGTCATAGACTGCTTTGGATGATCTATGGGGCCTACCTGGAAAACAGCTACTCGTACGATCTTGCATATAACTTCAGAAGGTTCACGGGTTGCTCTCTTCACATGTTTGCCAAAGACACATCCAGGAGTTAAGAACCCTGCTATTTATAGAAGTATGGTAATTTTATCAAAAATAAGTTGCAGATCCTATTTAAAGCTGTGCTACTTGTGGAAAAATCCCCCCAAGTGATTAATTCCCGTTTACTGGTTCACTCTTAATTAGGTTCAAGTACAAACTGTGTGTTTGGGCTTTGTTGTTCTCTATTTACTGACCAAATTTCACTCAGTTAAAAATACTGATGAGTAGGTAGGTGCCCAAGTATGTTAACTCTTTCCAAAATCCTTTAACTATCGTTATGTTGAATTCTATTATGGTCAGCTCCAGAGGAGTCACAGTTAGGTATTCTCTTCAGATTACATGTTCTTGAAGCAAATGGTTATCTCTTAATTACCTTAAGATTCACATTACCATGGTTGGCTTCTGTTTGTATATCTCAGTTATCTGCAAACAGAGTACAGTCCTCAAGTTTTAACAGATCTGAGTCACCTGGAGGCATCGTAAAAAACGTTTGCCAGGGCCCAGGATTTCATATTGTAAAGTTCCTAGGCGGTGCTGCTGTTGCAGCTTCAGGCCCACATTTTGAGAACCACTGCAGCATGCCAAACAGGTATGCATTTTATTCGGGGTTGTATGTGGTGAATGTTGAAAACGTGTTGTGGAGGCCGGCGCCGCGGCTCAATAGGCTAATCCTCTGCCTTGCGGCGCCAGCACACTGGGGTTCTAGTCCCGGTCAGGGCGCCGGATTCTGTCCCGGTTGCCCCTCTTCCAGGCCAGCTCTCTGCTGTGGCCAGGGAGTGCAGTGGAGGATGGCCCAAGTCCTTGGGCCCTGCACCCCGTGGGAGACCAGGATAAGCACCTGGCTCCTGCCATCGGATCAGCGCGGTGCGCCGGCCGCAGTGCGCCAGCCGCGGCGGCCATTGGAGGGTGAACCAACGGCAAAGGAAGACCTTTCTCTCTGTCTCTCTCTCTCACTGTCCACTCTGCCTGTCAAAAAAAAAAAAAAAAAAAAGTGTTGTGGAATGGATCTGCTTAAATACCACATCCATCTTCATTGTATTTCAGCAGATTCATAATAAATAACCTTGTTTCCTCTCCATGTCAGATGAGAGAAAAGACCTGAACATTTTAAGATATAGAGGAAAATATGGTTTTAAAAATTTGGACCAGATTATTTCCTGTTAGGTACAACGTAACTTTGTGTTGGATGGCCCAGGTGCCTAAGGTGGTGGTATCTTACATGGCCAATTAGTGCAAGATAAACAGGATTCTTTAGTTGCTCTGCAAGTTGACCATTTCGTTGAGAAAACGATGACATTATGACTCTATATGTACATTATGTGCCAGTCACAGTATGAGTCCTTTCTATGAGATATCTCTGTCACAGACTTAGAGAATGTCTACTAGTAATTGTTTTCTTATGAAGTAGAACTTGGAGCCTTGAGGGACTAGGTAGCTTGTTCTCTTTGTGAACCAGGTCCAAAGCTAGATCCATGTGATCCTGGAGGCCATGTCCGTCGTCACTGCTCGGCAGTCCAGAGCCCAGCACTTGGGCTGACAGCACCGCTGTCTCTGAGTACTTAGCAACCCCAGGCAGCAGACTGCAGGAGTCCTGTTACCCTCCCCTGTCCTGATGCTGTTGACCCTCACAGAGCAGCAGAGTAGGTGTGTTACTCATTCAGTCTGAGCTCCGAGGTGGTCCTTGTGCCGTTTATGTACAAGAACGCTTGCTGTAATGAAATCCAGGAGTTCATAACCCGTGTCAGTGAGTCTGTGAACCTGTGGTCAGAGTTTGGGGTCTGAAGGCATGTGCATTTTTCTGGTGAGTCCATAGCTCCTCAGAGGGTCTCTGGGTTCTCTTGTCATTGCCACAGAAAATTGAGGAAACAATTTACCCTCCAGTAGCTTAAGGTTTCAGAGAGAAACCAAAGGTTGCCGCTTATACTGGTGCTGACCACAGTGAACAGCACTGAAAGGCGTCTGTCTTTCTTCTAGGAAATGCGAGAGAAACTGCAGAATTTCGCACAGTTACCTGCACACCGCGTCATGGACTCTTGCATAGTGGCACTCCTCTCGCACGGTGTCGAGGGTGGAATCTATGGTGTAGATGGCAAACTGCTCGAGGTGTGTGATCCTGTGGAGGCCAAGTGTTGACACCGGGACCCCTCACCCCCGCCTGTCCGTCTTTGCAGTCATGACTCCCCTTGTATGCGAGGACTTCTGCAGGCCCTGCTGTCTTAACCACCTCTCCTCCATTTCTTTTTGCAGCTGCAAGAGGTCTTTCGGCTCTTTGACAATGCCAACTGCCCAAGCCTGCAGAACAAGCCCAAGATGTTCTTCATCCAGGCCTGCCGCGGAGGTGAGTGCCCTGGCAGACCAGCACTTGGGTGGTGGCTCCTGGGCAGCCTCCCACCAGCTCTCACTTTCCTGTTTGCTCCTCTCAGGTGCTATTGGATCCCTTGGGCACCTCCTTCTGTTCACTGCTGCCACCGCCTCTCTTGCTCTGTAAGTGTCTCCCGATGCATGGGGTGTGCTGGGACTTGGGCAGCCCAAGGCTCTCAGGCTGGTCAGCTCTCTGTGCACCACCATATCCTGTCGTCAGGACTCTTGTTGGCGTCCGCCTCCTTTTCTGAGAAGTCTGGCTTTTCTGTGCTTATTAACTCTGATGTGCGTTCTTTGTTGCTACTCATGCTGGCTAAGGGTTTTCTGTCTGTCTTCTGTCCCCCTCACCTTATCTCCTTCCCTTTTTCTTTCTCCTCTCCCCTCCGCTTTCTCCTTTCTCCTGGTACTTCCTGTTCACCTGCACTTCACGCTCTCCTCCTTATTTCATGGACCATACAGGATAGCAGTACAGAACCGTGTCGGCCTGGGACTTTCTCTTTCCTTTTCTTTCCCTTCTCTCTCGGTTGCATGCAGTCTGCCCTACCCCGTCCAGAGCTGGGACTGCGTGATGAGGCCCAGATGATGCACGGGCATGCTTCTCACCCTGCAGGAAAACAGTTGTAATTAAGAGTTCTAACTTGAGAGTCGAGCTGTCTCTACCACTTAATAGCTATGTAAAGTTAGCAAAGTTATTGATGTCCCTCCCCCAGTTTCCTTGGCAAAGCGTGCTTGGTCATTATACCTACTTTATCAGCTGGTTGTGATGATTGACGGGAACTGTGCACTTCAGGGCTTCCTTAGCACTGTCCCTGGCTCCTAGTAAGTCCCCCAGAAATGCCAGATATAACTTTTAGCCTGATCAGTGTGCTCAAAGGACTTATGGTTTAGTTTAAAGGTCACTTTGTCCACACTGTTGTGTGGCCAGTGGCTAATTTTTTCTTTTTAAAGATTTATTTATTTATTTGAAAGTCAGAGTTACCCAGAGAGAGAAGGAAAGGCAGAGAGAGAGAGGGAGAGAGAGGTCTTCCATCCGCTGGTTCACTCCCCAGTTGGCCACAGTGGCCAGAGTTGTGCAAAGCCAGGAGCCAATAGCTTCTTCCAGGTCTCACACGCGAGTGCAGAGCCCCAAGGACCTGGGCCATCTTCTACTGCTGTCCCAGGCCATAGCAGAGAACTGGTCAGAAATGCAGCAGCCAGGACTCGAACTGGCACCTATATGGGATGCTGACACTATGGGCAGCAGCTTTACCTGCTATGCCACAGCGCTAGACCCCCCAGTTGCTAATATTATTAGCCTGTTAATCTAATGTCTCCACAGAGTATGTTGCTGAAGTTCTATGACGTGACTAGGACTATAGTCAGAACTATCAGAAAAGCAGAAGGCAATGTGCCCCTCTAAGGAGCCCATCAGTTACTCAGGACTAAAGCAGATATGCATGAGATTAGTTCAGAGGCCTTGCATAAGCAAAGGCAGAACACGTAACACCCAGACTGTATCTGAGAAAGGGTAGCCTAAGAATAGGATTTTAAAGTGAGATCCATTTGAAGGGATTTTGCAGGTAGGGTAAGGGTTATTTTGGACCCAGAATACTATGATTTATATAGAGGAGGAGACAGAGTCTTTCCTGGGAAAAGGGACAGGATAGCATGACAGGCACACAGATCTGAAAGGACACACAACGCCCAGATCTAATGAAGAGCTCATTATCTGGGTAAGTTGGAGTGAGGTACAGCTGATTACAAGCCTTTAGTCACGGCTGAGGTTTGGGTTAATAGTACAGAGCTGGTAGAAGTGTAAGTAAGAAAGACTGAGATGAATTTTTCTCCAGGAAGGTCTCCATGGCAGGGGCTACACTAAGGCAAGAGTGTCTGAGGGCAGCGACTTAGTTTTTCACTCACTGCTGTGGCCTCAGGCTTAGAGCACACCCTGACCCTCAGTAACACTTATAAATATTGAATGAATGGGTGACACACGGTAGCACTTATAAATATTGAATGAATGGGTGGAAGTCTGCCTATAAAAGTGTAGCAGTAGAGTGAAAGCAGATGAAAGGGTGTTGTGAAGAAAGAGCCCAACAGCATTTATTGATTAATAGCTCTGCTCTGAATTCAGGAGATGAGCTTGCCTGTCTGTTGAGGGACATATTTCTCTGGGCCTGTTTCCTTTAGGAGTCAAAATTTTCTCCTCCGGCATTCAGAGTTGTATACAGTATTGGACCTGTGTAGCTAGAAATTGCCCTGTCTGTAAATAATCTTGCTGTATCTCTCTAGCTTCTCTTTAAAAATTAAATCGTCCAAGGGATAACCAGTAGCCGGTTGTTTCTTTGTACACTTGCACTCGCCCATCTTCTGCTGTGTTTGGTTGATATAATTAACATCTGTGAAAGTGCTGCGCCTTGCTCCAGTTGACCAGCTCCTATTCTGGCCTGTAAGCTCCATAAGGACAGGAACTCTCTCTTTGCGAAATCCCTAGGGCTTAAAGTAAAGTAATACCTGGCAACATGGCGGTGGCCCCATACGCTGTTACTAAAGCAGTGAATCAGTCCTTTTCCCCACACCTCTTCAAACATCCCTTCCTGGTGAGCTCCTATGAATGTGGCATGGGGCAGAAGTGCTGTAAACAGCACTGTCTCTTCCCTTTGGTCTGTTGACCTGGGAGTCCTCCACCCACCACCAAAGTAAAAGAGCAGTGTCAAAAATAAGAATCTGCCTTGGGATATATAAGGCCTGGATCAAGATTTTAGGCTTGTGCTCAGGATGTGTTGAGACTCTACTGCTGAAGTTGTACAATGTTTTCTTTTCCCCCAATTCTTAGAAAATAAATTATTCCAATTTTAAGTTTTTCCTTTTTTAAAGTTCTCTTCGATCTTGGATGCTTATTATAACCCATGAAATTAAGGATTAAAATGACCTTGGGAAAAGCTGGTTACACTTTTATAATTTTTTGTCACATGGTTTGAACTTGATTCTTTCCTATGGCATACATGTAGTAATTGTATCTTTATTAACTTATTTTCTTATTTATGGAATAAAAATGTATAGTATTTGCATACTTCATTGAAAGCACTGTGACTTCCAGGTAAATTGCTGTTTGAACAAGCGAGTTGTGGACTCAGGAGTTTTGAATCTGTTTATAAAGGTTGTTTGATTTGGTGCTGTGTCTGTCTTACCCACAATGGGAAATGCTCCGATCTCCTCTGTGTGCATGACCCCCGACTGAAGGATGCACGCTGCAGAGTAATGACCTTTCTTTTTCTTCAACTCACCAGTCATAGATTGGAGACCACAGCTGAAAATGGCTCTTTCCAGTCAAGGTTTCAGGGATCTTGGGTTTGCCTGTGACAGGCCCAGGAAAGATGGGAGGAAGTAACATGTTTATCCATTCTGTCTGTCTTTCTACAGATGAAACTGATCGTGGGGTCGATCAGCAAGATGGAAAGAACCAGGCAGGATCCCCTGGGTGCGAGGAGAGTGATGCTGGGAAAGAGCCGCTGAAGATGAGGCTGCCCACTCGCTCGGACATGATCTGTGGCTATGCCTGCCTCAAAGGTATTTTGAGTTCCAAAGAAGTAAGATTATGCACTCCTAGACTCGGGTTCTCATGCAGGGGTCTGGGGGTGCAGCAGGGTGCCGTGGGTGTCTAGTTTGGGAAGTCAGCTGTGTCCTGCACACTGTGGCTAATGGTGTTCTGGATGCAGGGACTGCCGCCATGCGGAACACCAAGCGAGGTTCCTGGTACATTGAGGCACTCACTCAGGTGTTCGCCGAGAGGGCCTGTGACATGCATGTGGCCGACATGCTGGTTAAGGTAAGTCGGCTCAGGCTGGCTCCGCGAAGCTCTGCCTCTCCGCGGGCTGTTCTCCCTTTTCCTCCTTGGTGCTATTTTCGTCGTTTTACTGCTCTTCCTGTTGTGCGGCTTTCGTGAAAATACAGGATTCTCAGACTTTGGACCATTGGTTCTGCCCTTGCAGGTGAACGCCCTCATCAAGGAGCGTGAAGGCTACGCCCCCGGCACAGAGTTCCACCGGTGCAAGGAGATGTCTGAGTACTGTAGCACTCTGTGCCGGCACCTCTACCTGTTCCCAGGACACCCTCCCACGTGATGCCGCCTCCTCCTGCCAGCTGGAGGTGTGACAGAGCCCTTCTTCCTTCAGGATGCACCGTTTCTGTTTCCTCCCCCTCAGGGATATGGGAATCCCCAGTCTTGTTTCCTGTGCCCATCGTCTGGTGTCCGCCTTTGAACTTGACAGGCCAGTTCCTTTTGTGTGACGCTGTTTCCTCGCAGGGCTGACTGACTGGACTGCAGTCGAAGAGCCTGGCCAGGGACTTTATGGGAAGTGTTGTGGGGAGAGGGCATGAGTTCTTGCATGTTGTTCAGTTCCTGCCCCTAGGGCTTCCGTAGGGGCCAATTTGGGCATTGCTTTTTTTCCTTCAGTTCAGTGTCTCAGAGATCACCTGCTGTCTTCTTTTGTATCCCCAGTTGGCATTTTTGTGTGGCTTTGAAGAACCAGATGTGATTGGAGATGCGCCGTGTGTGTGTGGGAATGGCCTCTATGGAAGAACAGTCTTCCTAAAGCCCCCTTGGCTCTCCTGGGATCCAAGCATCCAGTCTTTTCAGCACAGGTTAGGGTCTGGATCCACACACCTGGACCTCATTGATCTTTGTCCCTGGAAAGCCTGAAGATCTCTTCATTGGTCATTCTTTCTGAGCTTTGTTACTGGACTCAGCCTTGTGGGGAGTATCGGTAGAAGGCCCTGGGGTGCTGCTGAGTCTCTCCCTATCTTCTTCTCTCCTGTGAAATGTCCCTCTACCCTTACTTTCCTCACTTCCACGCAGTCACCTGTACTCATGTCTGCAGTTCTGGAATTTTCTGCAGAAACGATCCCTTGCTGTTAGCTCTGTTACCTCTGTGTCACCCCTGCTTCCTGTCCTCCCTCTTTAGCAGCCACCACCGGCTGTGTCTCAGATACTCCTTCACTGGGTCATTTGGCCGCAGACATATGTATTTCGTTACTGTTTTGTGCTTCCGTGTTGCATTGCCCTTTGATCTTACGCAGCCTTGTCTCTTCTTTCTGCTTCAGTGAGGCTGTTGCTTCCACCTAGAAAGCTCTGCTTGTCTCTGCTAGTATGAAACTTGCCGATTCTTTAAGGCCTTTTTGTTTCTATCCTGCGCTCTTCTGTTTATCCTCTACAAATGTTAGGTGCAGGCTGGTTTCCGGCTTTCTAGTTTTTAAATTCAAAACTGATGATGTCATCCCGCCTGCCTGACCCTGACTTCCTATTACATCTCATAGAAAATCCAGACGCCTCACCCTGGTTCTCAGATCTGCTTCCTGCCTTCCCTCTGAGCCTCATTATGGTGATTTCTTGCTAAGCTCAGCCATGGGGGCCTCCTCTTAGCTTCTCAGACATGCTGAGCTCTTTCCTGCCCCCTCCAGGATGGCATCTGTATTTTTCAAATAATGGTTTAAATGCCACTTTTCTTGCGGAAGGCTTTCCAGGTCATTCTGTAAATAGTTTTCTCCTGTTTGTTACTACATCCTGTTTATTTCCTTCATTGCACTCACTGCAATTTGTAGTTATGGATTTGCATGTTTTACTGGTTCATTTTTCCTCCTGTGCTACCCTGTAAGCTCATGGGAAAAGAAACTTTGTCTCTTATTTACTAGTATGTGCCCAGTGCCTGGCACTTACGAGGCCTTGAATAAATGTTTGTTGAATGAAGAAAGCAAGTGGCCAACTCTGCTAGAATCATACTTTTTGACAAAATCTCCTTTTTGACAATATACATAATTTAGTATTTGTACTGTTTTTTCCTTGTGTTGTGTTTTTATCCACTGGTATCTGCAGCTCCTTGAAGAACTGTTGTGTGAGAGACAACTTCCTTCACATCTCCCGTGGTGCCTGGCAAAATGCGAGGCCTGTAGTAGTCAAGGTGCTCAATAAGTGTTTGTTCTGTGAGCCAAGAGATTTGAAGACTTGCTGCCAGGTCCAAGTCTGCATAGCATGGAGTTTTGAGTAATCCTGACCTTCCCACTTCCCACTGCCAGGTTTTTGTATTGCCATTGGGTGCCAAATAAATGCTTATATTTGTTACTGCTATGTGTCTTCTGTCTTTGTTTCTGTAGATATTCCGTCTTCTGACATCCACGTTTTTCCATTTTTTTAGCCTCTCACACTGCAACTTTCCCCACACCCTACAAGGCACACCTAGAGCTAAAGTCCATTATTTTGCACACATACACACACATGTGTGTGGGCCCATCTCAATTGGCATGGTCCTTGGATTTCTCAGTCTGTTGAGGAGGGAGAGTCATTAGCAAGCAGTGTTGGTGTTGGCTAATTTAGATTTTTAGGATGGAAGGTGAAGTAACAGATTGGGCTGGACTAGGAGGTTGAGAAGGCTGGGATAGAAGAGTGTGTTTCTCACCTGCTCCAAAGTAGATGTAAGGTTTTTTTAGAGTGAGCCTAGATTGTAAGCATAGGAGAGATGTATCTTAAGCAGTGGTCTGTGAGTTAGGGAATACTTGGTACATGCCTGGAGAGGCAAGTGTGCAGGTGCATTTGGGCTATGGGTTTAGTAGGAGGAAACTTTCATGGAAATGTTTGTGTAGGGAACAGCTGTCGAACCTGGTGAGAGTTGCTGAAAGTATAGAGGAAATAGCTGTCTAGAAAGAGACGATTTGAGTTGGCCTGAATAGAGAGGAATTTGATATAGAAGAACTTGGGACCAGAGGATGTGGAAAATAAACAGGTTGTTTGTATTGCAAGAAAAAGGGGGGATGACCTTAAAGGAGAAAGAAATGCAAACTCTAGGAGAGGCTAAGGAATTGTTGGTGTGGGAAAGCTTTTGGGAGGTGTGATGTGTTGGAATTAGAGAGCAGCATTTGTCTCTGAGCTGGATGCCATGTCCTTCCTACCCCCGCCCTTGAATGCGGGTGTCGTGTTCCGTTTTACAGCCCTGTTCCCTGCACTCCCCTCCCCCCCCAACCCCACATTGCTTACCTCTGCCAGGGGATTCTCTTCTAAAATTATCCCCCTCCCTGAGCTGGGGGCTGCCCTCTGCTGCCCTTCCCCTTCCTGTTTGCTCAGATGGAGAAAAGGAAAACAGGAAATGAAACAAACAGAAGATCAGACCAAAGCTGGGATACAAAGAAAAGAGGAAGGCATTAATAGGAGCTGCAACCAAAGCTCAGTAGAGCTTTCCATTTCATCTTCCGCACAGTCCCAGGAGGGAGTCATTTTCCTATTTTTTTCACAAATGGAAAATGAAGCTCAGACTGACTTACCAGAAGAGGAGCAAATGTAGCTCACCTAAGGGCATGGATTCTAAAATTGCGAAGACCTGGTTGTGAATACTAGGGCTGCCTTTGTAGCTAACAGTAAGCCTCAGTTTCCCCTTATTTAAACATGAAGAAATTGTTTCTGCCGTTAAAGGTCTCTGGCGGTTACATGTGATGTTACAAGGAGGCCTAATCTGCAGGACTTGGGAGAGGAGCAAGGCTTCTTTCAGAATAGGGCAAGACCCAGTAAGTTGGAAAGATGACCACCTGGAGGTATACTGAAAAGATGATCTGCTGTCTGCATATGCAAAGGGAAAGTGATTACTGAAAACATCCTTGAAGGGTTTGATGGTTGTGTTCCCCAGTAGGCCGGGGAGGCTGGCATCTGAAAACAGGTGTAATCCAGACTTAGAGGTGCTGAGGGGCTGTAGCTCATACACAGCCATCCATACTCCCACACAGGATGTGGGAGTCTTTATCCAACATTCCTACAAATAGCTTGTATTCCCTAAGCCTGCATTTTTTAAAGGAGTGAAGAGGTTTGTTGTAGTTGTTAATGTTTTTGTTCATCTTGAAAGGCAGAGCAGTAGAGAGAGGTTCTCTTCCATTTGCTGATTTACTTCCCAAATGCTGCAGGAACCAGGGCAGAGCCAGGATGAAGCCAGGAGCCAGGAGCTCCATCCAGAACCCCCACAGGGGGGCAGGGGCCCAAGCACATGAGCCATCACCTGCTCTTCCCAGGATGCATTAACAGGAAGCTGAATTGGAAGTGGAGTAGCCAGGACTCCAGCGTGCACTCCAAATATGGGATACAGGTTTCCCAAGGGAAGGCTTGGCTCAGTGTGTCACATTGGCCTCCCTGACTATGCTTTAAGCATTCAGTGCCGTGGACCCTAGAATATGGGAAATGCAAACGTGTATGCTCACGACTTTGCTTCCAAAAGTAGGAAACTCAGGATCTCACAGAAGCCCTCTTTTGGCCCTGCGATAAACTTTGTTTTCTAGTTCCCTTGCAGGACAATAGCCCATAGGGTTTAAACTTCCTAATTTCATGCAAGGTTTTCACCCTCAAATTCTTACCCTTCAGTGCTAGCAGGCTGTAGGTGTCCTGGATCCTCCTAATTTCAGAATGTGGGTTTTAGAATTGCTCTCCTACATTGCATGTCTCTACTCCAGTGCCTGCCTCTCCAGTCTCTTCAGTGTCAGTGTTCCTGGCCTGCCTGCTGTTTTAGGGACATTCCCAGGACTAGGGAGGAAGGAGTAATTCATCTGATACTTGTTTCTCAAGGTTATGAGGTCCCTGAAGAAACACCAGTTGCAGAGGAGCCATACTCTACAAAGAGGTGAAAATCTTTGATGTTCCTGAAGCCCCTCAAAGAACAGGATTTTAACATCGGTACTCTGTTTTCTCTATTAAGAAAGCAGTCCTTTCGTTTCAACCAGCCCCTTAGAATTCTCCTTATTTTCTTCCTGTATAAAGGTGGCTGTCATCACAGAACTTTTAGTCCTTCAAATCACCATACATTTGCAATCTGGGTGGGTAATAGGCCTTGAGGTGCTTTTCTTTTTTCCCATCTTCATTGGTTTATGATTAACAAGTAGGAATTATACATATTTAAGATGGATAACTTGATGTATTAATATGTATACGCTGTGAAATGTATCACAAAGGCTAGCTAACACATCTCATCGTTCCTGTGTGTGTGTATGGGGAGGGGGGGGAGCGGAATCATTAAGAGCTGCCCTCTTCGGCCAGCATCAACACTGGCACCTGATACTTCAGTCCTGCTGACTGTTTCCAACCCAGCTCCCTGCTAACACATCCAGGAAGGCAGTGGGAGATGGCCAAAGTACTTGGACCCTTGCCACCCATGTGGGAGACCCTAATGGAGCTCCTGGCTGCTGGCTCAGCCTTGGCCATTGTGCCCATCTGAGGAATGAACCAGTGGATGGAAGATCTCTTATTCTGTCTTCTGTCTCTCCCTCTCTCTGTCACACTGCCTTTCAAGTTAATCTTTAAAAAAAAAAAAATTCCTCTTAAAAAAGTTGAGGTGTACAATGCAGTGTTGTTAACTACAGGCACCATGTACGTTAAATCTCCAGGACTTACTCATTCTGCATAGCTGAAACTTTATACCCCTAACCAACATCCCCCAGTACCCTCCACCCCACCACCATCACCAGTCCGGGCCCTGGCAACCAGGGTTCTACTCTACTATGAATTCAGTGGTTCATTCAGGTAGATGCCACATATAAGTGAACTCCTACAGCATTTGTCTTTCTGCGCCTGGTTTATTTTACTTAGCATAATGTCTTCCAGGTCACCCATGTTGCAGATGGCAGGATTTTCTTGTTTTTATAAGGCTGAATAATATTCCATTGTGTATATGTACCACATTTTCTTTATCCACTCATCTGTTAACAGAGGCTTAGATTCCATATCTTGCTGTTGTGAATAACACTTCAGTGAACATGGGAGTGCAAATATCTCTTCAACATTTTGATTTCATTTTCTTCTACCTAGAAGTAGGATTGATAGATCATATGATAGTTCTGTGTGTGGACTTTTAAAGAAACTCCATACCATTTTCTGCATAATGCCTGTACCAATTTACATTCCCACCAACAGTCCACAAGGGTTCGCCATTTCTCTTGCCAACACTTATCTCCTGATAACAGCCATGCTAGCAGGTGCGAGGTGTTGTCCCAGCAGGTGATTCTGATGTGCTCTGTGCTGGTGATTAGTGACACTGAGCGCCTGGAGAAGTTGCTTTGATGCTATACGTGTTTCTTCTTGCTTTGGGTAGCTCCACTTAGCCTAGATCAAAATCACTCATAAGACCAAGTATTTGGTTTACCTGCACAGCAGTCCCTGAATTCAGACTGTCCTGGGACAGAACCCACTTGATGAAGTATCCTAAGCTTCGTTTTGTCCCAGTTTATAAGTTTTATTCTACAATAAGGAGTTCACATGGAGAGAATTCTTAGGAAAATAAATGAAGAAAAAAAAGAAATACATGACGCCAGATAGAGTAGCTTGGCCTTGGCCAAAACTATTTATTGACCTGAATAGGGAAGCGTAGCTGAGAGTACTTCCCCGTCACCTTTTACGTGTGTGGGCCTCATCATGAGAAACACTCCTTCCCACCTTTGCCTTCCCTGTGACCCTGGCCTACTTCCCTTTTCCCCTTTATCTCACGCACTCTGATAGAACTGCTGTGTGTACATCCGCACAGCCTCCATGAAGCTCAGTCCTCATAAATCTGGGCTGATAGTGTGGCTGACACATAGGAGTCTGGGAAGAGGGAGGAATTCTAGAACCCAGGGCTCTCCCCCCTGCTTTCCACAAGCCTTCCACACCCAGTGGGTGACAAGGGTGGGATCGGGGAATGGCACCAAAGTGTTATTAGCAGCCTCTGGCAGAGAGGACAGAGAGCTGGAGGGGCAAAGTGGAAACGGGCTGTGCTGGGAGAGCTGGCCAGACAGAAGTTGATGAACCAGATGAGGACTAACCCTTGAGGAGACCCAGAGCTGGGATCAACCCAACAGGGAGGGATGGCAGAGAGGCATCAGTTGCTCTCCCAGGTGAGTTCTGGCTCAAGTCTTTCCAGACCTCTGAGTCACTTCATCCAGCAGCACACCCTTCATGGTCCATGCACTCGAGAAGAGAGGTGGGATTCTGGGAGGGCTTCAGTGTGGACCCGGCTCTGCACACAGGTTTACCAGCTTACCAAGAAGTTTCCCATCCTGGGCAGGGCAGTATTTATAGAGGGACCAGAGGTGTGGGGCTGGAAGCCTTCTAGTGAGTAAGGAGGGGAACAGAGCTCCTGGCTTGCAAAGGGAATTCCCTGTGGGGCTGTCCCTCAGGTTGTCTCCCCAACCCCCACCCTGCACTGCTCTCACACCTGCTTCGACCCCAGGCAGATCAGATGTGGCAGTGGGGGGGGAGGGGGTCATGTGGTGGAGAGGTAGCTATAAATAGCTGGAGGTGGGCATGCTGCCCCAGACGCCTTGGGGACAGGCAGGAGCAGAGGCTTAAGGAGCTGCGCTGGGGCAAGGACGGGGCAAGCAGGCCAAGGCCTGGCCAGGGCTGGAGGGGGGGAGCATGGAGCAATCCCAGGCACTGCGGCATGGGGGTGAGCAGAACTGGTGGGGCAGTGCCCCCCAGTACCAGTATATGCCCTTTGAGCACTCTACCAGCTACGGACTGCCCTCTGAGAATGGGGGCCTCCAGCACCGACTTCGAAAGGACACAGGCCCTCGTCACAACGTTCACCCCACACAGGTAAAGCCTGGGCGGGGAGGGGGGTAGACTGGGGAGCCTCAGTGGTACCAGGGATTGGTAGAAATTAGGAATAAGATGAAAATAGAGAGCAATGTTATTTCTTAAAAAGTTAAAGCATGTGTGTTCAAAAGCTGAAAATCTTTCCAAGGTCTGGGGTCACCTAGCTATGCATTTACAGAGAAATACATGAGCTTTTACATAACTTTTGCTAACAGAATAGATGAAACTGTGGGAAATGGCAGAGCCACACGTGCGTGGAAAGCCTGGGCTTATGTAACTTGCATGGAGTGATTTGTGTAGGAGCACACACCACCGGGTGCTGCTAGTGTCTCCACACGCTCACCCACGTACAGACACCACCAGATTTCTGCCATCCGACCCTTGGCAGAACACACACACAAATGAGTCCTGCAGAAGGCAGGAGAAGGGAGTTGGGGAGAGGATGGACTGAGTTGTTCATCTGCAATCCAAGACCTACCTGCCACACGAAAGCTTGGTTACATTTCATGCACGAACCTATCAGCTGCAAAGGCACCTGGAAACTGCAGCAATGTGATCCCAGCAAGAGGAGCTGCAGACAGATTACGGGTGTCCATGGGTCCTTGTCCTCCAGGAGTGGACATCGGCAAGTGACTGACATCTGGGAAATGGGGACTAGGATGGGCACAGCTCAAGGAGAGGTGTGAAACTGGCTTGGAAAAATATGAAAGCTATGATGAATAAGTATGGCAGAGGATGGAGTATGTGCAGAGAGACCAGATATCAGAGTTTAAAGGCAGTTTCACTAACAAGGAGCCTGCAGTTTCTTTCGGTTTAGGGGTGGGAGGGGGTGGTTCATGCAGGTGATTTCCGCACTGGGGGCTAAGGGGATCCACTGTCAGTCCCTAACCAATCCCCTGGTGCAGAGGTGCCTCCTGGAAATGGTTGGGGGGCAGTGAGGACACAAACATCAGTGTAGGGTCCAAGAGTGAGTTGCAAAGGCTACCTGGAGATGGTGGGGTCCGACTGAGGCCTTGACTGGATAAAAGACCCTCCAGGTCCGGTGCTGTCTCGCCCAGGTCCGAGATCTGGGTGAGACAACAGCTTGAGTGAAATGCAGTTATGGCCCTCACTAGTGACAGTGGGAAAGCTGGCAGAGCAAGCCAGAAGCCATGTTGGAAAGAAATGGAAAGTTCGTTCTGGAGTAGGGTTGGACTGGTTTGCAGAGGGCCCTGAAAGCAAAGAAGAGGAGTTTGGAGTTAAGTTTAATTTTTATAATGGAAATTCCAGACTTGCACAGAAACAGAATGGCATGATGAACCCCAAAGTTCCCAATAGCTGTCAATATTTTGACACTGTTGCTTCATCTATCCTTCCCACTCCCACCCTCACCCCTCCACACACACTGGTGTACTTTTTAACAGATCCCAAACATTGCATCACTTACACTTGAGTTCTGATTTCTTCCTGGCCCTCTCGTAACCCTGCCCTAACACCGTGGTGGTGAGCACTGGATCAGCCAGGGCAGATCTGGCTCTGGTGGTGTCTTCCAACGGCTTTGGCGCTCAGAGAGCTGGGGCCTCTGGGAGAGTCTTCCCTGTCTGGGTCCCAGCTAGCGTTTGGAGGAAAGCTCTGCCTCCCTCAGTCATTAACCTCATCCCGCAGAGGAAACGGCCGTGAGCATGTGCCTATTCAGGACTGAGGCACAAAACTGCCGCTGGTATTGTGAAATCAGGTTTCCTCCCAGGCCCTCCCAGGATCAGCAATGACCTCGCCTGACCCTGGTCTCACAGGACAGTCCGTGTAGTGGGGGTGGGGCAGGATACAAGTGGGTGGAGCTCTTGCCTGCCCCCCGCCCAACACACACACACACACACACACGCAGACACACGCTGTGCATTGGGAGGAGAGGGGAGGGCCACCAGGTCTGCGGGTTGCTGCTTTGTCCTCTTCACATGTTGGTGGGGGCCCCATTATCTTGCTTTGGGGAAAAGATTGATTGGTTTTCCCAGGACTGCTGCTGCTTGTGCTTACAAGCACTAGAGATGAGCTTGACAGAGGACCCTCGTACTTCAAGAAACGCTAACCACCACGGCAAAGTGCAGCCAAGAGAGAGTCATCCGCTGGCTAAGCCATTCTTCACCCTGTCCACACTGGCTTCCCAGGGGGCAGGCGGGAAACTAGAGACATCCATGCAGAAAGCATGGTGAGGGCCGGCGCTGCGGCTCACTAGGCTAATCCTCCACCTTGCGGCGCCGGCACACCGGGTTCTAGTCCCGGTCAGGGCGCCGGATTCTGTCCCGGTTGCCCCTCTTCCAGGCCAGCTCTCTGCTGTGGCCAGGGAGTGCAGTGGAGGATGGCCCAAGTCCTTGGGCCCTGCACCCCGTGGGAGACCAGGATAAGCACCTGGCTCCTGCCATCGGATCAGCGCGGTGCGCCGGCCACAGCGCACCAGCCGCGGCGGCCATTGGAGGGTGAACCAACGGCAAAGGAAGACCTTTCTCTCTGTCTCTCTTTCTCTCACTGTGCACTCTGCCTGTCAAAAAAAAAAAAAAAAAAAAAAAAAAGAAAGAAAGAAAAGAAAAGAAAAAAGAAAGCATGGTGACACATGAAGTACCTCCCTGATCTGGATTCCCAAGCTCGGCACAGTTCTCTGTAGCTGTTCTGTAAAGCAGAATTTGGCCTCCTTGATGAAGGCTACTACCATGGTCCAACATGAGGAATGTATGGGTAGAAGTTGGGGATGGACAGACAAGGTGCAGCATGGGAAACGTGTGAATGGAGAGTGGGGAATTGAGGGAAGCAAAGCTGCATGGAGTGCTCCAAACCCAGAATTCAGAAGAGCAAGTTCTGTTTTGTTGGAGATCATGTGCTGCCCTTTATCTGCTCAGTTGTTCTTCAAGAAGACAGACACTGACCACTCTCTCTCCACACAGATTTATGGCCATCACAAAGAAGAACTGTCAGATAAGGAGCGAGGCATGGGAATGCCCAAGAAGATGGGCTCCCGTTCCACCCTGGACAGCAGTGATGAGGATCACTATTCTAAATGTCAAGGTGATGGGGACTGAGGCATAGAGGACAGGAGTGGAAGGAGGTGCAGGGATTAGGAGGATAACTTGGATGCCCCGATGTGCATACTGTTCCCAGAGCCCTTCTGAGAAGGTGCCTCCGTGACTGCCTCCACGCTTCACCTTGTTCCCTCCTATCCCTCTCCCAACCCCAGAAATCAATGTAGAGAGGAGTGCAGACATCCGTGGGGGACTGGGCTCTGGAAGGGAAGGAGTAGCAGTTGGCAGAGAGGTAAAGAGAAATCCAGGCACTAAGCTGAACAGACAGGACCCTAAGGGCCCAGTCCCTCCCCTCTACTCTGCAGTCATGCGCCCAAAGCAGGGACTGGTCAGCTGCTGTTCTCTTTGGTTTGTTACCTTTTTCTCTTCCCAGATTGTGTCCGCCGCCTGGGACATGTGGTGAGAAGGAAGTTAGGGGAAGACTGGATCTTTCTGGTGCTTCTGGGCCTACTGATGGCTCTGGTCAGCTGGTGCATGGACTATGTCAGCGCCAAAAGCCTTCAGGGTTCGTTCGGCTTCCACCCTGCCCTCAGCCTCTCTCCAGCTGAAGTTTCCACTGAGCACAGTGTGTTTGGGGATCTGCTGGGTCTGCAGCCCCAGACAAGCCCGAGCTGGGGCCCACACTCATTTTTCATGCCCCTTCCACCCAAGCTGCAGGTGCCATTCTAATGGGTGTCCAGCTTGTCACGGTTTCCCCCAGGGCTGTCCCAGGTTCAGCACTGAAATGCTGAGTCCTGGGAACTCCTTCAGCTCTGGGCACAGCCATGGGCTGCCTCCCCCCAGGACACTTCCCCTGCGGACACTCAGGTTTCCCACATGTAAAGTGAGAGGGGTGGCACCTGGGGAGGGGCAGGTGGGAGGACTGTGTCACGGGGACACACCCAGTGTGCAATCCTGTGCCACCACCACCATCACTCTGACCCCAGGTGTGTGTCCCTGCAGCCTACAAGTGGACATACGCTCAGATGCAGCCCAGCCTCCCTCTGCAGTTCCTGGCCTGGGTCGCCTTCCCGCTTACGCTCATTCTCTTCAGCGCCCTCTTCTGCCACCTCATCTCTCCCCAGGCGGTTGGTGAGAACTTCCTGCGGCACCCCTCAACCCGGTGGGCCTGTCCCCCATGCCCTTGGTCTTCCTCCTGCCCCCACTCCCCTATAGCCCTTTCCTAGCTCTGCTGTTGTCCTCCTCACCACCGATTCTCCCTCTGCAGCCCCCGTTTCCACCTACTGAATGTTCATTTCCCGTGGGATTTCCAGCTTGCACCTGCACATAACCTCTCTGCTACCCTTTCAGGCTCTGGGATCCCTGAAATGAAGACAATCCTTCGTGGGGTTGTCCTGAAGGAGTATCTCACAATCAAGGCCTTTGTGGCCAAGGTGGTTGCCCTGACCGCTGGGCTTGGCAGTGGCATCCCTGTGGGGAAAGAGGTGGGTCTGCTTGCTGAGGTGTGAGCTGGGAGAGGTGCTCATGGGACAGAATGGTGCTGAGTCTAGAGGGCACCCTGGAGAGGAAGCGGGCGGTGCCGATCCGGAATAGAGCCTGGGCCAAGGTGCAGGAGTGGGGAAATGCTTTGGATGGTCCTAATCCTGGGGTGGAATGACACAAAGACCAGAGCTGGGGAGTCAGAGTGACATTCAGGCTGGGAATCTGTGCTGTGTACTGCAGCTTCCCTGGCCTCCACCCCTGTGCCTGTGGCAGCCCCAAGTTGTGACAATCAGAATGTCTCTAGACATTGCCAAATGCCCCCTATAAGGCAATATCTCCCCTCATTGAGAACCAGTGCCTTAGTGGTGACCCAGACCAGTTCCAGGTGGCACACTCAGGTCCCCTTCAGTCCTATTCTCACAAGCATTCTTTGTCCTCTGCCATTGGCACTTCCCACGGCAGCATCTTGTGAAAATGGAATCAGGCACTTCTGACCTGTGGTCAGGAGCTTCTTGATGGTTTTCCATCCCACTAGAGTGAACTCTGAACTTGTCACTGTTGCTTCTGAGACCTGTGCTCACCTCATTCCCTCCTATCTGTCCAGTCTTTGGTCCTCACTGTTTGATCCACAAGACTTTCTTCCTGCCCCCTGTCCACTCGAAGCCTGTCCCCTTCTCCGGGCAGCTGTGCGGCAGGTCCCTCAGCCTGGAACGTTCTTCCTCCTGATTCCATCGTGGCTCACTTCATCCAAGGCCTTTCTCAGTTATAACCAGTTCCGGGAGGCCTCTCCAGACCACCTACTCTGAGCACATGTCCCCATCCCATCCTCATCCATCCCAGCTCCCCCCTCCCTCTCCTTTATTTTCTTTGCTGCCTGAAAGAATCAGAATCTGGTTGAGGGCGAAAGCAGTTTATTCAGAGTGGGAGAGAGGACTGAGCCCGAGAAAGCTGTCGGACATCAGCTAAGTAGACTGCTCCACTTGTCTTTTGTTGGACATGGTGTTATGCCCTTCTTCCCGGCTTGAATATGTGCAGGAAATCAGGTCTGTGAGGCACATTTAGCCAATATTCATTCATTTATTTATTTGAAAGAGTTAAAGAGAGAGGGGGAGAGAGAGAGAGAGATGAGAGAGAGAGAGAGAGGGAGGGAGAGAGAGACGGTCTTCTATCTACTGGTTCACTCCCCAAATGGCCACAAATGGCCAGGGCTAGGCCAGGCCAAAGCCAGGAGCCAGGAGCTTCATCCAGGTTTCCCACGTGGGTATCAGGGGCCCAAGCACTTGGGCCATCTTCCAGTGCTTTCCCCCTGCCATTAGCAGATATCTAGATCAGATATATTAGCAGATATCCAGGTCAGCTGGGACTTGAAACAGTGCTCACATGGGACACCAGCATTGGCAGGCGGCGGCTTTACCCACTGTGCCACAGTGCCAGCCCTGCATCATCTGGTTCTTCAGCAAAGGGTTAGCACATCGTGTGGCACATGACAAGTGAGGTCACTGCTTAAAGAGCTACACTGTGTGTCCACATCCAGTGTAGTCCACCCACAGGAGGAGCAGACCTTGGGCGACTGACAGTCTTCCATCACATCCCTTGGTTGTCAGGCTGACCCCTTTTGTCCCATTTTGCTTTGTGTGGCTGGAGCAAACGCGCCTTAGTTGGGAGGTGAGGGGTGGAGCTGAAGCCTCCGCGCAGCACAGATCCGTCCGGCCTCCTTGGGCCTCTGCAATCTCCATTTCATTCTGGAGATTTCATTTTGTTCACAGCTTTATGGGCACATTGTGTCAGATAATGCCAGTGGCTGATCTGGGACGAGATGACCCCTGGCTGGTCCTTACCCTTCCTTTCTGGGGTGGGGCATCGCGAGAGCAGACCTCCCCAGAGCAGGACACGCTAGCTCTGCAAGCACAACCCCTCACCCCAGTGCCTGGCTCTCTTCGTCTCTTCCAGGGCCCTTTTGTCCACATTGCCAGCATCTGTGCTGCTGTCCTCAGCAAGTTTATGTCCGTGTTTTGTGGGGTCTACGAGGTAAGGCTGGAGCAGGACAGTTCTGTAGGGGTCAGCTGGTGGGCAAAAGCCAGATGTGTGTGTACAGGGAGTCGGGCCGGCTGCCTCTGCTCTGGGCTGGCTGGCGTGCTGAAGGGGGCATCGCACTAATCCATGCACCCTCTTCTCTGTGCCTACTTCCAAAACCCATCCTTCTCCCTCTATGCTGATCTGTGTCAGGCCTGCCCCCTGCTGCCCGTGCAGGTCCACACCCCCCCATGCCACTTCCCCTCCGCCTTTCCCTCCTGTGCTGCCCGTCCCTTTGCAGCTCCTGATCCTCCATTGTCATCCTGCTGACTAATGCCCACCTGTCCTACCCCACCACCTTCCTGGTCCTGCGTGCTTCTCTGTTGCAGACCGTGCCTGGGCAGCTTGACCTCCTGGTGCCAGCCTGCGCAGTGGGCGTGGGATGCTGCTTTGCAGCCCCTGTTGGAGGCAAGTTTCACTTCCTCCCTACCCCGGTTGCCTGAGCCAGACCTGAAAGGGGAAGTGGGTGGCTGTCGTAGCATTGGGGTGGAAGGGGTGGTGCTCACCAAAAGGACTGGTGAGTGGGCATCCAGGGAGTGACCGTTGATCACAGCCCCGGTCTTCAAGCACCTGGATTTCTCCACCCAAGGGCTGTGATTCTTTGAGACCAGCTGCTGTTTCCTACAGGCCTCGTTAGTACTGCTCTGTCTGGAATCCTTGCCAGTCTGTTACTGCCACTTCTCACGATGGATGTCTCCATCTCTAGACCTTCTCTAGGGATCATTTATTTGCCTAAATTTTATTTTTCTGTTTTTTGACCTTATGCTATGAGGTCACTTCCTGTTTGCCAAACTCGCTGGGTTTCTCATAGCCTAGGAGTAACAAGGGGCGATGGGACCGTGGTGATTCCCTGTGACTTTGGCCTCTCATTCCTCCTTATTCCCTGTCCCTACTTGTTCTCCTCTCCTCTCTTTGGCCCTCTTCCCCTCTCCTCCCACCTGTCTGTCTGTCTGTCTCTCCCCCTAGTAGCAGCCATACTATTACACTGACATCCTGACGGTGGGCTGTGCGGTGGGAGTCGGCTGCTGTTTCGGGACGCCACTTGGAGGCAAGTGACGCGTCCCCTCCCACCCCAGCCCTGCTCGAGTTTGCTCCTAAGTGCTGGTGTTGCCAGTGTACTTGTTCTAACGGAACAGCTAACTCTCAGGGGGCATTTAGTGCCTGCCAGGCTGCATTTTAAGCATTTATTCTGGCCGAGGACTCTGTGAGACAGGTATTCTGGATGAGAGGCAAGAGCTGAATTACAAAGAAGGCGAGTGATCTGAGCAAGGTCATTCCGGTAATCAGTTGCACAGCCAGGAATTTAAACGAAAACAGTCTCCACAAAACATATTTGTATTATTGGATATTTTTGCCCTACACTTACTGCGTCCTGTAACGGGATTCTGGATACTTCCTGCTCCAAGGGAAACTTTCATTGTGTTGTATTTCATTAAGGATGTAGGAGTCTGGGCAGAGCTTATTAGTTAACAGCAGCCACCCTCTCATCTTGTGGGGATGATTTTTACTCATTCAGAAACTTAATTCTCAATACACTGGAAGTGATGTAACTCAGATTCAACCTGACCAACTCAGAAAAGTTATTTATGAACCAAGGCTCCGTGGGACCTTTGCATCTTGGTTGATATTGGTATTTATAGGTGTCTAATGATTATTTAGCAGATTATGGTAATTTCCCTTTATCCACAGGGGATATGTCCCAAGACTCCCAGCGGATGCCAGAAACTGCAGAAAGTACCAAACCCTAAATATATGGTGTTTTCTCCTATACATGCATACCTATGATAAAGTGTAACTTATAAGTGGGCACAGTAAGAGATAACAACAAAAACTAATGATAAAGTAGAACAATTATAGCAATATGTGAATATGGTCTCTCTCAAAATATCTTTTTTACTATATTAACTCTTCGTATGATGATGATGTGAGATGGTACAAAGCCTGAGTGAGGAGAATGTTAGGTGAATGATGTAGGCATTATGACATAGCATTAGGCTACTACCTAAGGGTGACAAGCATGGCGATACCATGACTTTCTAGCTGACAACCGTAATGGTGAAGTGACTAACAAGTGGTAGCATGGATATGTTGAACAAAGGTATGATTCACATCCCGAGCCAGACAGAGTGAGACGGAGAGAATTCCATCACACTACTCAGAACAAAGTGCAATTTAAAACTTACTGTTTGCTGGAATTTTCCATTTTATATTTTTGTATCATGCTTGTCCTTGGATAAACTAAAACCATGGACACTTACCAAAACCATTGGTAAGTGGGGCATGGGGGAATTACTGTAATGGTAAGCTTTAAACAAGAAGTACTTACAGGGAATTTTAAAGGATAATTGTTCCCTAATAACAATTTAAAGCTGTTTATCCCTTTTGTACATGTATAAGGTGAGATTTCAGATTCTTTCCTTATCATGAATGACTGAAAAATGGATATGGTGAGACAAAGCACTTACATCTGTTTATTTATTCACCCAACCAGTTGCAGCCAGAGTAACAGAGCAGGGATTATATAGATCGTTCACTTGGATTCACTGGTGGTAAAAAGGACACCAAGTTGACAATTGAAGAAACAGAATTACAAGAAAGGCATACGCTCCTTAAATGACCAGCTATTAGAGATTTCTTTTCAATTATGAAAATGTAATCAGTCTCTGCACAGAGTAGTCCTTCATGTAGCTAAAATTACCTGTCTCAGGAATGACATATGGACAAGAGTTTAAAGTCAATGAAAATGAATCATGCTACCTTGTGCTAACAAAATGCACAGCACAAGGAGATCCAGTGAGCAAAGGCACCAGCCGGCGCTCTGTTTGTATATGCAGTGTCATCTCTGGTCATTACAGCCATTAGTCCCTGTCAGTGAAGGACAGCGTGTTTGAATCTCTTCATGTGTTTCTACATATTCACACTTACATTTATACCACTGTTCACCTAAGGCTTAAGGAATGTTTTATATAGAAATAAATAATTGTTTGCTTCATATTGTCTTTAATCAGATTTTTTTTTGAAGATTCATTTATTTATTTGAAAGGCAGAGTTACAGAAAGGCAGAGGCAGAGAGAAGGAGGTCTTCCATCCACTGGTTCACTCCCAAATGGCCACAATGGCCAGAGCTGGGCCGATCCGAAGTCAGGAGCCAGGAGCTTCCTCTGGGTCTCCCACATGGATGCAGGGGCCTAAGGACTTGGACCACCTTCTGCTGCTTTGCCAGGCACATCAGCAGGGAGCTGGATTGGAAGTAGAGCACCTGAGACTTGAACTAGCACCCACATGGGATTCCGGCAGTCCAGGCAGCATCTTTGCCCACTATGCCACACTGTGCCAGCCCCAGCTAGATCTTTTAAAATGAAGAAAATTAGCGTTTTCTTCATAAAACTGGAATTTCTGAGGTGAATAAGGAAGGAAGGGTCTTCTTGGTCCTGTGTAGAGTATGGCAAAAGTAAACACCATAGGGAAGTTATAGATAGCACATTGTTCCTGACACAAGAAATTGTTCATCATTTAGAAATTAAAGTGCTCTGTTCATGTTGTTTGTATTAAGTAGCAAATGATAAGTGTATTTGCAGGTAGCATTACTTGAGTTCCTTTATAAATATAGATGAATTCTGAAAGAAAAAAAATTAGTGTTAAGATAGCACTATATAGGCAGTTGTTAATTTTTTTTAAAAGATTTATTTATTTGAAGGCAGAGTTGCAGAGAGAGAGTCTTCCATCTACTACTGGTTCACTCCCTAAAAGGCCACAACAGATGGGGCTTGGTCAGGCTGAAGCCAGGAGCCAGGGGCCTCCTCGAAGTCTCCCATATGGGTGCAGGGGCCCAAGTACCTGGGCCATCTTCCACTGCATTCCCAGGTGCATCAGCAGGGAATTGGATTAGAAGCCAAGGACTCCAACCCATGCCCATATGGGATTCTAGCACCGCAGATGGTGGCTTAACCCACTATGGTACAGTGCCGGCTCCAGCTGTTAATTCTTAGCACTGATGAAACAAATGTAATTCAACATTCTACTAAAATGTTAAGTGCCTTATTTCTGTATGTCCCAGGCACTATGCTTGATCCTGCACTCTACAAGGTATTCATGGTTGAAAGGGTAGTCAGGCAGGCAAGTGCATCAGACACCACTCAGATAAGTGTCACACGGTAGCCTAGACAAAGTGCAAGTGGGAACTTTCCTCTAAGCTGCCTGGAAAGGCCCATGAAGCTTCATAGTAGTGTTTGATTTGAGGTTTAAATAATAAGTAGGACATTCCAAGAAAGACAGTGAGAACAAGGTATCCAAGCTAGAGGAAAGAGCATTACAAACTCAAGTCCTGGGGAATTATAACTACAATAGATGAGTATTTCTTGGGGGTACAGGACATCATGCACTAGAATGTATATTTTATTCTTTAGGCTAGGATTTGCCCAAATGTGTTTTTTTCAGAACACAGTTTTTTATGGTGTTTTTAGATGTAACATATGAAAATGGTTCCAAGGTCAAATCAGAAAACACTTGCTTTAACAGATTTTTTTAATTGGAAAAATCATCAGGCCATTTGGTTTGCTGATTTACATTATGAATATCCAAAATAGAATCTAAGGCAGTATTTCCCAAAGAACCCCTTTTGCAGGGACTATCTCTTGGGACTTGTAGTAGCTCTTGAACCTGACTTTGGGAAATGCTGTCATGGGTAAATTGAAGCCATGAAAGAATTTTGAAAAAATATGTGACATGGCCAGCTTTGCATATTCATCCAGTCTCTTTGGCACAGGCAAACTGGCCTGTGGATTAGCAGGAATAACCCAAGGTTAACAAGAAGACTATTGTCATAGTCCTCATGCTAGATAATGAGAGACTAAATGCAGAGGCAGAAGGGAGAGAGAATAGGATAATAAAGGTGAGCAGTAGAAAGTAAAACCAATGCCACCTGGTGATTGATTTCACCTGAAGCTGTGAGGCACAAGCAAGGAGAGGGTGCAGGCCAACAGCCAGGTTCCGATAAGGGTAAGTTTGTAGATAGTAGTATTAGGAACCAAGATTGAGAGGAGGGAAAGTGAAGCAGAGCAACTGATTGATTTCATTTTGAGCACATTGAGTTCCAAGTTCCTGTGGCATATGCATGTGAAATCAAGTGTGCAGCCGGGATGATGGGTCTGAAGCTCAGGACGGGGCTGAAAGCACAGCAGCATATAGGTGCAGCTGACACCGCGGGCATAAAGGAGGTTGAGAGAAAGGGTGGCTATGGGTAGCAGGACTGAGAGAGCAAGGGCAGAGTCCTGGCCTCAGGAGAGGCACAGGAGCTGCCAGAGGAGACAGAGAAGGAGTCTAGAGTGAGAGAAGAGAGGGTGTTCCAGAACCTGTGAGGTAAAGTTTGCAAGAGCTGTTTGTGTTTTTAATGCGTTGTTTCCTTTTAGCTGCACATTTAATGTCTGGCTCAGTCTAGTATTAAAATTAGCTCTCATTCCTGAGCATGTAGTGACAGACTGCTAGGGAATGTGTCCCAGATCCACATTGTGGGAAAGAAAACCTAGCCCGGGATTTCAAAAAATCGCTGTAAATAAAATTTAAGTTGGATATTTTACACCCAGGCAATTCAAAACTGACTTTGCTTTTGTTACTGGTTAGAGAGAGACTCCTTCCACCTAATCCCCGCTGTGTCAAATCTTCCGTTAAGGCCAAGAGCCAGCTGTCTTCCCTGATATGATTTAGAGAGCAGGGCAGGAAGGGTGGTTGGAAAACTCTGTTACCCATCGCTTCACTCTGTTTTCTGAAATTCCACCCATTCTCTTCTGTTCTCTTTTTCCTTTCCTGGTCTTTCCTCTCTTGCTCATCGTGAGACTAGGCACTGCGCCCTGATGATGCCCCTGGCACTGTAGTAGACATCGATTTCCAAGGAATTTCCAGCCCTAGAGAAATTGTGTCAGAAATGTGAACACATAACTAGATCTCAGTGGTGCTGATGGTCCACAAATCTGAGCGAACGTGGTGATGGATGCACGGTTTCTACCGGAGGAGCACTGGGGATGGCTTCCTGCACAAGGTGACATGGAGCTGGCCACAAGAAATTCTAAAGTGCAGCAGCCACTCCACGACGGGGCGGCCGGCAGGTGTGCATGATTCAGTGTGGACGGCACCTTTGGAAGAGCAGGTGAAGCTGGGGAAGGATTAGAGAGAGGTGACTTATAGAACAGGGAGAAGAAACCCTCCTGGGATCTGAGACGCTGCCTGAGGAGTGAGCAGGTGGGGGGCTGTGGGCTAACTAGCATGTTCACCACTGAGATAAAAAGAACAAATCTTGCTTATGCCATGGTTTGACTTGAGGCCACCACATCTCCCTGTATCGAATTATGTACTGCTTTTCCTTGGTTCTCCCTCCTCGTTTTTGGTAAAGATGAGATTTAGCTAGGTTTTAGGTAGTTTTGTTTTTACTCTACATCCAACCAGAGTCCAAGCATCTTGTTACTTCAACGTTGCTCCTTATGCTATCAGTGTTCCTTACTTTGTCCCTACCCATTGTTGTATTTATTCTATATATCTACTTCATTTTCTACCCCAGCATCTATTCTCAGAAACAGTACTAGCTAGAAGGACTAATTAGCTTCCCTTTTTCCTCACCCACCTTCTTCAGTATGCTTTATAAAATCTTCTAGCTTTAGTTTTCCCCCTAGCTTTGGCCCTTTTGAGGTGAGTGTTTTATATTAGTTTCCTTTTTAAAGTTTTTGGATGACTCCCCTGCCTTCTTTTCTCGAAATATTGAGTGTTGTCAGCTGCTACAAAGCCCCGCCTAGTTTCCTAATTTCTTTCTTCTAAAGGTCTCACAAGGTATCGAAAGGGGTCGATAGGAGACAGATGGGGCTGTGCAGATCCTGAGCTCTGCCCGGCAACTCCTTCTCTGGAAGCTTTCTCGATTTCCAGCTCTCTGGAGAGTTTTCAACTACTTGTAACCCTCCAGGGGCATCTAACAGTCATGAACCCCTTGCACCTACATTCAAGGAGTGAGCAGGCATGGAACTGATCCTCATGTTTTGGTGGCTGAGCGTCCATCTCATCCCTGTCTTTTCTGTATCTTATTAAATACATCCTCATCTTCAAAAATATAAATTAAAAAGCTAGGGGCAGGCATTTGGTGTAGTGGTTAAGATGCTGTACGGGACACCTGCATCCCAAATCTGATTACCTTGGTTCAAGTTCCAGCTCTTCCTCTGATCCAGGCTCCCTGCTGGTGTGCACCGTGGGAGTCAGTGGGTGCTGGCTCAAATCCTTGGCCCTGCCCAGGGAGACTTGGATCCAAAGTTCTGGGCTCTTGGTTTCGGACTGGCCCAGCCCTGGCTGTTGTGAGCATTTAGGGTATGAACCAGTGGATTGGAGAATCCCTGTCTCTCTGCCTTTCAAATAAAATGAAAGTAAATAAATAATCCTGGTGTGAAGAGGTATGTGGTTAGAGCGTGGAACTCCAAGAGGTCATGGCATTCCAGTACTGCTCTTCCCAGCCGCTAATCAAGTTTTAGCAAAAGCTCCTCAGGTCCGAGGGTGTGGAGTGTGGGAAGTAGCCTTTCCCTTCCTCTGCACCTGACCCTCCCGTGCTGCCCCTGCAGGAGTGCTGTTCAGCATCGAGGTCACCTCTACCTACTTTGCAGTTCGCAACTACTGGCGAGGATTCTTTGCGGCCACATTCAGTGCCTTTGTGTTCCGCGTGCTGGCAGTGTGGAACAAGGATGCTGGTAACAGGCACTCTGGGGGAAGAGGTCGTCTGAAACAGGGGTGCTGGAAATGGGGTGTGGAGGGAAGCTCCATAGGGGGTCTGGAAAAGGAACAGATTTCATTGTTTGGGAAGTGGGACCAAGGCCCAAGGGTATAGGACATGGATACAGGTCATGGAGTGGGGGAGTAAAACCGTAGATGTGGTAGGAAAATGGAAATGAAGGAGAGAACTTGGGGTTCAAGGAAGGAAGGAAGGAGTGCTTGAAACTGGTAGCCTCTGTTGCCCTGTTGGTGGGTCTCTGTGAAGCCCCTGCTGCAACGCTTGCCTTTTCATCCTTAGTCACCATCACTGCTCTGTTCAGAACCAATTTCCGAATGGATTTCCCCTTTGACCTGCAGGAACTCCCAGCCTTTGCTGTCATTGGGTCAGTGGGGTCACCTGCTCTGGGTGTGGTGAGCAGGGAGTGGGGTGAGGCTGTGGATTGGAAGAGACCCAAGCAGGGAAGAAGGTGGGATGGGAATAAATAAAGGGTAAATTGTAGGGGAGGTGGGTAAAAAGGGACGGGGGACAGCCTGGCGTCTGTTTCTGCACAGTGGCCAGGTCCAAGGGAAGAGGGGCTCACGCCTGCAAGGTTCCAACCCTGTAACTTGCACCCTCAGGCTTTGCTGTGGGTTCCTGGGAGCTGCATTTGTGTATCTGCATCGCCAAGTCATGCTCGGCGTCCGGAAGCACAAGGCCCTCAGCCAGTTTCTTGCTAAGCAGTGAGTCACTGCCCTTCCTTTGCCCTACCCATTTGCTTTCTGGTTTCTGTAAGAGTTCTGCCCTTTTTATCTTTGTGGAAGGCATTAAATGACTGCAGGTATCTCCCATTAAAATATAAGGAAGCCCTGATACTGTGAGTAGGCAGCAAGTCATGTGGTCTCCTCTTAAAGATTATATTTTGGCAACGAGAGCGCTCTTTGTTTCAGGAGCTGAGGCTACCATGGGCGACAGGAAACCTGGGCTCGCCAGAGTCAGTGTGGTAGTCACTGGGGGTCGGCTGAGTTGATGGGGAGGGCTAACTCCGGTTTCTTTTCCAGCCGCCTGCTGTATCCTGGAATTGTTACCTTTGTCATCGCCTCATTCACCTTTCCACCAGGAGTGGGTCAATTCATGGCTGGAGAGGTCAGCTCCAGGGGAGTCCGAGGGTGGGGGTCAGGTCACTGAGCCGATGACTAGGTTACTAAGCTAGGACAGGGTCCCCAGTGGAGGGGAAGAGGCAACACAGATGACCCTCAGGCTTCAGAGTGTAGATCATTTTGCCCCACGATAGAAAAAGGCAACCCTTGAATAATGAGACAGGGGAGTAGGGCTTCTTTTTTGTTTGTTTGTTTTAAAGATTTGTTTTATTTATTTGAAAGAGTTACACAGAGAGAGGAGAGGCAGAGAGAGAGAGAGAGAGAGAGAGAGAGAGAGAGAGAGGTCTTCCATCTGATGGCTCACTCCCCAATTGGCCGATCTGGAGCCAGGAGCTCCTTTAGGGTCTCCCATGCAGGTGCAGGGCCCAAGGACTTGGGCCATCTTCCACTGCTATCCCAGGCCACAGCAGAGAGCTGGATCAGAGGAGGAGCAGCTGGGATTAGAACCAGTGCCCATATGGGATGCCTGCGCTTCAGGCCAGGGCTTTAACCGACTGTGCCTCTGTGGAGTAGGGTTTCTAAAGAAGAACCTGTTGCTTCTGCCGCTTCCTCTCACAGCTGATGCCCCGTGAAGCTATCAGTACCCTGTTTGACAACAACACGTGGGTAAAGCACGTGGGTGACCCCAAAAGCCTGGGACAATCAGCTGTGTGGATTCATCCCAAGGTCAACGTTGTCATCATCATCTTTCTCTTCTTTGTCATGAAGGTACTGCTCCCCCACACTAATGACCCCTGAAACCTCTGTTTTCAATGTAGGAACTAACTCGGGGTTTGCATAGTGTAGATGGTCTAGAACTTCATCTGGTTGTCGTCCAACCTAAAAAGACATCATTTGGAAACCACAGCCCAAGTGAATTGCTCATCTATAGACATGAACCAGTATCTGGGTTAATTGCTCCATTCATGTCAACTTTGTGGTGTTTGGCATAATTATAATAACCTTCCTAATGGTTCCTACTTGTTAAATTATTAAGACATTACAGCTGCCAAGAAGACAAGGACAGATAGAGTTTAGCAAGATTTAACTGTGTAAGAGCCTCAGATTAATTAAACCACATATTAGATAATTCCTCCCACATACTAGATAATTAGGTTCTGCATTCTCCTCTTATCTGATTATTCATTTTTAGGTGATTTGCACATTTGTTTTTTCCCCGTTTGTGGGTAATCTCTTTTGAAGAATTTCAAAAGAGATAAGTCATTTTTATTAGTGACTATAAACTATCTTTATAAATGTTATTCTCTCTTTAGGTAGTGAGGTTATGAGGATTTTGCCATTTTCTTGCCTTTTTTTTTTTTTTTTTTTGACAGGCAGAGTTAGAGAGAGAGAGACAGAAAGGTCTTCCTTTTTCCGTTGGTTCACCCCCCAAATGGCTGCTACGGCCGGCGCACTGCGCTGATCCGAAGCCAGGAGCCAGGTGCTTCCTCCTGGTCTCCCATGCGGATGCAGGACCCAAGCACTTGGGCCATCCTCCACTGCCTTCCCAGGCCACAGCAGAGAGCTAGGCGGAAGAGGAGCAACCGGGACAGAATCCAGCACCCCAACCAGGACTAGAATCCGGGGTTCCGGTGCCGCAGGCGGAGGATTAGCCAAGTGAGCCACGGCACCGGCTGGATTTTGCCATTTTCAAGTCATTTTCTTCTAACTTCAATTAGGAAACAAAAGTTGATCTCTTTATATAAGTTCTTTTTCATACGTGCCCCCCGAGGATTGTGTATTTATAGAAGTCTCAATTGCTGCCTTATACAGAGACATTTTATTTCCACCCTTGCTGTGACAGCTAGTACAAGTGCTGATTAGTTCTCTCCTTTTTAATGATTACCACTTACTAATATTATGTCTTGCTTAAATATTTCAATATCTTCCTGTATTAGGGTTCTCATTTATACATTTGTCCACATGAACATTCATACTTTGGACTACTTTGCTATTAACCTATTTATGATACCTTTTATGAATATACATGTTCCCAGGATATGAGTCACTAGTTATATTTATATTGTAATTATTACAGCAGGTTCATTTTCTCAATTATGTTATATAGCACTCACTATGTGCCAAGTACATAATACTTGTTTGTAGATCTTTGGCTAATCGTTCACTTGCAGTTGAAAATTATTTTAAAATTCCCTTCTTTGTTTTTCCCCTGCTCATTTAAGATACTTGCCAGTGATCTCATGATTAGAGATGCTTGATGCTTGACACACGAGGTTTCAACTTCGTCACTCCCAGTCTCAGGGTTTGCTGTCAGTTTCTGGAAGTTTTATCTCTGTTATGTTCTTCCTCAGTCTCCACTACATGGATTAATTGGGTCAACAGCTTCCATATTTTACATACCCACTTTAGAAATGTAATCATCTTTTCATTTCTTCCTTCAAAATATTTTATATTTTTATCATAAAGAAGTTCTCAGTGTCGTGTTAGGGATTTGATTTTTGGACTTTTCTTATAGAGTTCATCTTCTGTAATTTATGAACCCTAATTTCCCATTATTCTTTGTTGAGTGTACAAGCCCATCTACAGTAACCAAGTCCAACTCTGATGGGATGCTAGAATTCATTGTCTAATGATATTAACTGTGTTTTTCTTATATACCTCTAGACTGAGATATATGGTAACACAGACCGTATATATTTTAAAATGTTAAGATTTTGAAAAACACAATTCTGTTTAATTTTCAACATTCCTACTTTCCCTGCCCCCCCCCATTCCATCTCCCCAGATTCCCAAGTATGTATCTGGATTCCACTTCACAGATGAGCGCTTATTTTGAGAAAAGTACTTGGGTCATATAGGAAGACTCAACTGTATGTCACCATCATTAATTTCTGACTGAATTATATCCTTGATAATGTGCATATCAAGAAACTCACCTCCTGGGCTGTCTTTCATGCTCAGTAGCTTGCAGCAGGCCTGTGATGCATATAAACATAAACCACTCAGTGCTCCCACCCATGGTACTACCCAGTTATCACTGCTTTCCAGTACTTCACTTTGTAATCACTGGACACACAACTGTGCCCTTATTTTTTTCCCAAAGTGTGGGAAATAGGACACATGGCCAAATTAAAATACAAAAGTGACAAAAACTGTTTTTCCACAGTCTGATTTGAACTTCAGCCCATGTGGTCTTCTACAGTGTCAGTACAGGCAGAAAAGATCCTCATCTCAGCTCTTTCATAGCACTGATGAAGGGAACCTTCATCAACCTCTAGACAGAGAAAGTGCGATCATGGTATCAGTCAAGGGCTTTTACAATGAAATGAATATAATTACAACTTGTCAGCTCCCCTTTCAGAAGATGAACGTTATCACCAAGTATCATTAAGGTGTCAGCACAACCTGGGGCTCTGTAGAATTCTTTTTGCCTTGTCTTCATACCACTCCTTCTTCAAAGGGCTGAAATAGAGTGAAACCTTTGATAATGGATTTCTGGTCTCCCTGTTCTCTAGAATTGGATGTTTAAAATCTTGGGAATTATCTGTGCTCCACATCACTTCTGTATCTTTTCTCTCATGTGCTAGAGCTTAAAAAAATATAGTGGGCTAATCTCATGTGTCATCCTTTGTGTTAAATGAATGGATAACTTCAGTGCCCTCTGATCCTGATGCTGCTCCTACACATCTCTTGGAGGATAATCTAAGATTCATCTTCTGACATCAGAGTGATTGGCCACCTTTTATTTGTGTTACTGGAGTTTTCAAATTAACTTGAGCCCACAAAATCCCCTATGGCTTTCATGTACTTGTTTCAAAGAGTTGGAACAGGGTAGTTCAAGGAATCACTTACCAGGCTTAAAGTGCAAGTGCCTAGAACTGTCTCCAGGCAGTCTGATGCGTAGCGTCCCATGGGGCTGGTCATCTGCATTTTAAACAAGTTTGCCCTGGGTAAGTGTTCCTCTTAGGTGCTTTAGCAGATATTAGCTTTGAGAAGGCCTTTTCTGCTTTACATGAATACAGGGATGCTTCAAAAAGTTTGTAGGAAAATGGAATTGTGCAAAAAGCTTAGGAAATCCATGGATAAGTTTTTACATTGCACATTTCCACGATCTTTTGGGAGACTCTGCATATTATTTGACCAAGTAATCTTCTGTCCTTCCTACCTACTGCCTACCTTGTCTACCGACCTACCTACCTACTTAAATTTACTGAACACTGTGCCTATGCACAGAGAAGGCAGAAATAACAAGATACACTCTCTACCCTCTCTAGTGTCCTCATTTTGCATAGTAGACTTTGTACTTTGCTACTGTTTTAAATAGTTATGTTCTCTCTTGAAAAAATACAAGCTTGGAGCTCTTGGGATGCAGTTTTCTCAGGGTCCTTGTCATTACCTCTTGACATCATCCCTGGTTTAGGAGAATTCTTCTTAAGATCGGGAAATTGAGAAATTTTTTTCCAATTGGTTTACAATGCAATGGGTACAATTTTAAAATAGTAAATACTTTAATCCTGATAGTTTATTCTGACCTTTAGCTGCTACTATCTTGCACCTAATTAGTCTGAGATACTTTTCCCAGATTGGCTTGCTTGTTTTGGAAACAATTTGCAAACAGTTGCTTAGTATATATTATGTCTTATACTTTTATTTTTTTACAGATATTCCAAAAGTTCAACCGATATTCCTTTTTCCATTCTATTTATCAATTCTTTTGTACTCTTTTCCTCAGAATACACATATTGCTTTTGCTAAAATTGTCCCGATTACTACTGGACTACAACCTTACAAATTGGCCCTTAGAGATGTTTTCTATTATACCTGCTGACTTATCTGGCTTTCTCAATTTGCCCATCCAGTATGGTTGGAGACATCTGATTTTTGATATTTGCTTAGGTGATTTAACGTCAAAGCAAATGATCCATGTTTTTCTGGGAGGTTTGCCATTTAGATGGCTTTGTAAATGGTTATAGCAAAGCTAAACTGATCACACACTAAGTTACTAAGACATTAAGATATCTGCCTCTTAGAGGTGGGCCTCCTTTTCAGAAACATAACCTGACTAGGAAAAGGAATGCTTCAGCTTCAAGAGTTTCAAGCTACACTGTTGAGGTGTATTTTCTAGGCTAAGTAGAGACGGTGGGCAGAAGTCCTTTGGCGGCTGCACTCCCTGTTCTAGATTGCCAGAAGGCAAACACAGTCACTCAAAGCAGAAGGGATTTGGGATAGCCAACTTTTTTGTCATGTTGTGTTTGGTGAGCTCTTAGCTTAACAGCTCCGTGTTTTCGATTCTGGAGGACAGGTGAAAGACAAGAAGGCTTCACTATCCAGGATTTCTGTGACTCTTGAAGCAGGAAGGAGGATAGAGGGAAGGGAGTTGGCTGTGTATGCATGTGTTCCGGGCCAAGTTTAGAGGGTATTCTGATGCTTCTTTTCACCCTAGTTCTGGATGTCCATCGTGGCCACCACTATGCCCATACCCTGCGGAGGCTTCATGCCCGTGTTTGTGTTAGGTAAGTTCTGATGGGAGGCCTGGGCTCTTCCCGAGAGCCTCAATCCAGATATGGAGAAAGTAAGGAAAAGTCTGTGATGCTGCAGGTCTTTGTCTTAGCATCCCAGGAGAGACTGGCCTGAAACCATGCAGGATAAGGAACTTGGATCTCATCACATCCTTCCACTTTTCTCTCTAGGAGCCGCGTTTGGAAGGCTGGTAGGAGAGATCATGGCCATGCTATTCCCTGATGGTATCTTATTTGATGGCATTATCTACAAGATCCTACCTGGGGGCTATGCAGTAATTGGTGAGACACATTCCCATCCCAAGCACTGAGTTCCCAAAATGCCTACATTCAGACTCTCCCATTATATCTTCATTCTAGGTACATAATATCATATTTTTAAAAGATTTATTATTTTATTTGAAGGGCAGAGTTACAAAGAGGCAGAGAAAGAGAGAGGTCTTCTATCCACTGGTTCACTCTCCAAATGGCTGCAATCGCTGGAGCTGGGTCGATCTGAAGCCAGGAGCTTCTTCCGGGTCTCCCATGTGGGTGGGGTTCAGGGGCCAAGGACTTGGGCCATCTTCTACTGCTCTCCTAGGCCTAGCAGAGAGCTGATTGGAAGTGGAGCAGCCAGGACTTGAACTGGTGCCCATGTGAGATGCCTACACTGCAGGTGGCAGCTTTACCTGCTATGCACAGTGCCAGTCCCATATGTTTTTTTTTTTTTTTTTTTTTTTGACAGGCAGAGTGGACAGTGAGAGAGAGAGACAGGGAGAAAGGTCTTCCTTTTTCCGTTGGTTCACCCTCCAGTGGGCCCTGCGGCCGGCGCGCTGTGGCCGGCGCACCGCGCTGATCCAAAGCCAGGAGCCAGGTGCTTCTCCTGGTCTCCCATTTGGGTGCAGGGCCCAAGCACTTGGGCCATCCTCCACTGCACTCCCTGGCCACAGCAGAGAGCTGGCCTGGAAGAGGGGCAACCGGGACAGAATCCGGTGCTCCGACCAGGACTAGAACCTAGGGTGCCAGTGCTGCAGGTAGAGGATTAGCCTATTGAGCCGCAGCACCGGCCCCCATATAGTTTTAATTTAGTACTATTTAATTCTATTTTATCCACATAATCAGTCCTTGGCTCTGACTCTCATTAGCTCATATTGAACTTCTATAAGGTTGGTTTCATGGTGTTGAAAGGGGATTATGGAGATAAAAATGAGATAATAAAAGTGAATACACTAGGATTGTGTGTGCATGTTTGATAAGGATTCTTTTTCCTTCCTAAGAATCATGGGACCAATAGTGCAGGTGACTGGCTCAGATTCACTCAACCTGAACTGTGCCAGTACTGATGGAGACTGAAAGCAGAGCAGTAAGAGCTGAGAAACATGAGCTCTCGATTTATTCCTGCCAGGTGTTACCTAGATGATCCTAGAGCAGGTTAGCTGCTTCACTTAGTTCTTTAATCTAAAATGACTTCTGAGATAGAGCCACTTCTAATGCAGCAATCAATTTAGTCCCCAGGGTCATTATGCCTCCTCCCTCCCTTCTCTTTTTACCAAAACCCCATAACACATAAGGCCATGCCTCCCCTTTTAGAGAAACACTAATAGCTCATATGGTACCATTATCATAGTCCCTTTACAAAAGCTGTGTTCATAAATCAAAGTCATATCCTCTTATTCCCCATCTTCATACCTTTCGGATCACCCTCCCTGGTGTACCTTGTCCAATATGTTTTGTGATAGTTTGGTTCCGAAATACATTGCATGCACCAGCAAGTAATGTTATGCCTTCAATATATCCCATTTGTGACTTTTTCTTGTTACATTTTCTTTTCTTTTCTTTTCTTTTATAATGATAAGGCCCTTTATTTCTTTTCTTTTCTTTTCTTTTTTTTTCTTTCTTTTTTTTTTTTTTTGACAGGCAGAGTTAGTGAGAGAGAGAGAGAGACAGAGAGAAAGGTCTTCCTTCCATTGTTTCACCACCCCCCCAAAATGGCCGCTATGGCCGGTGTGCTGTGCCAATCCAAAGCCAGGAGTCAGGTGCTTCCTCCTGGTCTCCCATGCGGGTGCAGGGCCCAAGCACTTGAGCCATCCTCCACTGCCTTCCCGGGCCACAGCAGAGAGCTGGGCTGGAAGAGGAGCAACCAGGACAGAACCAGTGCTCCAACCGGGACTAGAACCCAGGGTGCCGGCGCCGCAGGTGGAGGATTAGCCTAGTGAGCCATGGTGCCAGCCTCTTGTTACTTTTCATGTATACTTTCCCGACATTTTCCCCATAGGATATTTCTACCATATATTAAATGAGAAATACAGTTGATATATAAGTCAGAAAACAAACAAAATAGGCAAGACCAATTCTGTCTTCACAGAACTTCTAGAATCCATAAAGGTTTTGATCTGTAATGGCCTTAGAAATCATTTAAGGACTCCTTTTGCTTTACAGAGGAGAGCACAGTATTCTACAATAATTAAGATCTACTCATACAGTTGAGAAATAATAGAATCGGGATCTTACGCAGATCTTACTTATCCAAGTCCACAGCATGTTCTTGGCTTTTCACTGCATTCAATCATTAATTATTTTCATCAAGATAAAGTGTCTAACTGGATTTTAAAATGTTTAGTTAAGATTCATTCAAACTTTTAAAAGCGAAGAATGGATAGGACATCAATATCTTTACATTAAAAATGAAAATTTTGACACAAATTTTTTTATTTGCTGAAAGTAACAGAATATCAAAATGATGATTTTTCTGACAGTTCATCATTTTAGTTTCTACTGTTAATAATTATTGCATGAGTGTTGGCACTGAAAGAGTCATGTTTCCCATCCTGTATCATTCCATCACATCCCTCTGTGTCCGGCCTGCCAAGGGCGTCATCCCTAATCCACTGGTGTATTTTTGTGTCATTATAGGAGCAGCAGCATTGACTGGCGCCGTGTCCCACACAGTCTCCACAGCTGTGATTTGCTTCGAATTAACGGGTCAGATTGCTCACATCCTACCCATGATGGTGGCTGTTATCTTGGCCAACATGGTGGCTCAGAGCCTACAGCCCTCCCTCTATGACAGCATCATCCAGGTCAAGAAGCTACCCTACTTGCCTGACCTTGGTTGGAACCAGCTCAGGTCTGGGACACTAGCTGGGATTAGTTCATATTTGGTGGGGGGTGGGAGGTTCTGAGGTTGAGATTGAAGTCAGGGTCAGTGTTTAGGAGCATTGTTTTTAATTATTTCCTTGTTCCCATGTACTTAATAAATACTGTAAGTGACTGAGTTCATGGCCAACCTCATGGAAGGAACGGAAGGGATAGCAAAAGTATAGATAAGGTGGGGTTAACCCACCATGCTTTCTCCCTCCATAGCAAATTTACAATCTTTGTTGAGGACATCATGGTACGTGATGTGAAGTTTGTTTCAGCTTCTTGCACATATGGGGAATTGCAAGCCCTGCTCCAGACCACCACAGTCAAGACTTTGCCACTGGTCGATTCAAAAGGTTAGTGAGAAGGAACGAAGCATACTCCTGAGGTGAGACAGAGAAGCCAGTGTGGTATGGGTTTGTCTTTAGGGCCATCCAATCTGCTATGGGAAGCCCAGCTTGCACTCCTTAGAGAACACGGTCATGCTCAAGGAAGGGAAATTACAGCCATACCTCATGCACAGGAAGACAATTAAACTCCAGTTAAAGAAACATAGTTGACTCTCATTCACAGTAGCCTTGTTCTAAAAGTCGCCATGAGCACACATGGAATTATCAACTGCTGTACTGAACAGCTGCTTCTAGAGGAGGTACAAGGATAGGTTCCTGCGGACCTCTGGTCACATTCTGTCATTTGTTTCTGTTTAAATGCAACTTATTTAATGGGTGTAATTGACTCATTAACACTGAACTCACCAACAACAGTGCTACAGCTCATGCCTGAGTGAAGTGTGTCCAACACACAGACGTCTCTCCTTCATGAGGCACATCCCAGATTCCTTCCTGAGCATAGAGATATGAACTAGACAGCACTGCAGCATTATGTTGGGGCCACTGTAGGCAGCAAAATCACCAACACTAAGCACAAAAATGTTGAAAATGTGGCATTAAATGGGCTGCAAAAAGAACGCTTATTTAGGAAAACTAAAACAAGAAGGCAGAGCACTGCTTTGCTCAACCTCAGCTGGGAACACAGGCACTGGGCAGCTCGAATTTTTGGTTGCTCTGCATATGTCTGAATTACAGTAAACACACTTCCAGTATTGACTTCGGGTTGTATTTTGGTGACCAGGCAAATGAACAGTTAGGGAACCCATGAAGAATGAGCATCAGCTATCAATCTCACGGCCTGTCACAGGCCCTTTGCCACTTAACTAAACCATACCTGTCCTTTTTTTTTTTTTTTAAGCGTCTTCTGACCAGGTTCTTTTTTATTTATTTATTTATTTATTTTTATTTTTTGACAGGCAGAGTGGACAGTAAGAGAGAGAGAGACAGAGAGAAAGGTCTTCCTTTGCCGTTGGTTCACCCTCCAATGGCCACCGCAGCGGGCCCACTGCAGCCAGCGCATCGCGCTGATCTGATGGCAGGAGCCAGGTACTTATCCTGGTCTTCCATGGGGTGCAGGGCCCAAGCACTTGGGCCATCCTCTGCTGCCTTCCCGGGCCACAGCAGAGAGCTGGCCTGGAAGAGGGGCAACCGGGACAGAATCCGGCGCCCCGACTGGGACTAGAACCCGCTGTGCCGGCGCCGCAAGTCGGAGGATTAGCCTAGTGAGCCACGGCGCCGGCCCGTATCTGTTCTTTAATGCCCAACTTGAGGAGCTGTTAGCGTTGCACTTGGAGGGGAGGTGTGCGTGGTTTCCGTAACGGTGATTCACGTTAGTTCACTCTCTCCCTTCACCTCCCTTCCCGCCCACCTCCAGCATTCAACCTGCTTTGTATTATTTCTGACTGTGGTTTACATATCTTGTCTTTCTCTCTAGATTGAGTTTTTTGGAAGGTAGAGACTATAACTTCTCTATCCCCAGAGTGCCTTGTTATAGATATTTATTGGCTAGTCAATAGTTGAATATTTCTCTAGTGTTTGAATACGTGTAACAGAAAAATCATGTAGGATCATTTGAAGTCATTGAGACTGTTACCTTTAATTTCAATCATCAGAATCTCCAGTTTTCTCACATATGATTGGTTCAAATATTTCCTTACATCTCAGATACATCCTAAAGCAGGGAGTGAGGTGCAAAGAGATGCAGGCTTTCATAATAAGGACTAGGACTTCACCAGTCTTAGTAACCCTGTGCAGTTTCATGGCCTTAACACTTAAAGAAAACGTGACTGATAGCAGAATTTCTATAAACATGCCAAAGACCCCAGGAGACAGGCATTTTGTTTCAGCCCTAAGGCCTAGGTTCTTTAAGTACTGAGATCTCAGCAGGAGTCTCCCGTTCCCCTGTTCCAGGATAGAGGAGGTAACCTGTGAATTCCCGAGACGGCTTCCAAAGTGTTCCCATCTCAGCGTCCCAAAGGCTTCCCCTCTCTCTGTGTGGCCAGGGTTGAGTGTCTCTTCATACCTTTGAGCTCACCTGGTTGTAAACAGTCTGTAAGGGCTGCGTGGAAATAAGAACACATTAGCATCAATTAGCGTGCTTGCAAGTGCTAAATGGGTGACATGAAAGGCTCGGGTAGGTCCGGCCTGCTCGGTCTGACCCGAGGTTGCAGGAAGAGAGGACACGCCGCGCAGGGCTGCCGCAGCTCCCGAGCGGGCAGAGCCTAGGGTAGCGGGGAGGCTCAGGCTGAGCGTGCATCTTCCCCAGATTCCATGATTCTGCTGGGCTCCGTGGAGCGCTCGGAGCTGCAGGCCCTCCTGCAGCGCCACCTGAGTCCTGAGCGGAGGCTGCGGGCGGCGCAGGACATGGCGCGCAAGCTGGCCGAGCTGCCTTTCGACGGCAAGGCGCGGGGGCTCCCCGGCGGCGCGCCCCAGGGCCGGCCCGAGTCCTTCGCCTTTGTGGATGAGGATGAGGACGAGGACCCCTCCGCCAAGACCGAGGTGACCGAGCTGGGATAAATCGGGGCAACGGGACAGGCGTCAGCAGGGGTCGCCAGCGACATCTCCACCGGTCGGTGATGGCTGGGCTGGGCTGTGACAGGAGCAGGGAGGGTAGGTGAATTCTGCATCTGGCGCGAAGGGACCAGTGCCTGGGGCCCAGGGACAGACGGAGGTGCGGGAATTCTGAACTGGGGGTGTGTACGGGGGGCAGAGTTAGGCTTCCCTGCACCCGTAGCGGTAAAAGCAGAGGAACACACAAGGCAGCCTCTTCTCTGAGAATTTGTACCGTTTCTTACAGCTGCCTCCACTTCCTCCACCCCCTGCTCCTCAGCCCTTCCCTGCTGCGCCACCATCCTCTGAAGAGCCCAACGGGCCCCTGCCCAGCCACAAACAGCAGCCAGAAGCCCCAGAGCCTGCAGGTGAAGACCCTCGACATGGCCCCTGTGGGTATCTGCACCCCCCTCCACTCAGGGCCACCCTAGGAGGAGGTGCTTGGTCATCTTTCTCTGTATTGCCCGGTCAAGAGTGGGGGCAGAGGTGGATGTAGGGGAGAAGAGAGGCGTCTACAGAGGGGGCAAGTACAGTCCTCCCAGGAGCCCCTGGTCGTGTCCTCTGGGACAGACACCATTTCTGTTTCCATCCGCTCACACCTCTCAGGTGGAAGACCCTCCATCTTCCAGTGCCTGCTGCGCTGCTTGCTGGGCAGATCTCGCCCTGCGAAGAAGAAAACAACCCAGGTGAGAGGAGATGTGTGGCGAGGACGAGGGCAAGGGAGGCTGACTCAGCAGCAGGGCAGGGACCCCGCTGAGGAGCTGACCCACCGGAGGGGCTGATGGTTTGGAAGGAGGCACGTTGTCCCGGACTGGGAGAAATGGCTGTTGGCCAGCGTGGGAAGACAGGGGATGGGACTTGCACCTGTGTCTTTCTTCTCTAGGATCCCACCGATTTAGTGGACAACATGTCACCTGAAGAGGTACGTAAGGGAAGCAGCAAGCTGGGCTGGGTGTTGTCACGGAAGATGCTGCTAGCTTTTTCTTTTTTAGTAATTGTGTTGTCAGAATGGAAATACATGCGTGTAGACAGGAAAGCGTGTTAAGAGGTTGGAATAAGGTAGGATTGTGGAGGGACATGGTGGCATTCTCAGGACAAACTCATCTCAGAAGGGGTAAGCTTTGAGTGTCCACGTGTGAACGGTGACACGGTGCTAAAATGAGCTTTGAATCTTTTAGAAATAAGGGATGTCTGACCAGGCAGTGGCTACTCAGGATAGACAAGCTTCCCTGATGTAAAAGGGCACCACGGAGCCAGCCCTGAAAGAAAACAATGGGGAAGATTTACATCGGAACTACAAAGGGGGAGGGCGCGCCCTGAGACTGCTGGCAACTGGAAGTTTTCAGGCAGCAAGACTTGGGAAGAGCTTGGACGCAAAGGCGGATGGCAGTGGTGTGTGGTCAGGACAACGGCCTATTACCTAGGGGAGGGAGCTATCAAGTCTGTGAGAGAGAAACCAAGCATGCTTAGTGCTTCTGGTCACGGGGAGTGAACTGGATGAGAAGCAATGGTCGGGAATAGGCAGCTAAATAGTGCCAATCAGAACATGCCCTAGGAGTTCCGGGGGAACCGGAAGAATCCATTAGCAACTATTCTGCACAATAAAAGATATGCAGGCTCCCTGCGAAGACTGGAGAGGAAGAGCTTTTACAGCATGTAGCTGATGAAAAACCGTGACGGATACCATTTTAAAATAAACATCCTGTTGGACGTGCAGAATAAATATGTACTGAAGATTGAAAGCACTTCAGGTTAGAGAAAGGGGTTGTGAGTGACAGGAGAGAAGAGAAACCTTCCCTCTCTCCCCTTTCCATCTTACACACACACTTCTGACACATGCCTTCTGGAAAAGTCAAATAGATGGTTGCAGAAGAAGAAGAGCTACCTCTGCCCACAGGTGGGAATTGGAAGGGCCATAGCTGCGATTGAGGAGTACTTTGCTAGGCTGCTGAATCCAACTAGATAGACAGAGAGAGAGAGAGAGAGAGAGAGAGAGAGAGAGAGATATAGATAGATAGATAGATAGATAGATAGATAGAGATAGATATATAAAGATAGAGATAGATAGAGATAGATAGAGAGATAGAGATAGAGATAGATGGATAGAGATAGAGAGATAGAGATAGATGGAGAGAGAGAGAGAGAGAGAGAGAGAGAGAGAGAGATGTACCAAACAGAGAAAACTAGTTAGGCAGGCAGTCTCGCTGTTTAACAACTGCTGGAAATAAAGTGCAGCCAGGTATAAAAAGGAGATCTGTCACACATTTCTAGATTATGTCTTTCCCCAGGAAGACTTTAAGTCCCTACCAACTCCTATGTGACCCAGCCAGGGTCAGTGTGACACATTGGAGGTCCAGAAGATCCAATAGCAGTGAGGATCTTTTGAACATGATTTTCCAACCAGATCAGATGACACTGTTGACAATACCATGTTGTTGATATTGACAAAAAACAGTAAGAGAGCAGTGTGGAAATTGTGAAAAAAATTTGGTTACAAGTCGCCAAAAGTCCCTGCTATGATGTGTTTAATCCTGCGTAATCTGTTTAGAATACACCCAGTTTAAGCTCTGGTTTCTAATTGGTGCTACACTTTTTTGAAGACCTCCTCTTGACAAAAGCCAAGGAGTGAGGGGGTATACCTGGAATATGATACCTGGCCAAAGTTAGAAGCCCAGTGCCACCAGGACTGATTGCAATCTTGGACAAACAACTTAAGCACCCTGGGTCTCTGTTTCCTTATCTGTAAAGTGAAGATACTGGGGGGGGGGGGGGTGCAGAGAGGATTAAATGAGTTGCAATTAGAATAATGCTTGGGACAGAAGTGCTCCATAAACACTTGCTGGAAATGTTGCTGCTGTAGCTGTCACTAAGGCACAGCTGGAACCTCAGATGGCCAAGGGGACAGGATCAACCAGACCACCTGAGATCCCCCATACACAAGTCCTGTTGACAGCATACCTAAGTGGGCATCTGTACTGCACCATGAGGGCTGGTTAAACCCTGTGTGAACCTTTAGTCAGGAGGGTGAGAGTTTAGAGATGTGATAGTGGCCCAGAACTGTCGGCAAAGGACAGACAGGTGGAGGGAACACCACTGTGGACACACACCAGACACCAGAACTGGGGACAGTCTTCCGTGACATGCTGTCTAGCATGAAGGCTGTGCATGTGGACAAATACATCATGCAGAGGGTCCTGAAGAGTGATTTTAGACAACTCCAGGTTCACTTAGGAAAGCCAGAGGTATAGTGGGTCATTTGGAATCTTGGGGGTATTGGCGTGCCTGTCAAAGCATAGCTGGCCTTTGTACGTCTGTCACAGACAACAAAAACAAGCAAAACCTAACCAAAAATGGCTTTGCTCAATCAGTTAAATGCCATGCCATCCGGCTCAGCCCTTTGAAATCCACAAGCATTTGCTGTGTTCTGTCTCTCACCCTCTCAAGGAGCTCATGTCCAGTGGGCAGAGGTGAGATAAATGCCAGTGCTGGAGTCTGTGGCCAGCGCCTTGTCGGAAAAGGAGACACCTACAGTGTACTGTAGGAATTGCGTGCGGGGTGTGGGAAGTACAGGGAATGCACGCAGTACTGGGATGGGGGGCAGGGAGGGAAATCTGGTGCTGAGAAGAGACATTTGGGGGGTGTGTTTGGCATAGAAAGTGGTCTGGTTTGTCCGGGGTGAACCAGTATATGGAAGTGCTCGCTCTCTCAAACAAAAACAGAAGTAAAAATAGAAAGACTGGAAATGGAGGTTGGAAATCACAGATGCTTGAGGCACTGCAGGCTGGCAGGGTCGGGGGACCAGAAGAGGGAGTGATGTTCCAGGTGCCTGAGTGAAGGGTGGGTTTGGAGCCTGATGGGTGAGGAAGGCAAAGGTGTGGTCCCCTGGGGAGAAGGGGCAGCTGCTGATGGGAAAGAATCCTGACGGTTCCTACAGGCAGGCTTCCGGCCTGGCTGGGAGGCTCCCTTAGGATCAGAGCAGGTGGCACCTGAGGCTGGGGGGTCCGTGGTTTTGCTGACTGCCCTGCTCTGCCCCACAGATCGTGGCCTGGGAGCAGGAGCAGCTGAGCCAGCCCGTCTGTTTTGATTGCTGCTGCATCGACCAGTCTCCCTTCCAGCTGGTGGAGCAGACCACGCTGCACAAGGCGAGTGCTTGCTGACTGCTCGGGGCTGCAGCGCGGGCAGGGGAGGCAGGCGGGCGCGAGGCCCACACTGACCTGTGCTCTCCACACCCAGACTCACACGCTCTTCTCGCTCCTGGGCCTTCATCTCGCCTACGTGACCAGCATGGGGAAGCTCAGGGGCGTCCTGGCGCTGGAGGAGGTAATAGCAGTGGGTGGCACTTGAGCAGTGGGAGGAGGTTGTGTGGTCACTCCAGGAATCCCCCTAGGTTTCCCTCTCTGTTTCTCAAGCAGAGATTGGAGGGCAGTTGGAGGCAGCAGGTGGGAGGCAGACACCAAGCCTATTGTGGCCTCAGTCCTCCTCCCCAGGTGGGCCTCCTGTGGTCTTCCCTGGAGAGTGTGGGTTTGAGATGGGGGTTCAGGCCTTAGGCACAGTTTCCTGCGGGTGTGCTATGGGGAGGAGGGCAGAGGTGGGTTGTAGCTGAAGCAAGGCCCATGGGGGTCTGAGTCGGGGGAACAGGAGACCGCCGCTCTACAGGCAGCTTTTGTGTCTTCTCCCTTTCGTTGCTCAGCCCTTCTCTCCCCCCACCCCCGTCCTTTTGCCCTTCCTTGTATGCTCGTCTCTCACGTCTGTTTTCTCCCACTGCCCCATCTTCTTTCCTTCTCCCTCTGCACCCCAGCTGCAGAAGGCCATCGAGGGGCACACCAAGTCCGGGGTGCAGCTCCGCCCTCCTCTTGCCAGTTTCCGGAGCACAACTTCAACTCGAAAGAGCCCTGGCGGACCACCCCCTCCTGCAGAGGGCTGGGGCCTGCCCGAAGACGGAGCCGGGGCCCCAGGAGCAGGAGATGTGGCACCTGCGCCCCCAGATTCCCCCATGCCGTCACCCTCCCCCGAGCCCCCTCTCTCCCTGGCCCCAGCCAAGGCAAGGGGCGAGCTGGAGGCAGCCGAGGAGCTGGAGCTGCTGGAGAGTGCAGGGCCGGACGAGGAGCTGGCGGATATCTTGCAGGGCCCCAGTCTGCGGTCCACGGACGAGGAGGATGAGGATGAACTGATCCTCTGACCGTCACTCTGGACTGTGCAGACTGCTGAGAGGCCCATGCCAGAGGGTGGATTCGCACGCGGCGGACGAGAGGCCACGTCGATACTTTGGCACCCCCCCACCAGGAATGCTTTTTTAATGTGAGAGTGATGATCTTAAAGGAGTCAGCACTCAGGCAGAGAGGAGCTTGGTCAATCACCTGGATTGCTTGCTCCAATCCCAGGCGGGCAGGTGCTTCAAACCCAGGTGAGCCCCCTGGTATTCCATGGGGCTTCCTGCGTCTCCTGCTGTGGGGGTGGGGAACACCCTGCCTCCTTTATCCCCACCCCCCACAGTGCCCCAGCGTTCTTGTTCCTGTGCCTCCCTGGCCTTGCCTGCCTGTCATTCAGTTTCCAAAGCGTGTGGCTGAGGGGAAGCCTGGAATGAGTGTGGACCTTCAGGTACCACATTGGAGGAGGAGATGGGACCACCTCATGGTCTTGTGCATTGACCACCCTGGGATGTGCCTCCAAACCATCCACGGTTGCTTCTCTGGGAGTCCCCCAGACCTCCCACATGCCCACACTCCTCACCAACTCCACAGACCCCACCCTGGCTCCCAACACTGTCTCCAGTCCAGAGCCATGACTAGGGTTGTGAAAGGCCAACCACATTCCCCCTCCTCTGTCCCCTGCTTCAAGCAGGGAGATGCAAACCAAGGCACTATCGAGGGCCGCCTCCTAGAAGAGAAAGGCCGCCAAGGCTCCACGGGGAAGGGGCAGGTGTCTTGTTGGTACCCCATCGTGTCCGTGGTATTCTCCGAGTCCCACTGGCAGGAAGCCCTCCCTTCACATCACAGCTTCCTGGGCCTCCGGTTTCCCCAGCTGCTCCCTGAAGATGCATCCTTGTTCACCCCGCTGCGGTTATGGACTGTCCTGTAAGGGTCAGCTCTGCCTTGGAGCCACTCTGGCTCGGGCTTCTCCTGCGAAGCACCCAGGCTCTGAGCACAGAAGGCCCTGGGTCACTCAGACACTTCCTCAGGTGCTTCCTGCAGGGGTGGAGGGTTGGAGTGCAGGGAGTGGCAAGGTGCAGAAACCTGGATGCACGCCCAAGGCTCTCCTCCACCAGCCCCGTATGCCTGTTTTGTTCTGCAGTTGGGTCCCTCTCTAACATTCTCCTGCTGCCCTTCCCCCGTGTCCAGTCTTCTCCATCACCCAAATAAGACACTCATAGCCAGAGGATGCCACCACATTGTGTTTAGTGTCACTGAACACAGCCTCTGGCCCTCTCCAGCATCACGTCCCTTCCACCTCCCCAGGCCAAGAGAGAGACACTGAAGCCTGAGAATGGGGACTGACGGTGGGCACAAGCCCGTGCCCGTGTATATATGCTGTTTATGTATATTTATATAGACTCCTCTCTGTAATAATATATGTCATAGAACCTCTCTTGGGCCTGGGATGGGGATGTTACATTAAGAAAACATGCTAAGACTGGCCCTTCCCAGTCCTGGAAGACAAAGTGTGGGATGGATAAGCAGGGGCAAGGAGAACACAATGAACTCGTTCCCCAAGATCCCCTCCTCCATACATGGGTAGGAAGCTGTGGGGGCAATGGAAGGGGAGGAATGGAAGATCTGGGTTTTCATTTAATAAAGTCAATTGAAAAAGAAAGTGCATAGGTCCCCCCACCCCCAAAGAAAATCATTTAGCAAGAGCAGTTTCATTCACAGGAATAGAAAAACAGCCCTGCTCCAGGACTGCTGTAACACGTGCTGCACAGCCTTTAACCCCAAATAAAAAGCAACCCTTCCCCACCCCCCAGCAGCCTCTTCCTGCACATGCCCCTCCCCTCCTGCTAAAATAGGCTAGAAGCAAACCCCATGCACCCTGCCCCAGCACCAGGGAAGCAGTCCCCCCTTCCAAGAAGAGTCCCCAGATGGTCCCGGGCCAGCTCCTGGGGTCTTCTCTCCCTTCAAGGTGGGTTGGGGTGCCTCAGAACGGCACACCCCACCTGCTGCCTCCAGACCGCGGCAGTGTGCCAGCACCCTGGCAGTGCCACGGCCCTGCTCACGTGTGAACCCGAGATCTTTAGTCGCCTTTCCTCAGGAACCATTTGTCTTCTTAGGCAAGGGAGAGCGGGAAGAAAGCTGCTCGAGTCTGCCCTTCCTAACTCCCCAGGGCCCTGAGCAAAAAGCAGCCGTAATAATGAACGCACTCGCTGGACTGGACACCCACTGAGATCCGGTGAAGACTATGGAGCACTAAGAGACGGAGATGAAGAAGATAGAGCAGGTTGCACAGGCAGAGAGACCCCCAGGGAGAAGGGTGACGTGAACATGCAAACCCCCACAGGGCCTGTGGCAGGAGACTGGGCATGGTCGTCCTGGACCACTTCCCAAAACTCCTAGATGAGGTGCTGGTACGCCAAGTCAGGAAACATCCATAAACACAGCGGCTGCCTCCCACTCAGGCAGCGTTATCTGGGATAAGTGACTGCTCAGCCACGTGGGCTCACCACACCTACTCCTAGGCTTCCTCCAAGCACCAATCGAGATGACCATCATCCCCCTCCCCTGAAGACACAGGACTGCTGCCCGTATGTGTACAAGTGTGTGAACTTGATGTGGAAAGGCAGGGTCAAAGATGGACAGAAACCCCCCAACTCTCAACCTCCTCATTTCCAAGCAATCACAGTCCGGGACTTAAGGGTAAGGGGTGGTTTGTGCCCTGGGGACAACTGTGCTCCCCTCCCAGCAGAGGACCAGAGCATGGGTAGGATGCTGGAGCCTTAGATGGGCACAAGGAAAGAGGAAAGCTGGGCAGTGAACCTCTCAGGCTTCTCTCTGCCCCAAACACTGCCTATGCCAAGGGCCAGGGGTGGGCTACTACTGAGAGAGGGGCCAGGCGCTTGCCAGCTCTCCTCTGCCCATCCCTGCAGTCATGTGCTCTCACAACAGTGCTGGCATCCCATGATGCTCTCAGCACCTCTCCCCCTCCGCCCACCCCCTCTGCCACCCGAGAGTGGAAACAGTGTGGGCAGGCAAACTCGTGCCTCACTGTAAACCATCCTGGAAGTAAGACTGCACAGATTCTCCTCTCTTCCTCCGACAGGCGGTCTCGGGAGGGAGGGAGGACACCGTGGAGGACATCTTAGGAGTCCTGGGAGGAACTGGCGGAGGGACAGAAGGAGCTGAGCACCTGCCTGGCCTCAGCCGCCAACCCAGCATAGCCTACGGAGTGACAGCACCAGACTCCTCCCTCCACCCTGCTCAACCCTGAGTCCCCAGTAAGTTATAAAAATGTAGAAAAGGCAAAGAGAAAAGTGTAAACAGCTCCAGAGAATTAGGGGTGGGTGGGGGGAGACACAGCCTCCATGCTTCCCCCCCCACTGGCAGGGACACCTGCATCCTGTGTCAGCATATCTGAGACGGATATCGCCTCACCCTCAGGGTCAAGGCTCCTGGAGCAGGGGACAGAAGAAGGCAGAAAAAGGAGCAAGACTGGAGCAGCCAGCCCCAGCTGGGTCTTTTCCCAGATCCTGAGAGTCCTCCTTCCAGCCACATTAGTTCTTGGTCTCATCAGTGACCCTCTTGTCTCTGAACAGGCCTTGCTGTAAGGAGTCACGCTTGTGCCCCCAATAAACCCCAGTAGCCACGTCCACCTTCTCCTCGAGTCCTGATCTTAGAAGCCCAGTCACCCGCAGAGGGCAGCCACACCACACTCAGCAGGCTGTCAAGGCCACGTCAAGGCCATGTCCAGCAGCCCCTGAGCTCTGCTGCTTGCAGTAGGGAGGGGTTGGGGCCACAGCCAGAGGAAACAGTTGGGAAAAGCAAGAGTGAAATGGAACAGAGGCATTCAGACAGCACAGCCAAGGCTCCTGGAAGACGACATCAGGGAGTGGAGAGCTGCGATCCAGTCTCCAGCACAGCCACTGCATGCCCCTGTCCTCAGGCTGCACACTCTGGAGACTTCATGGGCACAGACTTGGAAGCCCCGGGCTGTGGACCCCTTCTCCCACAGCTATGCCAAGTTCACAGCCTTCCAGTCGCCTGGGTCTCAGTCCCCAGACCTGTGGTTTCTGGAGTTTAAGCCTGGATGAAACCCAATCCCGGTCCTCCACTTGCTGGGCAAGGACTGGAAGCTCCCAGGTTCCCCGCTGTCTTCTGCCCAGGTTCAGCTGTGCTGCAGGGGGTAGGGAGGGTACGGGTTGCAGCCATGCCCCTCAGGCAGGAGTGGAGTGGGAAGAAGCTAATTGTTGGCCTCACCCTCCTCCTCATCGAAGGACTGCACACCCGAGGATGTGACGTCAGACACCTTCCGACTGAGAGCAGTGGACATCTCAGGGTCTTCTCGCGGGGAAAGAGACTCCAGGTCCCGGCATCCCGCATCCTCTTCCTCCTCAGGGGCCAGTGGCCTCTTTTCCTCCTCGGCAGAGCCCCTTGCCAGGTCCACCCCGCCCACCCCTGGAGCCCAGTCAGTGTCTCCCCCCAGCAAAGGTGGAGGCTCCTGAGCAGAGTATCCCGAAGCAGGTTGGGAAGGTCCCATGTCATGCAAGCTGGGCTGTGAGTCATCAAATGCAGGGCCAAGATAGGATCCTGTAGCCGGAGAGGCAATGAGGGACTGGTCGCTTGCTTCCCAGGCATCCGATGAACCCAAACAGTACATGCCCTGGGACACATAGGAGTGAGGCCAGCCGTCCATGGGGGCTTGAGCAAGGCCATCTGTAAAGAGAATGAGGGTGGTTGGTGGGCCACAGAACAGCAAAGGCAGTGCAAACAGACAGCACCAAGGAGTGAGGGGAAGGCAGAAAAGGTACATGGAGTAGGGGACACGGTGGGACAGTTGAGACAGGCAGGAAGCCTTGAAAGAGCAGAGGTGAATGGAGGTTGCCTAGATAGCTGGAGAGGCTTTTGAGGCCATGTCTCTCACCCTGACTCTCCATCAACTCCTGGTAGTTGTCACTGTAATTGCAGCCCAGTGGCTCCTGGGTAGAGTTGACACTCATGTCCTCACCATCCATAGACGACCAGGCCATAAGTGTGGCTTCTGAGATAGCAAACTGTTCCATGACGCCTGTGAGAAGAAACACTGTCACCACAAGACACCTCCAAGGACTTTCAGACACACAAATGGGGCAAGGGTAAATCTTAGTGCAGCTAACTGTTCCACAGAAAAGCAAGCAAGTCACTGATCTAATTTTGATTTTTCTAATAGCCCATCTAAGAAAATTATAAGTAAACAGTTGACATTCATTTTAATAATATATCTTATTTAACCCAACATATAGTAAGCATTATCATTTCAACATATAATCAATATAAAATTAATGATAGTTTATATTTCCTTTATACAAAGTCTTTGAAAGCAGTTAGTATTTTACACTTACAGCACATCTCCATTCGGACTAGCCACATGTCAAGTTCTCAATAGCCACATGGGGCCATTGGCTAGTGTATTGGACAGCACAGCCTTTGCATATGCCCCGAAACAAGGCAAAATCGTGGGGGACTTCCCAGAAGGCCAGATTTAAGATTCCTAGGGGGAAAGAGTTGGGGGTCTTCTGGTGAAATATCCTAAGGGATTAAAATGAGGGATTTCCAGAAGTTTAACTTTGAAGGACTTTAGGGATCTTACTATTGGTGGTCAAGGACACAGGAAGCTACATGGAGGCGCTAGATCAACAAAGAGTATCAGGGGCTTGTGGGTCTACAGTGATATAAAGCTCAGGGACTGGAAGGAAATGGGAGGGTACCACAGTGGGAATGGCTGGACTAGCGGAAGGCATGAGTAAGTTGAAGCTTACGTTGCTACTGCACTACCCGACCTCCCTAACTGTCCTCTACATGTCTGCCCCCTCCCCACTGATACTCCTCCTACCACCCACACCACCAGCACGAAGACACTTCCCCTGTCTGCCAGACCTGTCACTCTTCCTAGGTGTGTGCACAGGTATTCCTGCATGCTTGTCATCACATCTGTACTACTTTCCTGGAGTACAATTAGCCCTCTTCCGTAGATCACCACCTCCCCACCCCAAATTCCCTTCATCACCAAATGTTGTCACAAGTAATGAGTCTAGTAAGTGAATTCATGGCACAAAATGCTAATGGACAGAGTCTAGAAGAGATCCCCAAGGGCTTTTCTTCTTGTACTTCTAGAAATATGAGCAGAAGCAGAGCCTTTTAAAGCCCAAGGCCCTATGTTCTCCCCTGTACTAAAGGAATGCAGGGGTTGGACAGTCCCACAACATGGGAGAGAGGGGCCCACAAATCCCATCTAATTTTCCCTTTTCGGAGATGGCAATAAGAATAGGCTTGAGGGCACCTATTAGGATGAGAATTAACAATTCAGAATGCTTAGATTTACAGCTGTTTGGGGAATGTAAGGCTATGGTCAACACACGGACCTGGCCAATCCTGCCACAGGGGATCTGGCTAGAGGATCAGTCTCTGGCCATCCCTACGACTGTCTCATGAGGGTTCAGAATACAAGTACCTGCCAGAAACCGCGCCTCCTTCTCGCCATCGCTGAGGTCAGAGTAGGCGTCCGTATCCCTGCGCACGGCCTCGTGGCTGTGTTGTGGTTGAATGGCTGGTGCCTTCCCCCAGCCCTGCCACTCAATCATGTGGGCTACCCGGCCTTGCCCCATGGCTGTGGGCTTTGTCACATGGTCCTTCATGCTTCGTGAGATCCCTAAGGAGCCAGACATTCTCCACATGGTCCAAAATGTCACACAATATCCATGCCAGGCCCTGCCCACCAGCACCGCCCCAGTCACATGGGACGCCATTCCACTGGGGCATGTATGAGGGTGCATTGCAGGATGGGAGAGGCCGGACACTAAGAGATCAGGAGTGTGGGTGTCCGGCCTGCGGGAGCAAGGGGATTAGGACCAGGAGGCTTTAGGTATTCTCCTGCGTGGGGGCGTCCCAGGTCAGGAGTCTCACCTGAGAATGACGACTTGGCCAGGGCCCCGATGCCGTAGGCGTTAGAGTTTCGCTTAAGCTTCGGAAGAATGGAAGTGGTGTCCTCCATGGAGAGCTGGGATAGGAAACATGGGAGGCAGGGCAGAAGAATAAGAAGGCAAGGGGGTGCCTTAAGTATGGAGGAGAGTCCGTGGTTTCCAAGAAGGACATGAGGTAGGACAAGTGATAAGAAAAACCATCATTCCTCCCAGTCCCAGGGAGGCATGTGCCCCAACCACGCTTGTAAACCGGAGGGCAGATAGAGAATGCAAGGACTCTCACGGTGCACCATGTTCTCTGGGAGCTCTAAGGGAGAACACGAGGAAGGGGAGTCAGGGTAGGTCAGGGGAAGTAGGGGCAGCTGTACTCACGTTGATGCCATCCCAGGAGAAATCCGTTCGAGTTTGCTGTGAGGAGAGAGGAAAAGGAACGGGTATTCCAGGCACTTCCAGGATTGCAAGTAGCCCACCTTCCTCTGAGGGACTTCCAGAGGCACGGAAGTGGGGAGGCGGCACCCCAGTGGGCAACGTTTGGCATGCGCTTTGAGGAGAGCAGAAAGAAATCTTCTGGAAAAGAGCTAGCGTTTGGGATGCTGCCTTGGGATTTCCAGAGAGAATTCAAGGGCCAGGCAGCCGGAGAGGGGATCTTTGTTCCTGACAGTTCTCAGAGTCCCTCCGAGGTCGCTGAGCGAGGGGACTGAGCAGCGAGGGTCTCACCTCTGTAGACGGCCGGTGGAGGCTGCTCCCGTGCAGTGAGCTGGTGCTGTCCATGTTGATTTGGTCGGCATCCTTCAGGCCCTTCCAATCCACTGCGATCACCTCGTTCCCTGCGGTGGCCGGAAGGTTAGCTGCCCTCCTGGGCCCCCCTTGGGCGCTCCTCTCTGCAGGCGCGGCCGCGCGTGAAGACCAGCCCTCCACACACCACTCCTGACCGCACCTTCCTTTTACGACCCTACTGTTCCCAAGGTTTTGGCGAGGGAAGTAAGGATGCTAAACCAACCTGCTCCTGTTTCACCCAACTGAGAACAGCACACCCAGAAAACAGTTATTTTTGGTTGCTTAAAAACTTATCTGGCCGGTGCCACGGCTCACTAGGTTAATCCTCCGCCTTGCGGCGCCGGCACACCGGGTTCTAGTCCCGGTCGGGGTGCCGGATTCTGTCCTGGTTGCCCCTCTTCCAGGCCAGCTCTCTGCTGTGGCCCGGGAGTGCAGTGGAGGATGGCCCAAGTGCTTGGGCCCTGCACCCCATGGGAGACCAGGAGAAGCACCTGGCTCCTGGCTTCGGATCAGCGCAGTGCGCCGGCCGCGGCGGCCATTGAAGGGTGAACCAACGGCAAAGGAAGACCTTTCTCTCTGTCTCTCTCTCTCACTGTCCACTCTGCCTGTCAAAAAAAAAAAAAAAAAACACAAAAAACTTATTTGCTGCTGTCTACACAGGGAGGGGTCCCGAGTTCTCTTTGGGGGTTTCCCCTGGAGCCGGAATTTTCACTTGGCCATGTCAACAACCATGGGCAGAGCATCCCCACTGGGAAGGGAGGAATGTGCCTTCTCTAGTGCCCCCCATAAAGTCAGTGGGTCCTTCTGACAGGAAGAGGACTTGGCGCCAACAGAGGGAGGGTTGGAAGCCGGAAGCCGGGAGAGTGGAGGAAGAGAGGGGTGAGGTGGAGACTGCATACCTGCCAGCTGGGAGCCAGGTAAGGGATATAAGAGCAGCGACAGGACAGAGTGGACAGGGAGGAGGACTTTTAAAACAGGCCTGAAAGGCACAGGGATTCCAGTGTGACAAGGCAGAAGCTCCTGGGAAGGAGTGACAGGGTTTGGTGGCTGACTGGGAAAGTGGAGGGCTGGGGCGCAGGGTGGTAGCTTCTGGAGCAGCCATGGGGGTGACGGCAGAAGGAGGCTGCCCCACCATCCACCCTAAGATCCTGCAGACACGCGAAGTTTCATGGTTCCGAGAGGCCCACTTTTGGGAACAGGAGGATGGGAGGAGGCACTCCTCACGCGAGAGCATGGCAGGTACCCATGGCGGGGGGTTTCGGTGCATTGGACCCCGCCAAAGTCGGCCTGCTCTCCCTTGGGGCTCCAGGGCAGCGGCCATATGGGTCAGATCAGAGGCTGCGGCTGGAGGGGGAGAGGAGAGCTGGACCTCTGGACACAGACAGCAGGAGTGGGGCAGGCAGAGAACCATCTCTGAGGAGAGGAGAGATGGGGGGGCACAGTGGGAGAGAAGGAGGGGAGGTGGCCTCGGTGGGAGAGGGAGAGCTGAGTCAGAGCCTCAGGCGGTAGGGAGTAGAGGTGACTGCCGAGGAGGAGGGGGGTATCCATGGAAATAAACCGGGTCTCAGAGAAATCAGGCTTCCGGGGAGTGAGTTTGTTTGTAATAATAATACGAATTATTCTCTCAGCCTGAGGTCACTGAGCTCGTCGTAGGCGGGAGAAACTGGGAGTTGGAAAGGGGAAAATTGGGGGTTTGGGGAGAGGGCTGGATGAATTCCTTGAGCTACAAAAGTGGAGTGGGGGCAAGGGGGCGGTGGCTAGGCACGGGCTGAAGGGAGCCGACGGAAGGACGCCAGGCGCCGCTCAGCCCTCCCCCAGTCAAAGGTAAATAAAGAGCGGGCCCCGCCCCGCCAGCCCCCGCGGACAGGTGCAGTCGGGTCCCGGGCCCCACCCTTTCTGAAAGGGGGCTCCCCACCCCTCTCTGTCCCTCCAGACCCCGGCCTTCTCCCCGCGTCCCCCCCCTAGCCCAGCCCAATCCCTCCGGGAGTGGAACCCGTGCCCCCCAGGGAAGCACCGGGCTCATCCCGCCCCCGCCCCAGAGGGAAGACGCACGTGAACAAAGCCATTCGGGGGAGGCAGGAACGACGGAAAAAGACAGCCGAGAGGGAAGGCGAGGGGCAAAACACCCATGCCAGATGGAGGGCGGCTGGGGGTGGGGGCGGGGGCGTGCGAAGGGCCCGGGCGACTGAGAACCAGGCAGGGGGGCTGCTCCACCCGCCCGGGACCGAGGCGGCGCCGGGGACGGCGGAGTACGGCGGAGGCCCCGGGGTTTGGGGAACGGAGCTCAGCGCGGAGCGCAGGGGCGGCGGAGGGCGGTGATGGAGAGATGCCCGGGAGAGGCAGCGCGCCTGCGGGAGGGCCACGGGCACGGCCAGGAGCCGGGATGCACGCGAGATCCGGAGGCGCGGGCGGACAGCGGGGAGGACGCGGGGAAGCAGGGGTCGCGAGCAGGGAGGCAAGTGGAGGCGCGAGGCAGGGCCGGCGGGTGCGGAGCGAGGGACCCCGAGGGGCTAGGGCGGGTGGGGGAGGGGCCAGGGGACCCCCGCGCGCCCGCGGTACCCACCCACTGTCCGCGAGCCGATGCAGCCCATGGCTCTGGGGGCCTCGGGGCCGGGCCCTCACCGACTCGGGGCGCGCGCCGGGGGGAGCACCGGGAGCCGCGCCGCCGCCCCAGCCGCTCTGCAGCGCCGCGGCTGTCTCCGCTCGGCTCCGCTCCCCCCTCCCCTCTCCATCCCTCCCCACGGCAGCCTCAGTCGCCGCCGCCGCCGCCGCCGCCGCCGCCTGGCTCCCCCGCCCCGGCTCGGCTCGCTGGCGGCGGCCGGGGAGGGGGCGGCCCGGGGATTGGCTGCTTGCGGTCCCTCCCCACCCCTGCCTCCGATCCCCGCCGCGGGGCGGGCTGCGGGCCCTCCCCCACCGGTACCCCTCCCACGCGCCCAGCCTGCTCCGACCTAGCCTTGAGCCCAGGGCTGCTCGCCCGGGGTCCTGCCGGTCACCCGGAGAAGGCCTGGCTGGGGTCCCAGCGGAGGGGTCTGAAACCTGGGGCCCGCCCTTGGGGTCTGGTGGGTGGACTTTGAGGCCAGGTTTGGGGTGCCTGAGACAAAGTGGGGAAGGGGTGCGACTAGAGTCGTGGATGCCAGATTCCGCAAACACTTGTTTTCTCCCTGGGCTGCATCTGGGACACACACACACACTGGAGCGTGATTGGATAGACTTCGGACTGTTCTGCGGTTGGTGTGCGCTATGTTGTCCATCCAAACAGATCGCGAAGTCTTTGCTGATGGATCGTGTGTGATGCTTCCCGGGGCTCCGTGCTCGCTGGACGCCCGGGATGGAGGAGGGGAGGGCAGGGTTAGGGTTAGGATGGAGGAGTGTGATGAGCATAGTTCAGTCGCAGCTATAGTGGGTATTAGCCTACTCAACTTTTCGGAGCCCCGGTCTGCTGGGATGAACGAGGGCGTGGGTGTCCTGGAGCAGTCGTGGGAGTAGAAGAGAAGCCTCCGCGTGGGGGGAGTGGGCCAGGTAGATACCAAAGGCCCCTCCCAAAGGGAGGGAGCTTGGGGCTAAGCTGATAGGGTTTAAGGGGGCACTATACTAAAAGCAGCAAGAAGTCAAGTTCGGAAAAGCTGCGCGAGAAAGAACAAGGAGAGCCTTCATTCTGAGCAGTACCCAGAAAGCCCGAAGAGAGCAGACCAGGTCAGCAGGGAGAGAGAGAAGGCAGGAGCCGGTCCAGAGTCTGCCGGCTCCCCGTTGGCTTTGATGGCCCGTCGGGCACGGCAGAGGGAGAGTGGGCTGTGACAGGGCAGGGGAGCGCCAGTCTCACAGTCTCACCGGTTAGATGAGGATTGGGGACTGCAAAGTGTGGAATCTCAGGTGAGGACGTGGGACAGATGCTTAGCCTGTTGTTTGTTGCTGTCACAAATTACCTGAGACCGGGTAATGAATGAAGACTGGAAGTTTATTTGGCGTGCAGTCTGGAGACTGGGACGTGACCAAGAACACCGCCCCAGATCTGCGTGGTGTCTGCTGAGGGCTTTCTTGCTGCAGCAGGCAGGGCAAAGGGCGTGGTGAGACAGAGCACCTGGGCTAACCTGGGTCTGAGAAAACCACTGAGGTCAGGGGGGGATGGGGACACTCACGCCCTTATCCCACTCTACTCCCCTCACCAGACCCCACCTCCAAATGCCACTAAGTTTGGGGATTAAGTTTCCAACATAGGACCTACTGGGGGACATAGTCAAGCCATAGCAGATACTGTTAACCTAATTGCAAATCTGTGAGGCAGAATTATGGAGAGAAAACCCATCTCTGGTTTAGCTGCATGAAGAAACAACAACCTAAATCTACATGTAGAAAGCCAAGGGGGTGGGACTGGCATTTGGCAGTGGATTAAGCCCCTGCTTGCAGTGCTGGCATCCCACATGAGCACGGGTGCCAGTCCAGGCTGCTCCACTTCCAATCCAGCTCCCTGCTGATGTGCCCAGGAAAATAGTAGAAGATGACCCAGGTCCTTGGGCCCCTGCCAGCCACATGGGAAACCCATATGGAGTTCCAGGTTCTTGGCGGTAGCCTGACCCAGCCCTGGTTGTTGTGACCATCTGGAGATAGAACTAGTGGATGGAAGGTATCTTTCTGTCTCTCCCTCTTTGTAACTGCACCTTCCAAATACATAAAATAGATCTTTTTTAAAAAATGGAGGAAAAGAGAAGAATCCGCTGCTTAGATTTTACTAATGAGGCTAGTTTGTGGCAGGATCTGATTCTCTTTTGACAGTGCAGAGAATGAATAGGCAGTTTCTTTTTTTGTATCTACTATTGTTGGTTATCTAAAGGAAGTATCAAATGGTTTCTGCCCTCATGGAATAGCTGTACAGTTATCACTTGGCATCCTCGGGAGATTGGTCCCAAGACCCAGCAGCTAAGAAAATTCCAGAGGTGCTTTATTCCCTTGCATAGAGTCATGAAGTATTTACATATTACCTATGCACACCCTCCTGTATACTTTAAATCGGCTCTACATTGCTAACAACACCAAATATAATACAGTGCTATGGAAATAACTTGCGTTGTTTAGGGAATAGAGGGAAAAGAAAAAAAAAAGCCTATTGAGGGTTGATAATATATCGCTTAGCTGCAAAGAAAGAAAATGCAGAGATGGTGAAAAAGTAAAAAAGAAATAGCCTGCATCACTCCTGCGATGTTTTCCGAGTGGAGAAAACACTGACGGGAATACTATCGCTGCTCATCCTTTCTCCCTAAGCTGCCCTGTGCTTGTGGTGCTCCCAGAGTAATATATATCTATATATTTCTACGTTTCTTGTACTGTGGGCCAAACATGGATACCAACCACTTCCCTTGGTCCCATTAACATAACTATATTAGGCTGGGTCTAGCCAAATGCTTTAAATCAAGTTCACATGAAGGATCCCAGGTCTTAGAGACCCAGTACCATCCCACATTCTGTCTTGAAGGCATTTCCAGCATCAAAGGAAAGTAAGATATCGTAGACACAGTCCTGGCCAGCTTCCCTCCTGCTCACTGCAGGGCTTCTTATTCAGGAATCCTCTGACGTATCACTATTTAGGGGCAGTCTCTGAATCTCATTGCCATCTTCTGAGCCAAGGCCAAAGATTTCAGTTCTGGTAGGAACTGGAACAACCTTCCCGGAGGACAGTTTGACAGCACTGATCAAAAAATCTTTAAAATATGCATTGCTGTTCTGGTTGTTACTAAGTTGTGACACAACTATTCCATTTATAGAAATATCCTAAGGACATAAAAATAGAATGTGGATGAAGATTTAACCTACAGCATTCATCAGAATAGTGTTTATGTCATTACTGTATAATGAAGATTGTACATAACACACACATGGAAACCTGGGAGTTAATTAAGTAATTTTTGGTCTATGTCTATGCTAAAACACTATGCAGCCAATACTAATATTTTGTAATTGTATTTGTTGAAATGGAAAATGCTTCATGATATACTGTGATATTAAAAAGCAGGCTATGATGTAAGGATTAGAGTGCATCAATTTTTTGTTTAAAAATCACACACATGCACACTCACACGTTGTTCCACCCAAGTAACTTATGATATTCCCTGGGGAAAGCCCATGTTTGCCAAATCTCCATCCTGACTCATAGATTACAGTTTGACCATCCATGAAATCGCAATATTAACCACTTCATTTCTGAAGTCTAAAAATATCAGACTTTGGCAGAATGCTCCAGTGTGGCACCGACACTTCCTTAGCGGTCTCCTTTGGGACGCTGCCTCAAGGTGAGCTTACACCTTCCACTCTCTCTGATGTTGCTGGTTCATGCTCCTAGTCTCCTGGGGATAGAACTTGTAGAAAAAGAACTGACCAGTTCAATGATACCATCTAAAACAGGAGTTCTTGTCCCAGCATCCATGATTCAACGTCTATAACGCTGGATGGGGGAAAAACCCACACCTTTGTATTCACTAACTTGTCATTGGAATTTTTTTGCTTCAACTAATTAAAAATTAAAATTAAAAATAAAAAAAGAAATGTGCTTGTTTCAGTTGCACAGGTAGCAAATCACAGTAGCATTAAAAGTATTGTTTTGAGTCTGTATCAACAATAAAAATCACAGATGTTTATATCACCTAATAGCTGTTGTAGGCTTTTTGCAATATCCTTTTTATTCATTACAACTTCGAAATTATCATAGTATTGAACCTGACTATAATTTTGTTTGATGCTTTTATAAAGGAGCAAATACATAGCATATCACAATTTTACAAGAATTATATTTTGATATAATTTAGTTTGATTTGTAATCATATATATTTTATTTTACACATTTAATATTATTCTGAGAGGGACATCATGGGCTTTTCAATCACCAATAGGATCCTGGCACTTCAGTTGTGAGGGCACTTCAAAAACTTCATGGAAAATGGAATTTAAAAATAAGCTTATTCAGATGCAAAAATTCTTTGACATCTGTGCATATGAAGTGTATTAGTCAATGTTTCATTACTAATACCTAATACCTAAGATAATCTCCTTACAAACAAAAAGAATTGCTTTGACTCATGGTTTTGGGGGTTCACAGTCTAAGATTGGATAGACGGCTATGTGAAGCAAAAGGATGAAAGTTGTGGAGAGTGTATGAAGAAACCATCACTTGACAAGCCAGGAATCAGCCAGAGTGACTAAGCCCAACTTGGCTTTTATAAACAGCCTCTTCTGATGGTATGCCCCATTGATTTACGCTTACCTACAAACATCATATTTGGATTAAACTTCTACCTCTTTAGCATCACCAGCACAACCTGGGATTTTTAATCTATAAATGCCTGCATGAATTCAGGAGTCACATCCCATTCAAGCCATAGCATTCTGCCCCTGGCTCCCCAACACGCATGTTCTTCTCAGCTGAAACATACAACCACTCCATCCCCAATAGTTCCAAACTCAGTCCAGCATTAATTCCAAGACCCAAAGTTACATTTGAGACTCAAGGCAAACTCCCTTAGCAGTGAGCCTCTAGGTCATGTACTTCCAAGACAAAATGGTGGAACACATTTCCACTCCAGAAGTGGGGGATAATCATCCCAAAGCAAGAACAAAACCAGAAGGGCAGACATTGAATCGTAAAGTTCCATGTCCACTATTCTGGATGTGATAGCTACCCCAGGGCTTGAGCTCCTGTGCTTTGCTGGTCATAGCCTATTATTTTTTTAATAGAATAGACTGGGATTTTTTGTTTTTTAGATTTATTTATTTTGCTTGAAAGTCAGAGTTACACAGAGAGAGGAGAGGCAGAGAGAGAGGTCTTCCATCTGCTGGTTCACTCCCCAATTGGCCACAATGGCTGGAACTGAGCTTCTTCCAGGTCTCCCACGCAAGCGCAGGGGCCCAAGGGCTTGGGCCATCTTCTGCTGCTTTCCCAGGCCATAGCAGAGAGCTGGATAGGAAGTGGAGCAGCCGGGTCTCGAACCAGCACCCATATGGGATGCCGGCACTACAGGCGGTGGCTTTACCCGCTACGCCACAGCACCGGCCCCAATAGCCCATGTTTAAGTGCTCACAGGTTGTAGTCTTGTCTCTGCAGTTCCACCAGGCCTTGCCCTGGCGGGGATTCTCTGCAACAGGTCTGTGTCCTAGCGCAGGCTCTCTGCAGTGATTCTGTTCCTGAGACAAGCCTTTGCCTGGCTCCCAGGTTGTCTGGGACATCCTCTGAAGTTGAGCTTATGCCCACAGTCCCACTGGTCTGTGCCCACACAGCTGCCCTCTGAGGCTGCCCACAGATGTCTGTGGCTTCCCAAGGAGGGTGTTTCCCATTACTGGTCATTTTACCTCCAGGGGTCTGCACTTGGTCTTCTCCTGCATCTTCACTGCGCATCACCCCAAGAGGAGCTCCGTTAGGACCTCCAGCCCTGCAGCCGAACTCTGGTCTCCCAGGCTTGCTTTAGAAATCTCAGTAGAAGCCACCGTGACCCCATCTCTTGCATTTTGAGCATCTACAAAACCAGCATTATGTGGATGGCAGCATGAGCCAACCTGTGCCTGCCTGAACAACAGTTACAGCCTCAGGTCGCTTCTCAGCTGACAGCAAGGAAACAAATCCCAAGGTAGTCTCAGGCAAGCTCTATGAAAATGCCCTGGGGCGTCACAAAACAATTAAATACTTCCAGGTCTCTAGCCTGGGATGGGAAGGGCAGCCTTGATGGTAGTTGGGGGTCCCAAGGTTTTGCCTATTAGTGACTTTCTTTTACCTGAACTAATCTCTTTATTAAGTGGTTCCTTCACCTCACCTGCAGTGCTGAACACACTGTTTCTTTCTTTGTACCTTCTCTGGAATTTTCCAAATCTTCCTGCTCTGCTACGTTTTGCTCCTGATTTTCACTGTAAGACTGTGTAAAAGTTGTCAATAATACCCACGTCACACCTAAACACTTTGCTATTTTGGAACATTCTCAGCCAACTTAACCAGTCTACCACCTTTAAGCTTGGCTTTCCAAACTCACATGGACACGAAAAGGCCAGGTTCTCTGCCTCGATGTAACAAGGATGGCCTCTAGTCCAGTTCCTAATGGAGTCTTCTTTTCCATCTGCGACCTTGTCAGCGGGCCTTTACCATCCGCATTTCTCCCAGCATTCTGGTATTTTTAGCCTTCATCAGAATTGCCCCTAGCCTTCTGCTTATAACATTCTGGATTTTTTTTTCTAGTCTGTTACTCTAAACTGTCCCAAATTTCTCCAGCGAACCAATCCCAAAGATTGCTCCATACTTTTAAGTACGGTTAGTAGTAATGATCCTACTACTCAGGATAAATTTTCTGTATTGGTCATTTTTTCATTACTATAAATAAAAACCTAATGCAATCTACTTACAAAGAAAAGAGGTTTATTTTCATTCATGGTTCTGGAGGGTCACAGTTCAAGATCAGGCAGCCCTTGGTGTGGTCATCTAGTGAGGCCACAGAATAGCCAATGGCAGAATGTGTGGGGAGAAATGATTACACAGCAAGCCAGGAGACAGAATGTTAGGCCCAACTAGGCTTTTCTAGCCAAATGCTTCTAAGGGCATGTCCCCAAAGACCTGAGTACCTCCCACAAGGCCTACCTCCTAAACATCCCAATAGGATTAAGTTTCCACCTTCTCAGTACCACCGACATGAGACCCTGGGGTTTAAACTTTAAACATCTGCCTGCATTCAGGAGCCACATGCCATTCAAGCCATAGCACAGAGGTCTACAAGAGGTTCATAGAAGATGAACATTATGAAAGAACTATGCATAGATTTTAAAAAGTTTTGCACCAAAAATATGGTTATCTTTTAATGCCACTTACGTGTGAATGTTTTGAAGTACTCTTGTATTTGGTGGAGTTTTTCCAATTCCACAGAAGCCTAATCCTATTGACAGTCCCAAATGAAATGACCAAGCAAGACACTGACAGCTGATTGTGAAGCTGGAGTCTCCAGGAACAGTGTAGGTGCGTTTCAGTGCAGGTGTAGTTTCAGCTACAGGACTTTTCGAAATAGAGCACCAAAGTGTCAACAAAGAGAGAGACAGTACCGAAATACAACAGCTTACTGGGGCAATTCTTTTGTTTTAATGGGAGACGTTACATCACAGTTAAAGACCATGAAAAAGTCCTACTTACAGGGGAAGGTTCTTTTTTTTTGTTAAGATCTATTTTTATTTATTTGAAAGAGTTACAGAGAGAGGTAGAGACAGAGAGAAGTCTTCCATCCATTGGTTCATTCCCCAGATGGCTGCAATGGCCAGAGCTGAGCTGATCTAAAGCCAGGAGCCAGGAGCTTCTTCCAGATCTCCCATTCGGATGCAGGGGCCCAAGGACTTGGGCCATCTTCAACTGCTATCCCAGGCCATAGCAGAGAGCTGGATCAGAAGAGCAGCCGGGACTAGAACCGGTGCCCATATGGGATGCTGGCGCCTCAGGCCAGGGCTTTTACCCACTGCGCCACAGCACCAGCCCCCAGAGGAAGGTTCTAAGTACAAGAGATGGAAAGATGAATAGTTACTGAGCATAAAGTCCTAAAGCAGTCACAGAAAATGGGGATGAAGCTCCGAGAGAGGTATTAGGCTGAACATCAGCAACCCAGCTCTCCTATTTTAGCAGAAGAAAAGATGAGCAGATACCAGTAGGGTCATGTTTAGTGTTGGAATGATGAGGAATTCTCATCTGATGACATCTATTAACTCTGAGAAGTAAAAGGCAAGATCATCTACCAACAGGAAGCAGGAGAGATTAAGAAAACAATAAAAACAGATTACCCCGCAGTTGACAGAGTTTTCAGGCTATTCTTCCAACAATGAAGACATTATCTTTGCATTGCAGTTGAGAAAACCAGGGTGTAGAAGTTTATTTTTTTAAGATTTATTTATTTACTTGAAAGGCATAGTTACAGGGAGGGGGGAGAGAAAGAGAGAGAGAGAGAGAGAGAGAGAGTCTTCCATCTGCTGGTTCTCTTCCCAAATGTCTGAAACGGTCAGAGCTAGATCAGGCCAAAGCCAGGAGTCCAAGCACTTAGGCCATCTTCTGCTGCTGTCCCCAGCAGATTAACGGGCTGCTGAACTGGAAGTGAAGAGTGGGATGCAAACTGGTGCTGACTGGGATGTCAGCATTGCAGGTGGTGGCTTAACCCGCTGTGCCATAGGTTAACTTTTTTGTCCCAAGATGACCCAGCCGAAAAGAGAAGTAGCTAGAGCTCAAGTTCAATTCCTCAGATAGCAAATCCGTCCTGGATGGTGTAGGAAAGAGCTTTATGTTCTTTTTCATTTTTTAAAATAATTAGAGTCCGTTCAGCACATTTTAATTATAGTACATTCATTCTTGACTTTCTTTAATTAAGGTGGGCCTATAAGCTGAAAAGAGTGAAATCATACATCTGCTTGAATTCCTGAATTCTGAAATGGAAAGCAGTTATCTTCCCTCGGAGTGATTGTCACAACAGGTCTTCGGTGCTGTCATAAAGTCTTGGTGACAGGAGTGTCCCAGTTGCTGCTTATCCACATCTGTGAATGATGTCAGAGTCTGCATCTCAGGCCATCAGGAGGCTACTTGGGAAGCCCCATGCTCACTCAACTCTCAGACACCTTAGTAGTCCCCAGGAGGCCCTATTTGCTTAAGGCATCAGAAGATGCTGGAGAATCCCAGTAGAAAGAGTTTTGGGGTCTCAGTGGAATTCACAGGGTTTTAGAACAAGGAGTGATGGAAGTCTGTATTGACTGATTGATTGGTTGATTTGAGAATGGGAAAGAAAGAAACCCATTCACTAGCTCACTCTACAAGTGCCTGTAGGAGCTGGATGTTGGCTGGGGCTGGACTCAGGAATGCAACCAAGGTCTCTCACATGGGTGCCAGGAACCCAGTTCCATGCACCCTCCTCATTGCTTCCCAGGGTCTGCTTTGGCAGGAAGCTGGAGTCAGGAGCTGGAGCTGGGAATTGAACCCAAGGACTCTGATGTGGGACATGGGCATCCTAACCACTAGGCTAAATGCTGCCCTGTATTTTTTTTATGAAGGAGTAATTCCAGCGCTCAGTACTCAGTGAACAGGAGGCCCAAGAGTGATGTTGAGGAGCAGTAGGCTGCTGGCAATGAACCTCAGTCATACACAAGGACAGACACAGAGCTAATTCATAGATGAGTGGGGTGTTGGTAGCGTGTGAGTTCTATTTCCACAGAGTAGGAAGTGGCCACAAAATCTGTCCTGATGGTCTATGAAGTCTTTTTTTTTTCCAAAGATGTATTTATTTGAAAGTTGGAGTTACAGAGAGAGGTAGTGACAGAGAGAGAGAGAGAGAGAGAGAGAGAGGTGTCTTCCATCCGCTGGTTCAGTCCCCAAATGGGCTGCAACAGCCAAAGCTGAGCCGATCTAAAGCCAGGAGCCAGGAGCTTCGTCTGGGTCTCCTATGTGGGTGCAGGGGCCCAAACACTTTGGCCATCCTCTGCTGCTTTCCCAGGCACACTAGCAAGGAGCTAGATCAGAAGGGGAACAGCTGGGACTCAAACTGGTGCGCATAAGGGATGTTGGTGCTGCAGGCAGGGGTTTTAACCCAATGTACCACAGCACCGGCCCCAGTCTATGCAGTTCTTGCCCCATCTCCCTCTCCACTGCCTCAGCTGGATTCCCAGAGTAATCAACAGATAAGAGTCCTGGCCGTTGTGCTGGGGCAGGGCACTTCCCCCAAAGCAAGTGTGCTGAGGAAGAAAAGAGTTCCTTCTGAGGTAGCTAGTCAGTCATACTGGCCCCTCTGTTCCACAGGAGAAGTCTGGTTTCAGTACTGGGACTGGGGACAGAAAGGTCTCATTGGACCTCTCACCGAGGGAGAGAAAACTCTTCAGACCAGCACAGGTCATTGCTTGTTTGAGGTTTAAATTATTTATTTATATAAGGCAGAGAGACAGACAAATAGAGATCTCCCCTCTTCTGGTTCCGGCCAGGAGCCCCATCTGAGTCTCCCACAGGGGTGGCAGGGATCCAAGTACTTGAGCCATCACTTCCTGCCCTTCAGGGTGCACATTTGCAGCAAGCTGCAGTCAGAAGCAGGGCCAGGACTCAAACCCAAGCACTCCAGTATGAGATGTGGGCACCCAAAAGTGTGTGTTAACCACCGTGGCAAACACCTGCTGCTTCTTTGACTTTTGAATGAAGTTTGAAACCTTTGCAAAACTTTGGAGATCAAAGGTGCTCTCATTCCAATGTGTAGTTGTCAGACCAGGAAGCTCATTACCATGGGCCATGCGGCGAGCTGTCTCCCTGGTGCAGTCCCCAGCGACACACCTCCGTGAGCCAAAGCCCCTCATGGCTGGGTCAGCATCACTGACTCCACCTTCCGCGGGATCCTGGGGGACCCTTCAGCAGAGGGGAGCGCCCAAACAAATGTTTTCCTGGGGACACGCGGAGGGTCAATGCTTCAGTTATTGACAGAATGGATCTGCCCTGGCTTTTCCCTGGGAAGCAGGTCTATGGGAAAGGCTGGAAGAGAACTAATTCAGATTTAGGAGCTTTACCCAAGTATTCTGATGAGAAAGCCAGCCCAGGGCTTCTGGACTATGGGGCTCCTGCATCTCGACAGAAGTTCTAGAAGCATGTCAGTGCTCTCCCACTACTTCCTGCTCAAGTCCCAAAGCACACGCAGGACCTCAGGGTGCCATCATTGTGACCAGTTCATAGGCAGGATGCCAGCACCAAGGAGGCAGAGCCTAGATTTGGGGCAATCATGAGTCAAAGGTCAGGTAAGCAATAAAACCAGAGTTCATAAGTCACAGAGAGAGGAACCAGCTGGAAACTTCAGAGGCTAAACAAATACTCAGCACTCACACCTCCCAGAACATTGACAGAGAAAGGCAAGGATCAAACATGTAACATGGAGCAACCGTTTATTCCAGCTTTGGTGTCCTGCCTGTCAGTTCAATGCCTCCTCCCTCAGGGAGAGCTAATGAGAACCTTGAACCATCAGTGACAGCTGACTGGCTGGCATTTACAAACTCAGGAGGAGAGGAACAGCTATTGTTGCATCATACCTGGGCCTCCCCACCTCCCTTTCACCTTCATCTTTATGCACAGCTCTTCTGGGAGGGATATCCTGCCTTGTGCCTGGAGCTTCGTTACCATCTGTCAGACTTCTCTGTGGCTAAGGTGACAGCTAACAGCCCACCTCTCTGATTCCCAAGCATACTTGCACTCCAGCTTCCCCAGCCCCATGCCTTTCTTAGTTTTGGGGATAACTCGCAGCCTCAGCTTGGATTCTTCTTGCAAATCCTTGCTCCGTTGAAGATCCGGTTTCATTCCAAAGTCTAAATGTCTAACACTCTTTCTTCTTTCCTGCAACTGGTCCTGGGCCTCAGCTGTGTGCTTAATGGGTAGATGTGGCTCCAGTCTGCTGTCTCCTTGAAGTGAGCCCACGAAAGTCATTTTCCTCACAGCTAAAGTGGATGAGCAGGGCATTAACTACAAATTGTTGCGTGTTAGAACTGGATGAAGCCCCTGGCTACACTTTCACACACAGGAAAATACGTCTCTCGGATCTTCACAGTCACACAGCTAGTAAATGGCTGAACTGTGACCAAAATTCAGGCCCTCTAATTCTTAGCCTAGCATTTATTTTCCTTATCTAATGATGCATCCCTGATCCTATGTTACATTATTGTTCTATGATTTTCTTATTATATCATTAAATGTAATTGAAATAAGCTTAGTTTTCATCCTCTGTTTACTCACAGAGACTGATTCACTCCTTGCAGACAAAATGTGTTAAAAAGAACAACGTGTTAAGAGTAGATCTCATGGTAAGTGTTATTACCACAATAAAATTAAAAGAAAAAATGTCATTGTTCTTTCTAACTTAGGGACTGCATAGCTAACTGTTGGCTTGTTCTGGGTGTTTAAGAGTAGGTGTGTAATCACAGTATTTGGGTCATTGTTTGTTTAGGGTTTTGTCACAGTGAGAAGTTGCTAGGGACAGAGCATTTACTCTCTTGGGTGGGAGTCCACCTTCGGGCTGTTCATTCACTGACTCAATCATTCTTGGACCCACCCAGATGTGAAAGTCCACAGGAGGCCAGAAACTTTGAACTTCAGGTGATGGGTGTGTGTGTTTCTTTCTTGAACTAAAAGGAAGATTACATAAGTAATAGGCATTCATCTTATTTTATTTTATTTAAGTATCTTTTAGTTCCATTTTCCATAATCTTATTTATTTATTTTAAAGATTTTTATTTATTTATTTTGAAAGTCAGAGTTGTAGAGAAAGAGGGAAAGACACACACACACACACACACAGAGAGAGAGAGAGAGAGAGAAAGAGAGACAGAGAGAGGTCTTCCACTGGCTGGTTCACTCCCCAAATGGCAGCAATGGCTGGAGCTGGGCCAGTCTGAAGCCAGGATCTAAGAGCTTCATCTGGGCCTCCCTTGTGGATGAAGGTGCCCAAATACTTGGGCCATCTGCGGCTGCTTTTCCCAGGTGCATTAGCAGGGAACCGAATCAGAAGTGGAGCAGCCAGGACTCTAACCGGAGCCCATATAGGATGCTGACATTGCAGGCAGTGGCTTTACTCACTATGACACAATGCTAGCCCCACAGGCACTCATTTTAGAAAAAGATTAAAAATGCAGGGAAGCAAAAAGGGGACATTAGAAGTTCTCATGCTCTTTGTTACGACATTGATGTTGCGATGCATTTCCTTTCAAACACCCTCACATACATATATGAAATACATGGCTGGTGGTAGTTGAGCTGGATTTTGCTTCTGAAGGTGGAGAGCTGGGGGGGGATGGGATGTCAGGTGCAAGCAATTTCCTCATCCTAAGGTGGGAGCTGGAATTTGCCAATTGATCTCTGTCCCTGTATCTCTCTAGTTCCCTTTACAGCCATACTTACTGAAAGAGCTACCAAAATAAAAAAGATAAAATAAAAAATAAAAGGCCGGCGCCATGGCTCACTAGGCTAATCCTCCGCCTTGCGGTGCCGGCACACCGGGTTCTAGTCCCGGTCAGGGCGCCTGATTCTGTCCCAGTTGCCCCTCTTCCAGTCCAGCTCTCTGCTGTGGCCCGGGAGTGCAGTGGAGGGCCACAGTCCTTGGGCCCTGCACCCCATGGGAGACCAGGAGAAGCACCAGGCTCCTGGCTTTGGATCAGCGCGGTGCGCTGGCCACAGCGGCCATTGGAGGGTGAACCAATGGCAAAAAGGAAGACCTTTCTCTCTCTCTCTCTCTCTCATTGTACACTCTGCCTGTCAAAAATAAAAAAATAAAATAAAATAAAAAAATAAAAAATAAAGAACTACCTACACTATCTTCCCCATTTCCTTACCTCTGTGCACTCTCAACCCGCCCAAGCAGGCATCTCCATGCTACTGACACAGCTCACACAGGCTCTCGCACATTCTCCTCGGCAACAGATTTTGTTCATCTTTAATCTTACTGGGCACATCAGGAGCATTTCAGTCCCTGGACTACTCCCCGCATTCCCAAACACTCTCCTGGATTCCCTCCTGCCTTTCTGGTTGGTGGATTAGTTCATTCATTCGTCCATTTGTTCCATCTTACAAATATCTACAGAGTGCCCACCATATGTTACCCAGCACGACTCTAGATGCTCGGCCACAACCCATGCTATCGTGAAGCTTATAGTCTAGTGAGAAGTGGTGGGGAGGGCACAGCAATATACGAATTAAGAGTCAAAAATTTTTGGGTGTCCAAACCCAGAGCTGAATGACATAGAATAGTCACCTCTTATCCATGGTTTTGCTTTTTGTGATTTCAGTTATCTGTGGCCCACTATGCTCCAAAAATAGGTGAGTACAGTATAATAAAATATTTAGAGAGAGAATATTCACCTCTCTTATTACTGTATTTTTTAAAGGTTTATTTATTGTTTTGAATGGCAGAGTTACAGAGAGGCAGAGGGAGAGAGAGAAAGAGAGAGCGAGAAAGTGTTCCATTTGCTGGTTCACTCCTCAAGTGGCTGCAAGAGCTGGAGCTGGGCTGATCTGAAGCCAGGAGCCAGGAGATTCTTCTGGGCCTCCCACATGCGTGCCGGGACCCAAGCACTTGGGCCATCTTCTACTGCTTTCCCAGGCCACAGCAGAGAGTGGAGCAGCCAGGATTCGAATGGGTGCCCATATTGGGTGCTGGCATTGTAGGTGGCAGCTTTACCCACTATGCCACAGTGCCAGCCTCCACTGTATATTACTGTAATTACTTTATTATTAATAAGTTGTTGTCAATCTTTTATTGTGTCTAACTTACAAGTTAAACTTTACCATAGGTATGTATGTATGTACAGGAAAAAACATACATACATAAGATTAAGTACTGGCCGGCGCCGCGGCTCACTAGGCTAATCCTCCGCCTAGCGGTGCCGGCACACCGGGTTCTAGTCCCGGTTGGGGTGCCGGATTCTGTCCCAGTTGCCCCTCTTCCAGGCCAGCCCTCTGCTGTGGCCAGGGAGTGCAGTGGAGGATGGCCCAGGTGCTTGGGCCCTGCACCCCATGGGAGACCAGGAAAAGCACCTGGTTCCTGGCTCCTGCCATCGGATCAGCGCGGTGCGCCGGCCGCAGCGGCCATTGGAGGGTGAACCAACGGCAAAGGAAGACCTTTCTCTCTGTCTCTCTCTCTCACTGTCCACTCTGCCTGTCAAAAAAAAAAAAAAAAAAAAAAAGATTAAGTACTATTGGCAGTTTCAGGCATCCACTGGGGTCTTGGAACAATTCCCCACAGATATGGAGGGATACTCCAGTGAACATGCCATTAAGAGAAAGGAGAGGAGAGAAAAAGGGTTTGGTCCAGACCATTTTAAATAGGGTGGCCGTGGAGGGCCTCAGGAGGCATGTGAGGAAGCAAAGGAAAGAGGCAATGGTGGCCCCTACAGATGTCTGTGGGAGAGCATTCCAAGCTGAGGGAATAGCAAGTTCAGGGCTCTGAGGTGGGAATGTGCCCCGCCATTGGAGGAGCAGCAGGAAGGCTGATGTGGCTGGAACAGAAAGAGCAGCAGGAGGTGGCTCCACAGAATATGCGGGACTGACTTGGGAAGACGCCGAGTGGAGACCAGGCAAGGTCTTTTCAATTTGTTCAACTTTCTCAGCGCAACAGGAAGCAAGGTCATCAGCTGGGCATGGAGATGGGGAAGGAAACACTGATAAGAGGAGAGAGTCTACAAGTCCTCAGAGAGAGAGAGAGAGAGAGAGAGAGAGAGCAAGCATGCGAATGAGCAGACAAGGGAAGTTGTCCCACTTATCAGGAAGCAGACTTGCCAGAGGGCACCATAAGTCCATCTTCACGAATTTTCCAGTGAGACTGGTCAGAGAGCTGTGTGTTTGTCCTCAGCTCCACTGAGCTTCATGGTGCAGGTGTGCAGTTGATGGAATAGGATTTAACCAGACCTCAGATCGGCCAAGTGAGCACCACAAAGTGAGAGAGAGGCACCGGGATTTGAGCACAGTTGTAAAGGGGTGACTAAGATTGTCCAAGGAATTTAAAGCATGCTACAGGGAGTATCGTGCAGGGAAGTGGAGACAAAAGCTGACATGGATTATAGGTCCTGGTGGGCCCCAGAGAGTTAGGGAAAAAGAAGAAAATGAGCTGGAAAAAAATGGGAGCTGGTCAGAGACAGGGTGGCTTTTAGTTGTGATTGTGAAGAGATGCTACAAGGCCTGTCGAGAGTCACACAGTGCGATGCACCCTGACCACCTGCAGTGGGACTAGTCCAACTGGATATTCTGTAAAGTACACAGCAAATTTCTAGGACTTAGTGCCAAAAAAGGCTACATCTTTCATGAATAATTTTAAAATATTGGCTACAGGTTAAAATGATAATATTTTCTTTTTTTTGCTTGTGATTGTTATTTTATTTTTTAAACTTTTATTTAATAAATATAAATTTCAAAAGTACAACATTTGGATTATAGCGATTTTTCCCCCCATAACCACCTTCCCACCCTCAAACCATCCCATCTCCCACTCCCTCTCCCATCCCTTTCTTCATTAAGATTCATTTTTAATTATCTTTATATACAGAAGATCAACTTAGTATATACTAAGTAAAGATTAAAATGATAATATTTTCAATATATTGGCTTAACCTATTAAATTTAATGTCACCTTTTTACTTTTTAAATACATATGTGCATGGCTCATATTCATAGGGTCTTCAAAAAGTTCACAGAAAATGTGCATTATCTTTTAATTCCATTTTTCTTGAATTTTTGGAATCCTTCTCATATTTCTATTAGCTAGGGCTGGTTTAAGATAGCATCAGCGGGATAGTGGTTGAGGTGGGTAAAGTCATGAAGGGAAGGACATTCAAGGCAGGTGAAAGCAAGGCTCATCTATGTGGATACCAAAATGAGTGGGAATTAACGGCACAGTCGTTCTGGAGTGCAGTGACAGTGAACTAGAACAGCATTATTCCAGCCGTGAGGATGTTTGAGACTGGGCAGTAGCATATAGCTTGATGACCTGATGTTGGGGAGTTTTAGGGAGGGGGAAGTACTGTCGGGACATGGCGGTTTGGATTCAAAGGGATATCTGTTCCACATTCAGAGCTAGTGGTAGGAAGGAAGGGAGGAAAATCCATTTACTGTTACTTGGGAGAGTTTCAGAGGAGCTACGTCCTTGGAGGACATCCAAGTTTGTGTAAGACAAAGTGAGAGGGGCCGGTGCTGTGGCGCAGTGGGTTAACACCCTGGCCTAAAGCACCGGTACCCCATATGGGAACTGGTTCTAGTCCCGGCTGCTCCTCTTCCGATCCAGCTCTCTGCTGTGGCCTGGGAAAGCAGAAGAAGATGGCCCTAGTGCTTGAGCCCCTGCACCCATATGGAAAGACCCGGAGGAAGCTCCTGGCTCCTGGCTTCGGATCGGCTCGCTCAACTCCGGGCATTGCGGCCATCTGGGGAGTGAGCCAGTGGATGGAAGACCTCTCTCTCTGTCTCTACCTCTCTCTGTAACTCTGTCTTTCAAATAAATAAAATACATCTTAAAAGAAAAAAGACAAGGTGAGAATCAGTGGGACAAGGAACATTGGCTGAGAATGGGCTGTGGGCTCCAGAGGACTGGTTTTACTGGTGTGGAAAGTGGGTGAGCTGGGGATCGTTAGCTTCTTTTGGTCCTGATGGAGAAGACTCGAGGCCTGGCAGTCTGAGAAAGGGAGCCTTTTACTAACAGTATACACCTCCCTGCTTTGGTTTGAGTGCCCCCCAAGGCTCTGTGTGTTCACCTTTAACTGGTGTTTTGAGACGTCTTAGAGGGTAGAAACTTAAGTCAACTCTGATGGTTAGAGGGGAGGCCTTTGGGTAGTGAGTAGGATTAGATAAGGACATTGGGGTAGAGTCCTCATGGTTGAATGTGGGTGGCTTTATAAGAAGGATCAGACGCCCCCCCCCCCCCCACACACAGACTGCTTGGGACCTGGGACCACCTTGGGACCCTGCCAGCAGTGAGGCCATGACTAGATGCAGTCCCTAACTTTGCACCTCCAGAACCATGAGCCAGAATAAATCTCCTTTCTTTACAAAGTAGTCTGCCTCAGGCATTTCTTTATAATAACAAAAAGCTGACTAATACATTCCCTCCTCTACTCATCCATCAAATGCTGAGGTCCATCAGAGCCTGTCATTCTCAACACTCTGGACTTCTCATGCAATAATTGATAGATGATTTTTAAAAGCCAATAACAGCTTTAAATCACTATTTGGAGGCAGGGGACTGATCAGTGCAGACCTTCAGTATAACGCTCTCTTCTCAGCCCTGGACACATATCCCACTGCCCACTGTGCACGGGGCATATCTTATTCTCAGCATATGCACGCTGAAATCACAGTCTTACTCTCAGGCCCGTCCCTCTGAGTGGGGAGCACCACACCCCATAAAGGTCACACCAGAAGCTGGGCCTGTGGTGCCTCCTTCTCCCTTCCTCCCCATATTCAGCTCATTGCCGGATCCTCAGATGGAACATTTCAAATCCCGAAAAGCTCTCTAATCCATCTGCCCACTTTTGTCCCCCTGCACAAACCTTCCCTTTATACCACCCGCCCTACCCTACCGAAGTCTGTTTAATTGGTCTATCTACATCTGAACTGGCCCTTCCTGTTATTGTCCACACTGCCCAGCTCTTTTCAAGCTGTTCTCTTAAAGTGAAAACTCTGCGGTGGCTCCCATTATTCTCGGGATAAAGTCGGAACTCTTTCCCATGCTGTGTAGTCTCCACACGCCCCGGCCTGGCCTTTCTCACCCTGTGCTTGCACCTCACTCTCAGACACCCCCACCACTCCTGCCTTCCCTCGGTCCTTGCCTGGACACTGCCCACAGCAGTCACAGGCATGCCTTCCCCTCCCACCTGGCCTGGTTGCTCCTGCTTCTCTTTCAGATCTCGGCTTGGAAAGTCCTTCCTTGTGCCCGCCAGCCGGGTTACATCCTCCAGTGACATAGACGTACTCTGTCAGGTGCATCATACAGTACCCCCCCCCACCCTCGCTGGGGACCTGGGAAGGAGCTGCAGTTTACATTGGTTGCTACTTGGTGGCTGTATCTCTCCCCTAGTCAGTCCTTCAAGGGTGTGGACACTTGTGGAGGGCTGGGATCACGTCTTTAATATTGGATTCCCAGTGCCTAGTAGGTGTGCAGTGAATGAACGATTTGATATTTCATAAAGGCCCATAAATGTTACCTAATACAGTGCCTGCCTTGATCTGCTGTGAGAATTGAGTGGTTCTGGAATGCGATGTCAGCCAGCACTTGTATATAAACCGTGGCCCTATGCCAGGCACAGCGTTGAACCCTACTCTGCTCCTGCTATGCAGCCTGGAGCCGTGGCCTGGCATCCTCACACTCAGGTACAAAGGCCTGCGCACTGGCTTGCTCTGTGCTCCTGGAGCCCCCTTTCCCTTCCTGAGACAATGCTCACACCTCGGGGTGGCCAGGTAAACAACAACAAACCGAGTGGCAGGAAGGGCAGCCTAAGGAGTGAGCGCTGAGGGTTTCCTCAGGAACACCACTTCCTGGGTCAGATCCTATCCCCTCGTGGGTGTCTCCCCATTCAGCCCAGATTGTAGAGAGCGCGGAGGCAGGGGGCAACAGGGGAGACATTAAGTGTGCTGCATCCGAGGCAAGACAGGTGGCGAATCTGTATTCAAGCCCGCTCCCCTAAACATTCACTCCCACTAGTGACAGTGTCCGCGGTTTCTGTGGCAAACCCTCCGATTGCAGCCAGGCTCTCTGATTTTGGCTTCCTCTGGGCACAGGGCTAGGGAAGCAGCAGATGCTCCTCTAGCGGTGGCCATGGTGCCAGCAACCTGCCTGTGCTGCTGTTGGAGCCCTGAGTCTCTTCCTGTCTGCCCTCCTCAGCTCCCTTGGTTGCTGACTCTTCGCCATCTGACCATCTGCCTCGCTCTGCCTCCCGCAACCAACACATTTCCGGCTTGCTGACGCTCGCTGTGCCTTTGGGTGCCCATCTGGCCCAGCCCTGGGATGGATGGACCTCTGCTCCTTAGATGCCCTGTGCCCATTTAGCACCCCTCGTTCTCGAATCCTCAACACTGCTTTAGACCTGGTGGGATAACAATGAAGGTGACTGTTAGAAGGTCACCCAAACAGTGTAATTAGTGTAACCACATCAAGGAGGCACTATTGTGGGGGGTATTAGAAAGTTTCTTTCTAATGTTAACACTTGTTTTATTCTACTAAAAAGTATCCGCTTAAATGTTCTCCCCATAGGTGGAGAGTTCCTGCAAGAAAGCTGGGTTTATTTATCATCATTTTCAGGGTGCTAAGAATACAGAAGTTATTTGGTAAAAACTGCACTGGGGGAATGGGAGGGAAAGTGCATCAAGGATGATGCTCTGGTTTCAGCTTCCTGGGCGAACCCTGGAAGAAAGAGGAACAGGGAGGCACGAGTGGTCGTTGGTTCTGCTTTTTCTTGGTGGGGTGGCCCCTGGGCAGAGCAGGAAGCTACTCCTACTTGGCCTTAGCCACAAAGACCGCTGGGTCTGGCTTAGTGCTTCAGCCTCACCGCATCGCCGTTCCCACCCAGCATCATCCTTGTGTCTGCACTCCTATCTGGCAGGGACTCTTCTGTGCCAACAGGCAAACGCCAACGGGACTAGGAGGGCAGTGAATTCAGGAGCAAGCAGGAAACTGCAGGCCCGTGCACACAGTTCTCAGGGCAAGGAAAGCACTCGGAGCTAAAGAAAAAGACCTGATGGTTCTCTTGGTTCTCCTCTTTCTTGTTTTAGATGGATGATAAGGTTAAGGCATGTTCACAGGGGAAATACAGCAGTCCAAAAGCCCTTTGTGTCCCCATGTTCCTCCCTAGTGCTAACTTCTGTTAACAGTTCTTGAGGGGCAGGTGTTTGGCCTGGTGGTTAAGATGTGGCTTGGGGGGCCTGCACTGTGGCCTAGCAAGGTAAGCTGCTGGCTGCAACGCCTGCAACTGGAGCACTAGGAAAGCAGTAGAAGTTGGCCCAAGATGCCACCCCCATGGGAGACTGAGAGAGAGCCCCTGGCTCCAAGCTTTGGCCTGGCCCAGGCCCAGCCATTACAGCCACTTGGGGGGTGAACCAGTGGATGGAAGATCTCTCTCTCACTCTCTCTCTCTCTGCTTCTCTGTCACTGTGCTTTTCAAATAAAATAAATATTAAATAAAAATAATGTGGCTTGGGGCACTGGCATACTTGCTTCCAAACCTGAGTGCTGTGCTTGTTTGAGCTGACTTTGCTCTTGATTCCAGCTTCCTGCCAGTGTGCACCTGGAAGGCAGGGGCAGTGTTCAGTAGCTGGATTCCAGCCATCCCCGTGGGAGATCTGGATTGAGTTCCCACCTCCCTGCTTTGGCAGCCATGGCAGGGGCTGTAGGAGGTAACTGGGGGGCAGTGGACCAGAGGATGGGAACTCTGTCTCTGCCTCTCAAATAGAAATTTTAAAATATTCTTGAGAAACCTAGAAATTTACTTTTATACAAACACATGTGTGTAGTCCTGTGCTTCACACAGCACTTTGGTCAATGACAGATGGCATATACACAGTACATACCATATAGCCTAGCTATATGTCCCTAAGGATCAGTTCTCCGAACACATCTCCACATTAAACAACGCATAACTGTGTAGCATACAACTCACAGACACAGAATGTATGTATTAATATGCATGCAGATGGATAGGTAGAATTTGATAGTGCCATGGGATGAAGAGACAAAAAAGAAAATGGAGATCCAAGGATGTACAGTGGGGAGCTGGGTTGGAAGCAGACTTTAGGCTCTTGAAGGTCCAGGCTGTTGTACCTAAAGAAAAGAAGTAATGCAATGTTGGCCGGCGCCGCGGCTCACTAGGTTAATCCTCCGCCTTGCGGCGCCGGCACAACGGGTTCTAGTCCCGGTCAGGGCGCTGGATTCTGTCCCGGTTGCCCCTCTTCCAGGCCAGCTCTCTGCTGTGGCCAGGGAGTGCAGTGGAGGATGGCCCAAGTGCTTGGGCCCTGCACCACATGGGAGACCAGGAAAAGCACCTGGCTCCTGCCATCAGATCAGCGCGGTGCGCCGGCCGTGGCGGCCATTGGAGGGTGAACCAACGGCAAAGGAAGACCTTTCTCTCTGTCTCTCTCTCTCACTGTCCACTCTGCCTGTCATAAAAAAAAAAAAAAAAAAAAAAAAGAAGTAATGCAATGTAAGGATGTGTGGAGGGGGCAGGAATATCTTAAAATAACAAAATACTGGTGTTACAAAAATTCTTGCAATGTAGGAGGTGAAAAATCCAACATCTAGGTGGCTTCGGTTTCCCTAACTGAAATACAGGATAACGTCCTATAGTCCTTGTAGGTTTGTAAGAGTAAATGCAGGTTAACATACCTAAAGTGCTTAGCCTTGTGCCTAAAACAAGCTACTAAGCTCTACATCAGGCTGCGCTAGTCTCACTGTGGTTGTTCTTGTTCGGGCAGTGCTGATTTTGCTGTTGTTGGAGGCTCAGCCCCGTGCCTGGCACGTATGGAGCCGCTGCCCATCTGCAACCACATATGGAAAGAACCACCTGATAGCATTCTGCTTTCCATCTTGAAATTCATTTCTGATAACTCCCCTGTTGCTTCCTTTTTCTTGTTTAAGTGTTAGAAACTTCTTACTTAAATTGTGTGCCCTTGAAAAAGCTTTCTGGTACCTGGTAGACAGATATAAACCCCTGGAGCTAGGCAGAGTTGCTTTAGGCAGCAAAGGCCAGCCTTCATTTTCTTACTTTCTCTCTCTGACCACACATCCCAAGCTGCCGAACACACTTTCGGCAGCGACAGCTACTATTTTCTGCACTTTACACCTGCTACCTGAGGATATCAATTAGAATTGCTTGTCTAACAAAAGCACCTAAGAATCTCACTGCTGCTCCTGTTGCTGTCTGTGTTTTAATAGCATTGACTCGGCAGCTGCATCTGAGATATCTTAGGCCAGTGATTCTAGCCTCTGGGATACTCTGGGCCCCATTTCTCCTTTTATTTGGAATGACCAGTGTAGCACTCTTAGCTTTAATATTCTGTGTCTCCAATGCTCTTGGTTGTCAGTAAAACTAAACCTGCCTACGCACTCTTCCCTTCTGGATGTATAAACAGGCTCAGCTGTCTAACAATTACACATACTCTATTTGCACAAGCACATTCCTTCAGGAGACACTGCGAGGGTAGAGGACTTTTACTCCTGCGAAGCTATCTGGAAACTACCTTAACTTTTTGTCTCCAGCCGGGCGTATTTTCAAGAACTGGTGATAAGACTTGGGCTCTGTAAAACCCAAGACTCAATCAGGAAATCCAACCTCAAATTTCTAATAGCCCTTCACAGGGACTGGCGGAGGACAGGCTTGTGCTGTCGGAGAGCTGTGTGCCTGTGCAGTTCCTAACGTACATGGCCACACATGCTTCTGCCTGTGAGACACTGGTGACGAGACGGTAAGATGCCAGAGCAAAGAAAAACCAAGACAGCAATGAACACGTAGTCTTAAGTACGATCACAGACTTAGTAAGGCAGCAGGAAGAAGACAGTGTTGCGCATTCCCAGAAGAGGACACATGAGGGGAACTCCTCAGTTTAACTGTGACAGAATTTCCATCCTTGGCAGAACTGAGATGTGGATGCTAATAATACTGAGGGGCCGGCGCTACGGCGTAGTGGGTTAAGCCTCCGTCTGTGATGCCAGCATCCCACATGGGTGCTGGTTCAAGTGTCGCTGCTCCTCTTCCGATCCAGCTCCCTGCTGATGGCCTAGGAAAGCAGCAGAAGATGGCCCAAGTGTGTTGGCCCCTGCAACTTCGTGGGAAACCTGGAAGAAGCTCCAGGCTCTTGGCTTCAGATCAGCCCAGTTCTGGCCGTTGCAGCCATTTAGGGAGTGAACCAAGATGGAAGACCTCTCTCTTTGTGTTTCCCTCTCTCTGTAACTCTGCTTCTCAAATAAATAAGTCTTTTAAAAAATAATAACACTGAGGATTATATAGCACTTGCAGACATGGCATTTCATTTACTTCTGTAGAATGCAGTAAGCGGGGTGGGTGAAACACCATGGCTCTTTCACAAGTGGAGAAGGGGAAGTGGGAAGAGGCCGGCTGGCCTGGGCGTCAGGCTGGCCCTAGCATTGCTCCACCTGACGGCAGGTGCTGGAGGAAGCCGGCTGCTTCGTGGGTGTGACCGGGCCCACCCCCTCAGCGGGCAGCCTCCACTTCCCCAGCGTGAAGTAAGGGGCGAGTCTGGATGCTCTCAAAAGCATCTCCCAGATGCTCCTTGGCAGTGGGGTTCAGTCGGTTTGGAGGGCCAGGGCGGAGACACTGAGTCAACAAGAGGTCTGTTTCAGATGTCACTCAGGGCTGATGGAATGAGAGAGTGGAGAGTGGGTGGATACTGGACTAGAGGGCAAAGGCCTAGACTCCATAGCTTTGCAAGCGTGGAGTTCAGCCACTGGGTAAGTTTCCGTGCGCAATTAAAAAATAAAAAGTGGCACTCAGGTTTGGTCTCCTTGGCGTAGCCTGGGGCTGAGCAACCCGGTCGGATGAGTGGGGGCTCTACCGAGCTGTGTCGCTCGGGAGGCTCCCGAAGGCGTGGGTCGCGGCGGAGGCTCAGCTGTGGCAGGCTTGTTGCTCGCGTCCACGTCTCCCCGGGTCCTACTAGATCCTCCGGCTGCCCTGGCCAGGGCTGAGCAGCCCCCTACCTACCTCCCTCGGGCCCGCTGGTCCAGAATATCTCTGGCGCAACTGATCCGCAGCCGGGGGCGCCAGTGTTGCGAATTCCTAGAAGCCTGCAGAGGCTGCCTAGGGTTGGAAGTTACGATACCCCTAGGTCGCAAGAGGTTCAGGCTCACACAGCCACCGATCGCCGAAGGGCCTGCCAGGAGGGCGCGGGACGAGAACGGCCCTGGTCCTGGTCCTGCAGCCAGCGCTGGCCGGTGGGTTCTCGGGGCGCGGTGCTGCCGACGGCGTGGGAGGTGCAGCCGTGAGGGTGGCAGGGCCGCAGGTAACTGCAGGCCCCAGAGGAGGCGGCTGGGCCAGGGCGGAGGCGCAAGGGGGCTGCTCGCTCCGTTGCCTCGGGGGACCCTTTCGACCTCCGCCGGCTCAGCCCGGAGTGGGGCCAGTGAGTCAGATCTCCGGCACCCGCTGACGGGCGCGGAGTTGGGGGTGGGGGGGCAGGTCAGGAAATGACATCAGAGGCCTGTGCTCAGGGAGGGGTGGTCTGCGACCGGCCAGGGCTGCGAGCACGGCTGGGAGTGCGGCGGGGGCGGGCGGACCTTAGCGGAGCCCTCGGCCCAGGGCAGGATCTGGGCCCCTTCCTGGGGGAGTTTCCTGCCGCGCCCGCCCTGTCTCTCCCCGCCCCCTCTCCGGGCCGCTCCTTGTATGGTCGCGGCGCCGCTCTCTCCCCGCCCCCTGCCGCCCTCCCTCCTCTTCCCTGCGTCCCTCCCCCGCCTGGCTGGAGGCTGCTCGGGACCGGGACGCACAGTCCGCAGACCCGGCGCCGAGGCGGCCACTGGAGACGCGGCGCGCACGCTCCGGTCCGCGGTGAGGCGCGGGGCGCGGGGCTCCGGGAGGCGGCGGGTGGGGGTCGTCGGGAGGCGCTCGGGCCTCCGGGGGAGTCTCCTGCCCAGCCCAGCGCAGTTCGGCGCCGCGTAACCTGGAGACCCACCCCCAGCAGCCCGGCCAGGCCATGGCGGCCCCCCGCCCGCCTCCCGCGATCTCCGTCTCGGTCTCGGCTCCGGCGTTTTACGCCCCGCAGAAGAAGTTCGGCCCGGTGGTGGCACCGAAGCCCAAAGTAAATCCTTTCCGGCCCGGGGACGGCGAGCCTCCAGCGGCAGCCGGGGCCCAGCGCGCACAGATGGGCCGGGTGGGCGAGATCCCCCCGCCGCCCCCGGAAGGTATGCGGCAGGGCTGAGGGGCTGGACCCCCGCGGGCGGCGGGGTGGGGGCAGTGGGATTGAGCAAGGGGCGGGGGGACGCCTGCAAAGGTAGCTGCGGAGGGGGCTGGGTGCAGCCACCCTGTCCCGAGCAGATGTTCTTACCTCATCGTGGAGCTCATGGCTGGGAGCCAGGGCTCCTGGGATCGTTCCAAGTCCCCGCCTGGGGGTGGGAGGCGGGAATGTGGGCCACGAATCTTCCCCTGTGGGTCCGTTTTCCCAAGTGTAACGGGAGCCGCACCACTCCTCGGCCGTGCCCCCCCACCTCCGGCCTTTCCTGACCTGTGCCCCCCTGGGCGCCCTGCACCCCTCCTTTCCCTTCCCGCACACTCCAGGACCCCCGAGGCAGTTCTTGGGTTAGGGTTAGAGTCAGAGCTGTGGACGGAGGGCAGCTTGGGGCAGCGGTGGCGGGGCCGCTGCCGATGGCCGCTTCTCTCCCCGCCCTAGACTTTCCCTTACCCCCGCCTCCCCCACCTGGGGATGGCGACGACGCGGAGGGTGCGCTGGGAGGTGCCTTCCCCCCGCCGCCTCCCCCGATCGAGGAACCGTTCCCCCCTGCACCTTCCGAGGAGGACATCTTTCCTTCTCCACCGCCCCCGCTGGAGGATGAGGGCACGCCCGAGGCCCCCATGCCGCCCCCGCCGCAGGTATGGAGGCCTGGGGAGGGGTCAGTGCACTGGGACGCCTCAAGGAAAGGAGAGAAGGGGGCCTGCTGTGACCTGCCCCTGTACCTCTGCCCTGTTGCGGGAGGGGTGGCGTGGGAATGGGAGACGGGGATGGATGCTCTGACCCCTGATCCTGTAGCCCAGGGAGAAGGTGAGCAGCATCGACCTGGAGATCGACTCTCTGTCCTCACTGCTGGATGACATGACCAAGAATGATCCCTTCAAAGCCCGGGTAAGGGCCTGGGGAGTAGGCACCCTGAGTGCCAGGGAGGAGAGACTGGAGAAGGAAGCGTGGAGGGCAGCCCCTGCCTCTAACTTGCTTCTCTCCCTCTGCCTCTCTTGCAGGTGTCATCTGGATATGTGCCCCCTCCAGTTGCCACTCCATTCATTCCCAAGTCCAGTACTAAGCCTGCGACCGGGGGCACAGCACCCTTGCCCCCCTGGAAGGCACCTCCCAGCTCCCAGCCCGTGTCCCAGCCTCAGAGCCAAGCGCTGTTCCATGTCCAGCCCCAGGCTCAGCCCCAGGCCCAGCCCCAGACCAAGCCTCAGGTCCAGCTGCATGTGCAGCCTCAGCCCCAGGCTCATTCCCAGCCTGTGTCTTCCGCTAACGCGCAGTCCCGAGGTCCTCCAGCTCCACCTCCAGCACCAGCCCCTAAGTTTTCTCCAGTGGCTCCCAAGTTTACTCCCGTGGCTTCCAAGTTCAGCCCTGGAGCCCCCGGTGGCCCTGGGTCACAGCCCAGTCAAAAGCTGGGACCTCCGGAAGCTGCTTCTTCCACTGGCACGGGTTCCCCTCAACCCCCCAGCTTCACCTATGCTCAGCAGAAAGAGAAGCCCCGCGTGCAGGAGAAGCAGCACCCAGTGCCCCCACCTGCTCAGAAGCAAAACCAGGTGAGGGGGCGAGATAGGTCAGGGCCGAGACCAGGGTGCTGGGGGAGGGAATCACAGTGGAGGTGGCTTGGGAGAGATGGGGTGGGCATCAGTGTGGTGGGTCCATCGGTCAGACAATGGGAAGGGAGAGAGTTTCTGCAGGGGCTGGCTGGGGCGTGGCTCCAGATTTGGAATTAGAGGATTTGGTGCACATTCTCTTGCGCTTCTGCCCTGGGAGGTTAAAGGGGAGGATGACATCACCGGTCCAATGTTGGTTTTTCCCCATTCCTGGGCCTTAAGTTAATCTCGCAGCTCCTCTGGTCCTTTCACTGCCCGAGGGCCCATCTGGAGATAAGAGCCACAGCCCCAGTAAACAAAGACTGAGCCAACATCAGCTGGATGCCAGGCACTGTGTTCTGTGCTCTGGAGTCTGGGACAAGGGAGCGAAGTGATCTCCCAGAGAGGTTTGGCCTCCGGGTGTCAGATGGGGCTGGGATAGAATCCCCAGCTCCACATCTCATCTGCTGTTTGGGCAAGTTAGGTGAACTCCAAGCCCCAGTTTCCCCTTTAAAAATTAACACTACCCCATATAGTGGTTGTGAAGAGTAATTGGATGAATGCTTGCGAAGTGCTGGGTTCGGTATTACATAAATGCCCTAAATGGAAAAGCACGAGGCAAAGCGTGCCCTGCAGTTCGGATGAGATCTTGTGAGTTAAAGCGACCCTGAGGGACCTCTAATCCAAGCATCCAGAGAGTCATCTGATAGCATCCATGTCTGAGGATACTCAGGTACTGTACAGGAAGAAATGCCAGGTGCCAGTGAGATTTGCGGAATTGCACAAGTTACAGGAACTCAGAACAGGGAGCCAGCCTGGGGCTGGCAAGTTAGGAAAGCCTTCCTGGGCTGGTGTGTCTTGAAGGGCCGGCAGGACTTAAGAATCCGAGAGGAAAGGGAATGGCATTTGATGGGAACGGCATGAGCAGAATGCAAGGCACAGCTACACAGGGGTGTTTGGAAAGCAGAAAGCAGTAGGTTCCTGTGGGAAAGTTCGTGAGCTATACTTAGAGACTAGGTGGGGGCTACGGGGAGTAGGCACACCCGGGGAGCTGGTGAGCACTGCGGGGTCAGTGCTTTGGGGTAGGTGTGTGGCTGGGTCTCCAGGGCTGGTGAGGCCAGTGCTGTTGGGAGCTTTCTGGAAAGTTCCTAGCAGAGACGTGTGGTAGAGGCAAGGAGGTAATGATGTGTGTGAGTTCACTCCCAGGCAGCAGTAACATTCATCTCAATGGAAAATAAGACCCATGTTTAGCACTGTTAAAAAGGAAGAGCCCATGGGATGCAGCAACTGATAAGCAGTTGGAGGGGGAAGGGGAAGAGAAAAAAATGCCAGAGTGGGGGTGTGTCAGGAATGATAGCACTGCTGACAAAATAGGTAAGTCCAGAAGCGGAAGTGGTTTGGACAGGAAGAAGAGGGGTCAGCTGTCAGCATGTTGAGCAATGGGTTCCAGAAAGCCTGCCTTCCAGCTGGTACTGTCATTCAGTTAGCCACGTAGACCCAGGGTTCGGGAGGAGGCCCACAACTGGAGATGAGGTGCACATGGCAATCATGTGCAGTCACACTGCAGTCGGGGTGGACCAGGGGAACTGGGGGCCTGGGATGGAACCCTGGCTTGGCTGATGGTGGTGGGGTGGGGGTAAGTTGAGCCAGCAAAGAAGTGGGGGAAAGGCTTGAGGAGGAGCACCCCATGTTGGAATGGAATCATGGAGGAGAGAGGGTGATGACTGGGGCCCCCGCAGCCTGGGGCTCGAGGAGTGTGGGGACACTCCAGTAGGCCAGTGATTGGTCTGTTAGGGCATGGCAGATGGCCTTGGGTGGCCCATTTGTGTCCCGTGGAGGGGACAGGATGTAAGGAGGTGGTGGTGTAGCCGGCTCTCAATGGTTGGTGGAGAAAGGGACTAAGGTCAGAATGTGTGAGCGTGCGTGTATGTGTGTGGTTTTCGCTGGGGAGAAGGGCTGAGGGACGTGGGTAGACCAGGAGGAAGGGCCAGTGAGGAGCAGTCAGCGATGACTTTCAAGATGGGGTTCGGTCACCCCCACCCCCAGACATCCCCAGACAGCAGGGTCTCCCCAGGGTTACTGTGGAGAGGAAGCACAAGGAGAGAGCGTCAGCTGGTTTCTGGCTTCTCAGGAATGTGGGAGATGAGGTCATCGGTGGGTGCAAGGGGTGAGGCTCTGGGGGACTTGGGGAGGTGGAAAGGGTTTGGAACAGCTGCTGTGGGGAAGGCAGCTGGGAGTGATAGAGCCAAATACCAGACAGGCAAGCCGAGGCTGCAGGGGTGCGTGGAGGGCGCTGCAGTGTTTTGTGGACTCTCACTGCAGTGTTCACTCTCCACCTACTTTCTGCAGCTTGGAGGCAGAAACAGGAAGCGGGCGGTGGTGTGACCCAGGGTTAGAGATTGGGCCAGATAGCTGAGGGTGACAGTGAGAGAGCCCTGTAGAAACAGCTGGTCACAGAGCCTGGCTCAGGGGCTTGATGGACAAGGCGCATGGGGTGGGTGGGGACTGAGAGGAGCTAAAGCCTTTTGCATAGGGTCACTTTGTAGGGGTGACTGATGAAAGGGAAAGGCAGGTGGTGGTTACAGTGGGTCTTGGAGGCAAACAGGCAATGTCAGGTCTGAGCTGTGCTGTGGAGGAAGGGCAACTATGGTGGAAGGAAGTTTCCAGCCTTGGAGTTGCGGAGCTAGAGGTCTAAGGCAATGACATTGACGCTGGCAGGCAGAGGAAGACACCCCGGGGGAAGGGATGTAGAACAGAAGTTCATCCTTCCAAAGACCGGAACAGGCATTTGCACTAGAAAGCAAGGGCTGGCTCAGTACCCTTGCTCTGTCCCCAAGATACTAGGAAGGGGAGATGGGAACAGGAACAAAGCAAAGCTTGCATTTCAGGGACATGTGTCAGAGAGGACAGAATCCTAGGAGAAGACTGCTGAGATCTGGGGGAGTGGAGTGTGGCTGTGATGTAGGGCTGGATACAGACAGGGCTGTGGGGAGAGGGGCTGTGGGCAGAGGCGGCAGGGAGGCTTTGTGGATTGTGGGTGTTGCAGGAATGAAGGCATTAGCAGGTGAACACTCAAGTGACAGGGGCTGCGGTCCTTCTAGACTTACCCAGAAAGCAAGAAGAGCAGCCCAGCGTTCCTGAGGGAATGTCTCATGGAAACGTGGGTCAGGTCAGGTTCTCAGGGTACCAGCAGTGCCTGTCCTCAACTCCTTCGCCACCCCTGGTCTCCAGGGGTGGGTAGCCCCCTGGGGAGGGAGTGGGGTCAGTGCTGTGCGTGGGGAGCTGGGGCTGAGGGCTAGGCTCCTGCAGATAGCTCTGGGGGTTTAACCTGTGCTTCCCGCCTGTGTTGTATCCTCACGCTGACAGGGGCTGCTCAGCAGCAGGCAGGCCGGGTAGGTGTGTGTGCGCGCGCACGTGTGTGCACGCCCTTGCGTGGCCCTCCGTGCGGGCCCCTGTCCGAGCATGCTCTGTGGAGTTGGTGCGTGGCTCTGGCGTGTCTGGTGCTTCAGTGACTCGAGCTGCTGTGTGTATGGCCTCCGTCCGCTCAGTTGTCCTGGCCTGTCTGTGACTGCCCTGGGAGGGGGCTGGGTGGAGCGGGTGACGTGGCACCGTAGGAGGTCCAGGCTAAGGCCACCCCATCCCTTCCGCTACCTGTGTGATGCTGGGGTTCGGGTGGGCAGGGCGGGGAAGGAGGAGCTTTGAGGGTTGAGCCTGAGCCTCTGGGAAATGAACGGAGCTCTAGGTCCTCACTGGAAGAAGTGGGGCTCAGCTGACCTGGGGGGGGTCCTGGGAGGGGGAGACCCTACAGAGTGTAAAGAAAGTGCTGGGGTTTCAGGTACGCGCCCCTGGGGCCCCGGGACCGCTGACTCTGAAGGAGGTGGAGGAGCTGGAGCAGCTGACCCAGCAGCTGATGCAGGACATGGAGCACCCTCAGAGGCAGAACGTGGCTGCCAGCGGTGAGCCCTGCTCCCCGTGGGGACCGACACCGCCCCCTCCGTTGTGCTCTGGGCTCCACTCGCTGCCTGAGCCAGCTGAGGCCTCAGCCTCTGCCTCCTGCTCATGGCTGTCCTCTGTGGCCTTCCAGAGACGTGTGGCCGCTGCAGTCAGCCCCTGGCCCGCGCGCAGCCCGCAGTCCGTGCACTGGGGCAGCTGTTCCACATCAGCTGCTTCACCTGCCACCAGTGCGAGCAGCAGCTCCAGGGGCAGCAGTTCTACAGCCTGGAGGGCTCGCCCTACTGCGAGAGCTGCTACACGGTGAGCTGGGGCTGGGGCTGAGGGTGGGCCTTGGAAACGCGGCCCTTGGGTGCCAGCTCCCTGCCAACCTGCTCCCGCCGCCTCCTCAGGACACCCTGGAGAAGTGCAACACGTGTGGGCAGCCCATCACTGACCGCATGCTGAGGGCCACGGGCAAAGCCTACCACCCGCAGTGCTTCACCTGTGTGGTCTGCGCCTGCCCGCTGGAGGGCACCTCCTTCATCGTGGACCAGGCCAACCAGCCCCACTGCGTGCCCGACTACCACAAGTGAGGACCACCCCAGCTCTTCTCTGGGCTCTAGCCAGGCCGTCTCCTTGGTCTCGTGTTCCGGCCCCTGGTCCTGTCACTAGATGCAGGGAGCGGGTCATCTGGATTTAGCAGTGCCGTGGTGCAGGGCCTGGGTGTGAATCCTGGGGCTGGCTGCTCGCACCCTAGCCTTTGACGCACGCGTGCACGCGCATGTGTATATGTGTGTGTGTGTGGCGCTCGGCGGTATGTATACTGGGGTAACTGTATTTCACATACAGTCTGGGCTTTTGAACTTCTGTGTGATGGGCTGTTTGCCATGCTGCTTTCTCCCCTAGAAAGGGTGTTTACAAGGTGGCTACTTTTCAGGCCAGCCAGCAAAATCCCATTATGTAGCTGCAGACTCTGACTCCCAGCTTGGACCCTGCGTCTGGGGGAGGCTCAGCTCCAGGATTCCATCCTGGCTGGCCAGTACTCCACACCCCTCTGCACTGCACCTCTGTTTGGGTTGAGGTGCAGGGCACTGGGGGTAGCTGGGCTGGGCACGGGTGGGGAGTGGGAGGAGCATCTCCTGTATGCTCCCTGCAGGAGCTGTGGTATGGATGGGGTGCTGGGGGCTTGGGAGCTAGTGGGAGAGGTATGTGCACCTGGGACTTGGGGAGGGCACAGAGAGGTGGGAGGTTGTGCTTGACAAGGGCCTTTTGGGTGAGGATGTGGAGCAGAGAGGTCTGCCTTGTTATACGATTTCCATCACAATACCCTGGGCCCTCACTGGGGGAGGATGGGATCTGGGGGGCACCTTGCCCCCAGTGACCCTGCCTGTGGGGCCCTGTTTTCTGCCCCTCCCAGGCAGTATGCCCCCAGGTGCTCTGTCTGCGGGGAGCCCATCATGCCCGAGCCTGGCCGTGACGAGACGGTGCGCGTGGTCGCTCTGGACAAGAACTTCCACATGAAGTGCTACAAGTGCGAGGTCAGCTCCTCGGTGCAGGGGGACGGGAGGGGTGAAGTGCGGTGTTCTACTGTGGCAGGCAGTGGATGGGGGAGTCTGTGAGGTCAGCATGGATTGAGACAGGCTGGGGGAGGCCCCGTGGCTTCACTGGGGGGCATGTTGGAGGCCTGCTACCCATCCTTTGTAGGAGAAGCCTGGCAGCCTAGTGTAAGTGGCGTGGGCGTGGGGAGGTGGTGTGGTTAGTAAGATGTGTATGTCCAGCTGTGAGCCCTGAAGCATTTGTTCTACCTAATTGAAAGGCGGCACAGTGGGTGGAGCAGGGTCGGGGGCGGGGGGGCCCTTCAGCCAGTGCCTTCTTGTCTGTCCTCTGCAGGACTGTGGGAAGCCCCTGTCGATTGAGGCAGACGACAACGGCTGCTTCCCCCTGGATGGCCACGTGCTTTGCCGCAAGTGCCACACTGCCAGAGCCCAGACCTGAGTGCGGCCGGCCTGCCTCCAGACTGCACGTCCATTCCCGTCGTGGACCACCCACACTGAGACCAGTCAGCCTCGCCCACCTGTTACTGTTTTGATGTCTTGCCCTCTTCCATTCCAAACCCTGCCCCAGTATCCCAAGTGCCCTGCCCCAGGGCCCCAGCACAGCCTACAGACGGTGAGCCCTGCCCTGGGTTCCAGCCCTCACCCGTCCTGCAGGGATCGCCCGCCCACCATCCCCCAGGTACCCACCTTGGGGGGGCACCAGTTTAGTGCTGCTGCTTTCACTGCTGCACCGACGCCCGTGGCTGGCCCTGAGCAGCCTCTGTACTCTGCTTGCTGAGGCCGGGAGAGGTCCTGACTCTCTGGGAGCCTGGGCTGAGTGGCCTGGATGTTCCCACCCTCCCCTGCTGCCAGGTTGTGGCTACAGCTACAAATAAAAACCCCTTATTTTCCAGAATTCTCAGGAGTCGACTCTTTTCAAGGGAAGAGGGGGTAAAGTGAAAACTCAGTTTCTGTTTATTTACAAAAATATATATGTATATGTATGTGTATATATATTAAACCCTCCCCCAGCACCTGCCCACATCACTGTTATACTTCTACCTCTACCTCCCTTTTTAAAACAAAGGCTCCCAAGGCCCAGAGGCTGCTGCCTCTGGAAGACTGGGCAGGAGCAGCACCGATCGCCTACGTGAGTAGGTTGAGGGAAGGGGCTGGTGAGTGACCTTGGCCCTGTCCTTCCTCGCTGAGGAGAGGGAGGTAGGGGGTGGCTCCAGGTGTCCCCCCTGCAGCTCTCAGTCCTTGAATCCCTGAATACTGCAAAGAATGCGCTTCTGGTGCCCCGGCAGAGTGATTCCCATCTGCGTCAGGTCCCTGTGGGCAGGGATGGGGGCGCTGTGAGTCCTGATGCTCAAACCCCAGCTGCCCTCCCCAGCCCGGGCCACGCCAGCCTCCTTACTCAGCCGTCAGCTCCAGCACACATTCCATGGTGTCCAGCCCGGCCGAGCGGAAGTGCAGGATGTAGCGTTTCATGCGGATCGACTCGAGCCACTCAGACACGCTTCTGTAAGGGATGCCATCTGAGCCGCTCAGGCTGGGCAGGCGGAGAGTGACCCTGTGGGACACGGGTTCTGTCATTAGGGGCTCCAGAGCCTCCGCCACTGTGCAGCCGCAGCCAGTACTCAGGTGGGCAGCCTGGGTGCAGAGAGGAGCCAGACCACTGTCTGTGGACCCACTTCTTCCTGCTTTCTCGTGTCTCACTGCAGCAGGAGGCTGGCAACCGTGCTATGTCAACAGGCCAAGGGAAGATGGCAGCCCAGGGAGTCTCCCAACAGAAGCAGACCCTGGAGCTCCTGGTTCTGGGCACCTGCCTGGGAACTGCTTCAGATTTTAAAGCCAACAGAGGCCCAGCGGCCGGGTGTGGTCCTGTTATGTTCCAGGGTGGCAGCCTGAGTCCTGGGAGCAGCCCTTGCCTGCTGCCTTCAACCTCCACTGTCATTCTTGCACTCTGACACCCACAATACAATGAGTGTTCCTGCACCAAAGGCTGCCAGAGCCAAAAACCATTAGCAAAGTAAATCTGCTGGGGGAAAAAATATCCAACATTCCAGAAAGATTAGCACATGCAGTCTCCAGCGTACGAGGGAGTTGTGCTCCAAAGACAGTTTCGAAAGTTGGAACTTGGAACACATTTTCTCCTAGAAACAAGGTTATATATGGTGGTTTGATACACAGGCCAGTACGCCGGGCTGGTTTGCCAGATAAAGCATGGCAAGTCCAGCCTGGCCTGCCTCCCCACCCCTCCCCGCCTCTTACCAGTTCAGTCCCTGCATTCTGGTCATGTTTTGGTAAGATGCAAGTCTGACCATATTCCTCCTATGAGTACCCTTAAAATGTTGGTTGATGGTTCTCTGTACTCAGGACAAAGTCCACGTTTCTCAGCAGGACTGGTCCTCTTTGCACTGACCTCTGCTGCCTCCCCAACTTCTTTGGATGCTGTTATCATCCTACACATCTGTAATCTGTCAGTTTGCAGCTCTCCCCTCCCGTGAGACTGGCCATGGGACCAGGCAGCCTTCCCAGAACCTCAAGGCTGCCCCTGCCTTCCTCATCCCCACCTAACTGCCCAAGCTCCCTGGAACAGGTAGCAGATGGTAAGCATTGGTTTGTCTTCAATATTTAGCAAAGAGCTTGCACCCGTGGGTACTGCAAACTTTGTTGACTGAACCTTTCCTTCACACCCAGGAATATTTCTGTGGGGTGGGAGATGCATTCCCAGGTCCTGAACTGGGCCACAAAAGTTCCTCAGAGAATGTACAATGCAGCGGAATAGGCAAGAACTCCAGGGAGGATCTAATAGGCAGCTGAGACGGAGAACGGGATGGAGACTAACCATGAAGTCAAGGAGTTGGGGCCCTAGCTGTAACTCCTCCTGCGAATGTGGATAATCTGCAGCAGACTTCAAGCAGTACCTTTCAGGATTCTCCAGGAGCACTTGCCTCTGCTTCCCATCCTCTTTCTTTCTTTTTTTTTTTTTTGACAGGCAGAGTGGACAGTGAGAGAGAGAGACAGAGAGAAAGGTCTTCCTTTTTGCCGTTGGTTCACCCTCCAATGGCCGCCGTGCTGCGGCTGGTGCACCGTGCTGATCCGAAGCCAGGAGCCAGGTGCTTCTCCTGGTCTCCCATGGGGTGCAGAGCCCAAGCACTTGGGCCATCCTTCACTGCACTCCCTTGCCACAGCAGAGAGCTGGCCTGGAAGAGGGGCAACCGGGATAGAATCCGGTGTGCTGGCGCCGCAAGGCGGAGGATTAGCCTAGTGAGCCGCGGGGCCTGCCCCCATCCTCTTTCAAACTAGAGCTCTGGAGCAGGGACTGCATGTCCACCAGCGGGGTGGCCTCTCCTCAGGGCACCTACCACAGTCCCACCTCACGTGCTGGGCTCCATGCAGGGCTTCCCAGGCTCTCACTTGGTGGGTGGGGCAGAACACCTACTTCCATTCTCCAGGATCTGCCTTAATTCCCTTGTCCTTCCTCAGCATGGTTACCTGGGGTCAAAGTTGGCAATGGTCCTCAAGGAATGGGGGTTGGCAAGCAACTGCTCCAGGTGCGCCTGCAGCTGGTGGAAGTGGGGCCGGCGGGCACTGTCATATGCCCAGCAGTTCTTCATGAGTTCATACAGAGGAGCAGGGCAGTCCACGGGAGGCGGCAGTCGGTACCCATCCTCGATGCTCTTCATCACCTGAGGGTGAGAGCAGAGAGCTTCCCTAGGGGAGGAGGCCTCCCTGGAGGCCCCGGAGAAACCTGAGGCCAGACAAATCATTGCAAGGTGCCCACAAGCACCTCTGAGCAGAGCTGAGAGTAGTATGGAGCTGGTAAAGGGACCAGAACAAAGAAACAGGAGTGTAGAAGACTTGTGGATCGAGAAGAAGAAATAAGGATCTTTGCAGGAAAAGGCCGTGGGAGATTTTGGGAGCTGAGAGGTGTCAGTTTGGATGACTTGGGGAAGAATGTCCCAGACTCACCTCCTGATTGCTCATCTCCCCGTAGGGCTTGTCCCCAAAGCTCAGCACCTCCCACATCACAATCCCAAAGCTCCACACGTCACTGGCCGTGGTGAAGATTCGGTGGGCAATGGCTTCAGGGGCTGTCCAGCGAATGGGGATCTTTCCTCCCTGAGAAGGCACATGGGACAGGAAGTGGTATTTCAGGGCACAGATGGGAGGTTGCTGTGCGCCCATGAGCACGGATCCTCGTGGTCGCGCGCACGACAGGAAACGGCGCGGCGCGTGTCGAAGTGTACGCAGTGTGTACAGGGCTCTCACCTGGGTTTCGTAGGTGCCATCAAAGTTGTCCAGGAGACGGGTCAAGCCAAAGTCAGACACCTTGCAGCACAGGTTCTGACTCACCAAGATGTTCCTGGCAGCCAGGTCCCGGTGGACATAACTGTGGTCACTGAGGTAGTTCATGCCGGACGCTATGCCCAGCAGCATGGCCACCAGCTGCCCAGGGACCAGCTGGCCTTCCCGCTCCTGCAGCAGAGTGAGTGTGTGAGTCAGGGGACGGGCAGGGTCTCCCCCCAGAGAGCATGTCACCCTCCCAGCGGGTCCTCCATCCCCCTCACCCTCAGGAAGGCATCCAGGGCTCCGTGCTCCATAAACTCCGTGATGATCATGATGGGCTTTCCTGAGACACGAGGCACACGTCACCATGTGCAGTCCTGTCTGCCTGCCCCTGGCAGCACGCCCTCCCTCCGCCTCTGGCGGTCTCCCGCTTCCTTCCCACCCTCTCGCCCCAGGCTGGTGGAGAGCATACTCTTTGTGACGACGCCTTCTAGATGCAGGATGTGAGGGTGGTTGAACTGGCCCATGATAGTCGCTTCTCGAAGGAAGTTCCACCACTGGCCATCGGGAGAGGTGTCTTTCAGGGTCTTAATGGCCACCGTCTTGCAGTCCTGGCTGGGGACCCTCAGGGTCCCTCGGTACACTTCTCCAAACTCTCCTGGGTGGAAAGAAAATGGGGACATGGCCCAGTGCAGTGCCAGGCTCTCTCAGGAGGCAACAGTGGCTCCTTCTGGCCCTCCAATCCCCTTTTGTTCTCTGGAGGACCCAGAACACGGAGGTTGCCTCCTGGGACAGGGCTTGGGGAAGGGATGGTGGCTGGGTCTGCAGGGAAGCTCTGCAACATGTTCAGTGCTGCTTTTCACATTTCCATGTCAGCACCATTGCTGATTTACAGCAAGTGTGCAGTTAACTGCCCTGAGCAATGGGACTGGGGTGTGTCCAGGAAGAGCAAGCCAGACCAGCCCAAGGGACAGGGGAAGGTGAGGCTGACCCTGGCTGCCTCTCTTCCGGGAGCTCCTCCAGTCACAGCTCAGCTGGCTTAGCCACACAACAGGCAAGGACACTGCCAAGCTTTGTTCTCTACTCAGATCCATTTCCTCTGGGGACTCAGGGGATCAGGGCAGCCCAAGGACACTGGGCCCCGGATGGGGTGGAATGCTGGGCTAGGGAGGCTGCCAGTCTCTCCCATGTTTGGGAGCCATCTGAGAAGAGCAGGAGTCTCAGCACAGCAACAGCTCCATGAACAAGGACGGTGGATCGAACACTGTCCGAACCTGCATACCCACAGAATCTGAGTGTGCAGGAGGTGGGGGCTGCCTCAGGCAGCAGATGGAAGGGATGTGGGGCAGAGTCCAGGGACCTCAGCTGGGAACTCTGGGCTCCCCAGGGAGGCCGGAGGAGGGGCCCACGGCAGCTCCGTGCTCCCACACGGAGGACTGGCTGTGTGCAGTGCATAGCAAGAAAAACTCACCTTCCCCTATGACAGTGTCCACGACCAGCCAGGCTGGGTCCAGCTCTTGGGTGAAGTCCAGGGCTCCCTGCGCAGGGTCCTCATAGGCCTGGAGGTCCACGTAGGGCTTCAGCCACAGCTTGTCCTCTGTGGGGAGGGCGAGGAGGGCTCAGGAGTATTGGGGGTGGGTGGTGGGTGGTGAGGAGCAGGGGGTCTGCAGTGGAGGAGGTCCCCGAGGTGAGTGCTGTTTTGCATGCAGTGGGAGAGTCGTCTCTATCCTTAGCCACTAAGCCTCCAGGCCTGGGCCTCCTTCTTCCTGTCTATGCTCCAAACTGCCCATCCTCACTCCCCAAGGTCCAAAGCAGTGGGTCAGAACCAAGAGCCGAGAAGCACCCCCGGCGTGAGTTACCCAACCTTCCCCCGCTCTGACCCTGCTTCCAGTCTCTCGCCTCCCCCCATGCTGCTTCCGTCACTCACACCTCATTCACATTCTCAGACAAGCCTCGCTCCCACCCTAGTCCTCCCATGGCCGCTGATCCCCCTAAGGCACAACATCTAATGAGGTGACAAGCAGGACGTCCATGTGCCTCCGAGGACCTCCACTCCCTGCTGCCCAGCCTCAGCTCACAGACCCGGTCACTGGGATGCCCAGAGCCCAAGGTGACAGCGCGGTGGCACCAACAGCTAATGAGAGATAACTGCAGCAGAGCCACTGGCGGGCCATCAGGACAGAGTTAATTAACCAAAGTTAATTAGGTAGCAAAACACAAAAGCCCCACGGACAAAAACTCTACATGGGCCTCCAGGGTTAGCCTGGCAAACATGAACTCCTTCTCAGCGGCACCCTTCCATGCACACACGCGTGTCCGAATGCACATGCATGCACGCGTGCTCACACTCACCTCGGTCCACATCTGTGACGTGGTCGCGTGGCCTCTGCTGCCGTTGCCGCTGTCCCCTCCTGTGAGAGGCAGGAGTCCGTCTCCTCAGGGCCCTGGGACCACTCAGGGGCCCCACGGGCTCTGGCAGAATCTGCTCCAGCAGCAAGGGCTGCGTTTGAGCTTCAGGACCAGGGAATGGGCGGGCTGTCAGAGCTACCACCAGGGGCTTCTAATGGGACAGAGACTGGGACAGGTGTAAGGGGAGGGGACGGGAGTCAGCACCTTGAACGGAACACGAGAATCCCCAGCAGCAGAGCCACGCCAAGCAGCAGCCCGAAGATGATGGCCACGATCTCTCCTCCGGTCAGACCCCTGGAAACTGCAGGCAAATGGGGTGAGGAGGCCTGGGGTGGGGGGCTCACAGCCCGCAGGGATGAGGGGGTCAGAAGGGCCTGGCCCTGGGGACACCAGAGTCAGTTCTGTCACCGGGTGCTGTGTATGCATTTGCCCCTTACTCTGGGAAGTGCGTGTGGGGGTCTGAGTTTGTGTGTAGACAAAGAGGCAGGATCAGCGATTCTAAAGGGAGCTGAGGTGTCTCAGTGGACAACAGGTGTGTACCTATGGGTGCAGGGTAGAACGGGAGATAACCCACCTGGAGGGCTGGTCCGGAATTCATGGTCAGGTGAGAAGGGGCCAGGGCCCAGTGGCGTCAACATCCGAACTCTGACGATATATGTGGTGTCTGGCTGCAGTTCTGTCAGCAAGACCCTGGGTTCAAGAACCATCTGGTGCCGTTCTTCGTCCTGGGGGTGGAACCTGCAGTCACTGGGCTGTGCCCAGACAGACCTGGCTGGAGGTGACGGATAGTCGTGCAAGCAGGTGGGGAGGGTTTGCCCAGCAGAATGATAAGGACAGGGTTCTTGGTGGCCTTTTGTCCAAGGAAAGCTACAGAGTTAGCTTGGGCGGCTCCCCCCAAGATGGCACCCCAGGCTAGCGAGGTCAGGGAATATCCTGGTGCAGACTCGGAAGGTGCCTGCCAGCAGCATCTGACCTGGTTCAGCACATGCAGCTCATAGGTCAGGTTTCCTCCGGGACTGCGGGGCCAGGACCCTGCCCAGGTCAGCTCCAGCTGCCTGGGTTCTTTCTTCACCAGTCTCAGAGACAGGCCTGAGAGCGACTCTGGGAGTCCACAGGCAGACAGTTGGATGTGGAAGGAGAAGAGGAAATCACTTAAGTCATGTTTCAATACTACACACGACTTCCTGTCCAGCAGCTGACGCCTGTTTTCCCGTTTGCTCCAGGTCCCTTACCTGCATGCCCCATGCCGATGCTCAAGGAGGCGCTGGCGGGACTGGAGCTCCCCAGCCCCGACACACCGTTCTGCGCTTCCACGTTGAAGGTGTAGTTGGTGTAGGGTTCAAGGCCATCGACGCGCACCCTGGGTACTGTGAGCTCCCTGTTCCCTGGGGAGAAGCGCACACTGGCCCCACAGGGCTGGCAGGGCCCCCCGTCCTGGGCTGAGCCCTGGCACTGGGAGCACCCTACGCTGTATCTGACATCCTGGCGTCCCCCCATATCTGCAGGAGGCTCCCAGCGCAGGGAGAGCTGAGTCCCCGATGCAGAGAAGCTCAGGTTTTGGGGGGCCGAGGGTGGACCTGTGGAAGAAGAGGAGCCATGATGGTTGTAGCTCTGTCCTCACCAAGCTGCTGAGCCCTGCTTCCCCCCACCCTGATTTTCAAAGTCCTCGTGGAGACACTTAATTCCTACTGAGGATAAAGGAACATTTGCACATTTCTGCATTCTCCCAGGGAGAGCAGGGGACCAGGCGAGGGACAAGTGCCTGCCACCCTAGACAGTCTCCAATATCTGAGACGCTCTGGAAAATTCTGGCCCTCATAAGGGCTCAGCAACAGCCCAGCCCTTCCTCCTGATGGCTAGCCCTGCACTCAGACTCACGTGTGCATGCCTCCTGGGGGCCCTCTCCGGGGGCTCTGTAGTGGCCACTGTCACAGGTACAGATGGTGGCTCCCTCAGAGGTGGCTGTGCTGTGCTGGGGGCACTTGAGACAATGGGGTGTGCTCACGTCGGTCCGGTAGGAGTCACTAGGGCAGGCTGTAGAGACAAAGTAGAAGAATTGTGGTTGTCTACTGTTTTCACAGGCAGAACCAGCACCTGTCCAATCCCTTGTACTGGAAACATCTCTGCTGGGGTGGCCCCCTCCCCCCAGCCTGCTCTCAGGCACTTGGGCTAAAAATCACTGGGATGGAGCACAGGCTTCCTTCCAGCCCACGTGGTCCCCGGGTTCTCACCACCTCTGTCCTTACCAATGCATGCCGTGCCTCCGTCACCTTCCTCATAGCCAGGCTCGCAGTGGCACTGGCCCACAGGCACCAACCACTCGCCATCGGGGCTGCAATGCATGCGAGGTGCACCCGAGGGCCCCGCGCTGGACTGTGCATGGGGCAAGCAGGTCCCTGCCACTTCCACCAGCCCAACGGGTCCTGGGAGAGTGTCAGGGAATTGGGCCAAGCTGTGCACGGCCTCAGGACAGCGCTGGTAGAACACACGTACGGACACCAGGGCCACACAGGCGCCTGGGTTGTGGAAGGCAAGGTAGAGGCCACGGCGCGTCAAGTGGCCCAGGGAGCAGCGCTCCACATTCAGCTTCATGGAGCCAGATGCAAGGTCTCGAATGGTGAAGCTCTGGTCTGCAGCCACTGTGGTGACCTGGGAGGAGGGAGGGGGGTGAGCAGAGGGGCGGGGTGGCAGAGTCATGCTTCATTCCTGCATAACAGTGACAACGGTTTTGGCAATAAATGGTTGAGCATGCATAACCCGAAAATCCCAAATCTGAAATGCTCCCCAACCCACAACTTTGTGAGCACTGTTCTGACTTGACAGGTGGAAAATTTCACATCTGATCTCATGTGACAGGTCTCAGTCAGAATGCAGGCACACTAAAAATAACAGCGGAAATTACCTTCAGGCTGGGGATATAAGGTGTATATGAAATATAAATGAATTTCTTGCTTAGTTTTGGGTCCCATTCCTAAGGTCTCTCATTATATATTTGCAAATATTTGAAAAATTATGAAATTCAATACATATCTGGCCCCAAGCATTTCAGAAAAACAATCTGCAACCTGTGCTTTACAACTTGATTATGGTGTGAGGTAGCAGGCTTGGCATTTTATGTGCATTATGCTCATTACCCCATGCAACAATCTACTAGACAGGGTGACTTATCACCTATACTTAAGAGACGAGGAAAAGAAAGCTAAGGGAATGTAGAGACCTCGTGCGAAATCACATAGCTACTACGTGATGGGGCCAGGACTGGAACCCAAGCAGTGGGACTCCACGGTCCATAAAATTTCCACTATTTGGAGGGGTTCCCAACCCCAGTGCTGGTGACATGATCAGCTGCAATGGACATAATTAATTATTAATAAAAATTCCACAACATTTTCTTATGTGAAAGAAAGGAGAGCATATCCTATAAAATACTCTTTGCTCCTTTGCATGCTTGTATGCTTTCCTCAGTAGGAAAAAAAGGCATGGTACTAGACCTCACCTGCAGAGAATGGTCTCACCACATAACTCCTGCTGTACTCACGGGGTGTGTCACCTGCACGGCAGGTGCGCGGAGAGGGAGAAGTCTGACTGCTTCTGCACTGCATATACTTCCTCTACCACCTCTACTATGGCATCGTGTTATCTCAGTGGATGCCTGTAAAAGCTTCTAGAAGATAAGCCTGGCCCTATTATCACTATCTTATAATAAGGACACCAGAGCTTCGAGAGGTCAACTGATACTTCCAAAGCCAGGAGACAGGGGAAAAGGGACTCAACGCCAGCACTAGTTCCATATTCTTTTCCTTACTCCACATCTGCACTCTCTCCCTGTCTCTGCCACTTTCTTCAATTTTCTTAGCTGAGTGGGGTCAGGTAAGGAAGGCAAGGATCGCTGTCAGGACTGAGATGGCAGTGGGGCAGTAGCAGCACCTTTTGGAACAAGGGCCGTCGGAGCTGGATGCCCACGTCCTGGTCACTCTCCATGTACAGAAGGTTGAAGGTCTCCTTGCAGCCCAGAGGTCCAGCTCCTCCAGGGAAACTCTTACAGTCTCGCACGGTGAACTGCAGCTCCACGTGGACACGCGAAGCCTCCTCTCCCCGGTAGATCCAGTTGGAGCGGAGCCAGTGGTCAGTGTCTCCACCTTCTTGCATTGGACAGTCCTGGTACATGTACAGGGGCGTCCCATTCAGCATCTGCTGCACCTCACTCCACTGCGAGAAGAGAAGGAAGAGCCAGGCATCAGATCCTCACCTGCTTCCTAAACCCAGGCATATTAGGGCTGAAGAAAAGTAGCTGGTGTCAGAGCCCCTCCAGGTTCATACTACTTGTCCTGCCTCTCCCCACCCCTTGGTCCCAGGATAGTGGGTAAGTGTTTATACTTAGGGATTTATTTGGCTATAGGATGGACAATAGTCCCTTAACACCCCTAGCCAGTCCTGGTCCCTTCAGTCAGCCATCTCCAACCTCAAGAGTACGTGTATGCACCAATTTTTACCTATTTCATCTGCAGAGCTGTCAGGTACCCCAAAAGCAAAGCTCATTCACAAAACCCTTCTGCCTACTTGTTCAGAGAAGAGAAAACTTATTTTGAAATATTAAAATCTGTATGCTTTTGGAGGGCAAAAACAAACACAGAACTCTTTGTATAGGGAAGCCCACCTTCTCCGATATGCCTGCCAGTTACAGCTGTTAAAAAAATCACCACTGTGATGCAGCAGGTTTAAGCAGCTGCTTCTGATATCAGCACCCTCTACTGGGGTGCTAGCTCAAGGCCCAGCTGCTCTGTTTCCCATCCACTTCCTGCTAATGAGCTAGGAAGGCAGCAGAGGATGGCCAAGTACTTGGGCCCCTGCCCTCTACGTGGAAGACCAGGATGGAATGTCTGCTCCTGGCTTTGGCCTGGCCCAGACCTGGCTATTGCTGCTATCTGAGAAGTGAACCTGTGGATGGAATATCTGTCTCAATTTCAAATAAATAAGCAAATAAGTAAATAAATAAATAGAGTGGCGGGGCTGCTAGACACTACTCTGGCCCTCCTAAACTATTTCTTTTTTTTTAAGATTTATTCACTTATTTGAAAGTCAGAGTTACAGAGAAGGAACTGCAGAGGCAGAGAGAGAGAGAGATTGATCTGATTGATCTTCCATCTGCTGGTTCACGCCCCAAATGGCTGCAATGGCCAGGGGTGGGCCAGGCTGAATCCAGGAGCCAGGAGTTTCCTCCAGGTCTCCTACGTGGGTGACAGGGGACCAAGAACTTGTGCCATCTTCCGCTGCTTTAGAAGGGAGCTAGATCAAAGTGGAGTAGCCAGGACTTGAACTGGGGCCCATATGGGATGCCAGCACTGTAGGTGGTAGTCCTCAACTTCTTTCACATTAAAACAATTTTTACACATGATAATAACAATGGCTAGCACTAATACAGCACTTACCATAACCAGTCATTGTTCTAAGCACTTTCCATGGGGAAACTGAGGCAGAGTGCAGAATGACTTGCCCAGTGGACTTCGCTCTGAAGAGGCAGAGCTGGGACATAAACTCAGGTACTCCAGGCTCTGGAGTTTGTGCTCTTAATCATTATGTCTCCTTGTGCTTATTATCAAGAGCCGAAGCATAAAGACTTACACAGAAGAACACATTTACGTCCCTTCCCAACCTTTCACCCTCATTCCCAGAGGCAACCACTCTTAACGAGTTGGAGCAAAACTTTTCAGAACATTTTCAACGGCTCCAGAGAAACATCTGAAAATGCTTCTATTTTGTTTCTATCATAAATGAGATCATGCAAGTGTTATTCTGTAACCTACTTTCTGTTGTAATAAATAAGCCTTTGAAAGGTATCCACAAGAGCATGCAATCATTTATCTCTCTTTTAACAGTCTATAAATAGCTTCCATTACATGGACATAGATAACTTAATTACTACCTATTACTGGACATTTGGGTAGGCTTTTTTTTTTAAAGCAAATATGTACACTTAATGAAAGCCTTCTAGAAGATTTCTACAATAGCTGTATCAAAAGGTAGACAGGTTACAAATTTTAGGATACTGCTAAATTGTCTTCTAAGAAGGCTCACCAACAATGCAAGAGGGCTCATTTTCTCAAAGTCTCATCAACACTGGATATTAATATACTTTTTGCCAATCCCATATCTTCTCCTAAGATTTTTGTAAGTTTTTTTTTGGGTTTGGATTTTGATTTCCCTAGGATTTATTTTTCTGTGTACAGTGTGAAATGGAGGCATATTTTAACCATTTTTCTTTTACAGTGCCACTGTCAATTTATTGACTAGTTGATACAGTTGGGGCTTAGGACACAACACTCCCAAGTACTTATTTGGCCTATTTCAAGCTAGCTATTCTGAGAAACTGCAGACCTGGGTGTAGCTCGAAAAGCCCTTTGTAAAGGACATTTACATCTCCAAGGGAAATCTACCTCTGTAAATTAGCTGTATCAGGAAAAGTGCTGCTTCCAGACTTGTGCTTCCTGAGACTTCTAATCGCAAAGCAGGACAGCCTTTGTTCACAATGCACAGGTGAACCCAGCCCCGAGCTCCACTCCTTTTCTGCAGCTCAGCAAGCTACACATGCTCAATCAACTGACCCTTCAAGTCTCTTATTTTGTGGAACTCCAGTGTTTGTTGTTGTTGATTAAACAGGCATTGCGGTGCAGCAGGGTAGGCTGCCCACAGCCTGTGACACTGGCATCCCATATGAGCACCTGTGGAAGCCCCAGCTGCTCCCCTTCCTACCCAGCTCCCCGATAATGTGCCTGGAGAAGCAGTGGATAAGGCCAAAGTACTTGGGCCCCTGCCACGCACATGGGAGACCCTGATGGAGTCCCAGGCTCCTGACTTCAGCCTGGCTCAGCTCTGGCCTTAGAGGCCATTTGGGGAGTGAACCAGAAGATCAAAGTTCTCTCTCTCTTTCTTCCCCTCTCTGTAATTCTCTTTCAAATAAATACATAAATTTTTTTAAAAAAGTGGATTTTCTGATGTTACCTTGCTTACTGCTCATTATCTCATAGACTCCATTACTAGACCTTCAGAGGGTAGAATTTTTTCTCTCCCTCCAATACTTTCTACATGGATTGGTAATTTCAATGTTATCACACCTTAAAACCTCATATATGTGGGTTAGTTTCTGGACTTTCTGTACTTTTCCATTGAGCTGAGTATTCTTGTGCAATGCCACATGTATTAACTGCAGCTGATAGTCCCTATCTGTGGTAGGACAAGTTGCCCATTTCATTCTTCAAAAAGCATTCTCAATTATTCTTAAGTATTTTCTTTGCTGGATGAATTTATGAAAGATGTGTTCAGATTCCATAAATATTCCATTTTGGTTGCAACCCATAATTGGATAGAGAATAAGGCCCCTGGAAAGTTCACTTTCCTGGAGTTTTTGCCCACTGCAACGCACGGGCTCTCAGCTCTGCTCTCAGTTCTGGGAGAAGGCAGGAAGCACCATTAATTACGCATTCTGGGTGGGGTGGGGTAGAAATACATACTGCTGTGATTTCTGCATTTTGTTAGGGAAGTTCAAAGATCGGGCAAGCAGTGTCTGAAAGGCAATGAAAAGGCACCTGGAGTCTGTTCCTAAGAGGAAGCTGTGCTGGGAAGCCCAAGTGCACGGCCAGGTGCACAGGGTGGTGGGTGGTTAATGTGCAGCACATTAACCCGAGTGCCACAGCTGCAGCTGGAGCCCGGAGAAGCAGATGTTCCCAGCTGTAATTTTCCTCTCCCAGGTCCAGCAGTGACAGATGGGGGACAACCAGCTGTCTGGGCTCAGCAGGAAGGGTCCTTTCACCCATCACTCAGCCTGCTGGCTTCCACACGGGTGCAGTCTGGGGAGCCTGACCCAGAATGTGTGCATGCACGCGTGTTTTGAAAAGATGGGGAGAAGGCGAGGGGATCTGCTGGAGGGAGGCAGCGTGTGTGTGCTGGCTGTGTTCTAGCCTTCCCAGCACTGGGCTCTTTCACCTAGGCTGAAGAGGAGGGGGACTGACTTACACAGCCCAATTAGGAGAGAGTTATTTGGGTGGGGTAACAGCCCGTGGGAGCCAGCAGATGGACCTGCAGCCGTCGTTGTAGAGTGATTAGCTGGTTTATGAGATGAAGTGCCTATTAGGGCTGGCCTAATCCAGGATTTTCCAAACAGCCCCTCCTGGAGGATACATTATGGTTTAGTCTATAACTCTAATTACAGGCCACTCTGTGGGAGAGCAGAGAATGGAGCCAGGACCCTAGGACCCAAAGGGAAAGACACAGTAATTCTGACCCCAGAGCCAGAGACTGCACTGAAGTAAGAAGCGACACCCAGAGAGCAGAGTTCAGGAGCCTGGCCTGATTCGGAGCCAGCTCTGCTGGGTGGCAGAAGGTGCTCCCTGGACTTCCCATAACTGACCTCCACTCACTGCATCTCAGGGGTACCCTACCCACAGAGGGAAAGGGCACAGAGCTGCTCGGCCGCTGGAATGCACGGTGTGCATGCCGTGTGCTTGGGTGGGAGTGCAGAGCCTACCAAGGGCTGGGGAAGGTTTTTAACCATGGGGAGTCAAAGATTCTTGCAGGATTTGGTGGGCACTTTGGCTTTCCTCTCTGAAAATAACACGCTTTCCCTGACACCCTGAAACCTAACTCTGCAGCTCCACTGCAAAGCATGGCTCTTAGATCGAGGATGCCTACCTGGTGTTTCTGTCCCTCTGTAAGCAATGCACTGGCTTCAGCCTTCAACCACCCCAGCTTGGGGCATTCTTTCCCCAGGGAGGTGGGCTCATCCTCCGCCCCCTGCTGTGGTCCTCCCAGGCATTCCCCACTGGGGGTGGAGGAGCCAGGCCACTGAGACATTCTCTATGGGGTGAAGTCTGACACCCCCCTCCCCAGGTCCCATTCTGGAGCCTCTGAGTCAGCCTCCCATCCGTCCCCCTCCTGGAGAGACACTTCCAGTTTTTCCTGCTCTTTTCTCGGTTCCTCCACCCACCTCTCCGCCCCATTTCCCACTGGCCTGCAGCCTTGAGCCTTGCCAAATCCTTCCCTCCTGATACTTACCCCATCCTCCGGGGGGTCCGGCAGCCAGCCCAACTCTCCCTGTGCAGTGCTTGTGTCCATCAGAGTGACTGAAGGTGGGGAGAAAATGAGCCGGTCACCTCTGGAGAGGAGGGGCCCAAGCCCCAGGCCTCCACAGCCTCTTCCCGACAGCTGAGGTTTTCTGAGGCTTGGGGAAGGAAGAGGGCCCAGGGACAAGGGAGTGAAGAGCTTAGGGGTTTCATGTCTCCCTCCAGAGGAAGAAGGATGGCAGAGTAGGACAAGGCTTGGAGTGCTGAATCTTTGGCGAAAGTCGATGCAGGAAACATGAGAGCAGCCCCAAGAGACTTGCACCCTCTGTCACCTGGACTGGTGCAGCCTGGGGCAGAATTGGAATAGATGGACAGGAGGGGGTTGCTCCGCCGTGGATACCACGGTGGGGAAGGGGGTTCCTGCACGGCCAGCATGCTGCGGCCTGTTATTGGGAGTGCGCAGCGCGGCTCCGGGTTTGGAAGTGTGGGGAGCATGGCCTCAGAGGATGTGCAAGCCTGTGAGGTTTGAGCCCTGTAACTGGGAACTAGGGTAGCAAGTCCTAACCCTTCACCCCAAGGCAGGTCCTTGGCTCTGCAGGCCCAAGTTGGCATAAGGCGACTCTCCAGCCCAAACTTGAAGGCTGGGATCCCTGGCTTGGGCACCCCAGGCTGGGACTGCCTGGGAATGAAGGGTCCCACGAAGCCTGGGGCCGGGGAGCAGGCGCCGCTTCCTGCCAGCGGTCAAGAGCACACTGTCCACCTCCAGAGGCCAGCTGCCGGCGGGCAGGGGCGGGGTGACTGACTCGGGACAGCAGCAGTTTCGGGTTAAAGGCCGAAGATTGGCCTGGCCAGCCGATAACCGGGCGGCCAGGGCAAACCCAGCGGCTGGAGAGGGGGCGCGGGCAGGAGGGCCTCTTCTGGAATGCCGGCTCACGAGGCGGGGAGGGGGGTGCTGGGTCCGAGGGGAAGTGGGAGCCGCGAGGGCGGGGGTCAGTACCTTCCTTGGCGCGCGCTCCCGGGGGCGGTGGCAGCAGCAGCAGCAGCAGCCCGAGCCCCAGGGGCCAGCGCCGCTCCATGGCGCCGGGCCGGGACCTGGGACCGCGGCCCGGACGGCTGCGCCAGGTCGCCGGGGACTGGGCGAGCCGGGCGGGCCGGGCGGGGGCGGGGGGCGGGGCCAGCGCCCTGGGCGGAGTCCGGGCCTCACCTGGTTCACCTTCTTAAAGGGACAGTAGGGCAGGAAGGAAACTTGTCAGACAGGTAATAGACTTCAAAAACCGAAGGCGTCGTGACCGGAACGAGGCTGCGGGCGCCGCCTAGTGGGTGGGACTAGGAATTGACTAACCCTGCCCTGATCTAAACCCAGGCCAGTCTTGAACCAGCCTTACCTAGTTCTGCTTCTGACTTGAGCCACACTCGGACAGTCCTCCTTCGCCCTCTTGCTTTCTGCAGGCTGCAGACCTGTAACAGATACCGGGGAAGGCAGGAGTGAGAGACACGTGCACATGCTGTACCACGGGGGTTAGAACCCCTGGCGAGGCAGCTGGGAGCTTAGAGGAGCAAGCCTGGCCAGCAGGCGCCTTAGATGTCCCCAGGGAGAAAATGGGAGACTGAGAAAGGCGTGAGCCAGGGCCCGGAGGCAAGGAGCTCAGGGAGAGGCGAGCAGGCCAGTTTGACAGCTGGGCTCAGGATTCGCCTTGGGAGCCAGGGCATTCTGCAGGTGTGTGCTGGAGCAGGGAAGGTCTTGGTGAACATGCGAGGGAGTGCGAACCTTGCTGTGCCCTTGCAGAGCAGGCCTGAGGAGCAGGTGGCGGCTCTGGGTGGTGGCGGTAGCCAAGCAGAGCGCCGGCCTCCGGCTTCAGCCCCAAAGGCCCAAGAAGTGTAGGACGGTCCCTGCCCTAACCAAGCTGTGTCTGTGGAGGGCAGGGGGTCAGGGCAGAGAGCAGAGCGCACACAGCCGGCTAATATGGCAGGCAGGAAGGAACTTGGGTGGTTGAAAGGGGAGCCATGCGGAAGCACAGGCCCAAGGCTCCACTCCTGGGGCCCCTCCTTCCCACGCCCTTCCCTGGCTCCATCTCATTTAGGTGACTCACATGCAGTTTTTCTATCATTTAAATTGTTGCTTGTTTTGGTCACTGTGAAGGAAGGGAGGCGGTGAATTATAGGTGCTTGTTTCATTTTCAAATATTAATGCGGCTTAGGTTTTTTTTTTTTTGTCCTTGTACAGATAAGACAAATATGGCTCATAATGTCTTGGCCCAGACTATTCTTAGTGGCATAAATAAATAAATGTAACCCATGTGCATTGGTTAGAAGACTCATGTTGAACAGAATGAAACTAAATGGAAAGTAGAAACCTCCCCTCTTGCACCCTCCAATATCTGTCCCCTGAGTTACCCACCATCAACTCTTTCTTGTGATCCTCCCAGGGCTCCTCCTGTCCCCCCCAAGTGCACCCCATCCTGCATCCCCCCTCCTCCTTCTGTCCCCCCTTGCATACATGCTGTCACATTGTGTACGCAGAAGTGGCCGGATCAAGCACACTGCTCCGCACCAGGGCCTGTATCCTAACGCTTAGGACACTGGTGGGGAGGGGGCCCATGTGGGCTCTCTGGGGTCAGAACTTTGTGATTTCAGCGGGGAGGAATGGGTGACGGGTGCAAAGCCAGCAGTTGGGGGGAGGTGGAACAAGCTTTGGACAATTGCTGCTAGGAAATAAGCCAGACCATGGTGAGGTAATGCATGTGCTGGTTGCTGTAGTTTGTTAAAGTTATAAGACCCTTGAGACGGGGGCTTGGGGGTGGGGAACCCGCTCTACACAGTGAGAGGTGGAGTCTGGAACCCTGGAAGGGGGCCGGGCTTTTGTTTTAGGATAGATTCTCTAACCTTGGATGTCTCGCCTATGGGGTGTGGATGTTCTTTGGTCGCCATTCAGCACGACTGTGATTTGACGTTTTCTTGGTATGGCTTTTGTGAGTGGGCACCTGTCTTCAGTTCTGGGCTGTGTCCTTCACTGGCTGCAGAACTTTTCTCGCATTATTTATGTTCTCAGGGCTTCAGTTTCTCCAGACCTGGATGATCTCTGAGGCCATTGCCAGAGGGTAATCTGGGATGACGGAAAGATAGCAAGCTCTGAAATAGAAGACGGAGGCTAGTCCCTTAGCCACTCGTGCCTCTGTCTCCTTGCCTGTAAAATGGGATTAATCATGCCCACCTCATAGAGTGTGTGTGCTGGTCAAAAGAGGAGAAAGTGCCTATTAACCGTCAAGCACCGAGCAAACATTAATTTGCCAGGTGGATGTTGGAGGTCAGAACCTGCTGAGGTTCTCCTCTGGGCCTCCCACCTGCTCCAGAGCGGAACAACAGCTATGAGTAAGACATCACTTCTTTTCCTTTAGCAACAATTTTATTGAGAAATAACATACATAAATAAACTGCACCCATTCCAAGTGTCCAGTTCCGTGGACTCTGAAGAAGGCAAACGCCCTATGCCACCTCAGTAAGCTACGGAACACTTTCATCACAAAAGCATTCCCCCGCGCTCCTTGGAAGCAGTCCCTCCTCCGGTCCCTGGCTTTCTGTCGGCATTTGTAAGTGCTTCCTTTTCCAGAATTGTATGCAGTCGCTGGAATCTTGCACCCCCGACCCCCTTTAGCCTGAAGCCCTCAGGATCTGTCTGTGTTGCTGCGTGCACCAGCAGTTTGCTCCTTTTCACTCCTGTGCAGTATTCCCTGTGTGTCTGCCCTAAGACATCACTTCATACAACATCCCAGCGGCGAATTCTCCCTCTGCTTTGTGTGCTGGGTGTCAAAGCCCTCTTGGTATCTGGGGCTGCCCAGAGGGGTGCCTCTCTTTCCTCCTACTTGGAGAGGACCTTGATGTCTGGTACTGACAGTCTTTGGTCTGCATTCGTGACTTCCTGAGCTCTCTTGGTTTTGCACCCTTGACCTTAACTTTCCCTGGTTATATTGTCTCACTCCTGCCACTCCTTTCTGACCTGGGAGAGGGTAAAACTGCACCCAGCTTGGGTCAAGGTCTTATATGTCCACAGTCCCCAGTTAAAACTCAACTCACATTACTGAGGGTAATCCAGAGAAGTGCTAGCAACCAGCCCGATGGTATCAGTACAAATTAATTTATCAGACTAGTGTTAAGTCCCCTAGCAAGGGCTGCATGGGTGGGCCCAAAGTACTTGGTTTGGCTGCACGGGCCTGGCCCACACGTGCAGGCAGCAAGTTCGGGAGACTGTGTGGGCAGTGGGAAGAGAAGACAGCTCTCTCCAGTGTATTGCTCGTGCGCATGGTGCATGACTTTGATCCTAGGCCTCCTTTGGTCCTTCTCGGCTTCTCACCCGTGCTCTTACCTATCTGTCTCTGATCCAGGTTTACTATCAGGCACTAGGGCGGGGATAATAATAGTTAGCATTTATGACAGCACCTACGCATGCTGCTGGGCACTTCACATACATTATTTCATTTACTTCTCACACCAACCCTTTGAGGAAGGTATCATTAGTCCTACTTTATAGACGGAAAAATCTGAGGTAGAAGGAGTTTAAATTTCTTGTTCAAAGTCACTCAGTTGCAGAATCAAGATTTGAATCCAATTCTGTCTGCTTCCTGGGTCTGCGGTCCTAACTCCTTCTGGGGGTTTCAGGAGCACTCACTTTTGCTTTAACTACTCCTCCCCCCACCCCCACTGAAGTACAGGTGTTCTCACTTGAAGCGCCCTGGGTTAGGTTGGCCTGCTCTTGCGCTTTGCAAAAGGGATTCACCTGTAATGTAACCCTCGGTGTCCGAGTTCTTCATTTACCCTCGCCTCTGTGAGATTTACTCACGCAGCCTTGTGTTGATTCACCCTCATTGCTGTGTGATTCACCCTCATTCATTGTGTGAGGATCACCTTGTTTTTGAAGATCTCTTGGTCTATGGTTAAGTGATCTACACTGGAATTGCTATAGCTGGGTGACTCCCATGGCTTATCTGGCTTGTCCTTCTGGGTAGGAAACAGGCTTAATCCTCCCAGAAGCAGTCTTTTAGTTAGTCCAGATGACTCTTCCACTGCAGAGGCCAGGTGAGCAGAATCACAGGCCCCAGTCATAGCGCTTCGAGTCTCCTCCTCCACACCTGCACGTCTCTCCCTCTCCTTCCTTGTCGCTTTGCCAAGAAGAAGACACAAGCTGTTGTCTAGGTAGACGATTCTTCATATCAGAATCTAGTACTCCCAGATAGAGGCACTTTGACCTTGTTTCTGAGATGTCAGAAACAGAATTGTCTATTAGAAGATGTGATTTTGTCACTTAATAGCTGTATGATATTGGGCCAATCACCAAAGCCTCAACTCTCTCTTCTGCAAAATAGGAGAAAGGGCTATGATTTCAGCGTGTCCTCCAAAAGTTCATGTGTCAGAAACTTAATGTCAAAATTCATATGTTAATGGTATTTGGGGGGTGGGGCGTTTGGGAGCAGTTTGTAATGGATGAGGGTATGGGAGTGGAGCCCCCCACCGACATTTGTAGCTTTGTAAGAGGAGGAAGACAGACCCCAGACAGCACACCTGTTCTGTGTCACTGCGTGATGCTCTCCTTCATGTTACAATGAAGCAAGAAAGCCTTCACCAGACGCCAGTGTGGTACTCTTCAGCCTTGACCTTCCACTTGACCTCGGGCCAACAGCAAACATGCCAAGACAAACGAGACTGATGTTGGTCAAAGATTCTTCCTTTGTGATGCATGAGGCAAGCCAAGGCTCCTGGGTCAACTTGATCCTTATGATTTTTGTGTCCCTCTGTGCAGGCTTATTTGCCAGTAGGTGTGAGGGAATCAGGGAGGAAGCCTGTTGAAGGAAGAAGGAGACAGAGTAGCACCGGCCCTTGGATGGACAGGGTTATTTGGATGCAGCTTGAATGTCCAGAGAGTGGAGGTCAGAGAAACCACTCCTGATCCATGTACATTGTGATGCATGGTGACGTGAATGCCGTAGCACTCAGGATGCTCTGCACTTTTCCACGGGCTTATTTTTAAGACTTTTGTATCTGTCTTTGCAACACTAAATTTCTCCAGACATTCTGTTTGTTTTAAGGGCAAGAAAGCAGTGGTGATGGCATTGCAGCATGAGCCGCAGGAAAGAGAAGCCTCAGACTGAGGAATGGGTGGCAGCAGCCGCAGAGAAGGAGATGGTTTTGTTTCTGGAGTTGAGAGAGAGAAGAGGGTCAAATGAGAATTTGTCTGAGGTTATGCATTACATCCAAGCTTCCAAGTGTGTATTTCAAGACAAGCCTTTAACTCCATACCTTCCTTAGCCCCCAGTCTTTTAAAAAATACTATTTCATTTATTTGAAAAACAGAGTGAGAGAAAGAGAGGGAGGAAGAAAGAGAGGGAGGGAGAGAGAGAGAGAGAGAGAGAGAGAGAGAGAGAGATCTCACCTGCTGGTTCACTCCTCAATTGCCCAAAAGAGCCAGGACTGGGCTAACGCTGGGGCAGGAACTCAATTCAGGTCTCCCATGTGGGTGGTGTGGACCCAACTACTTGAATTATCTTCATGCTGCCTCCCAGGTGCACATTAGCAGGAAGCTGGAATCCAGAGTGGAGCTGGACCTCTGACATGACGTGAGCATCCCAGCTGGTGCCTTTACCACTAGCCGAATGCTCCCTTGCCGCCTCACCCCCATTCTTAACTAGCTTCACACCAACGTAAAAACAGAGCCAGTTCACCGTCATCTTAGTATTTCATTCTGTTTTTGGAGCAGTGAAATGACAAGGTGTCAGTGCGTGCAACACTTACTTCTCAAAGTTTCTTATGACAATATTTATAAAATTACTGTACTTCCACCTTCACTTGTTTGCTTGGCTGCATGGGAAGATGGTGTTGATAACCTGAGAAATTAACACGCTGTCTTAATGCTTGGGCAAGTAAGGAAGGGAGGGAAAGGAAGAGAACAAATGTGTCTCAGTGAACTGGGGCGTGTCAGACATTTAATACGAACAAGTTGAGACAAGTGTCGAACACCCAAACCCTTTGGGAGCACAGCAAGAGTTGGTCCTTGTCAAGAAGTTTACCAGTGGGATCTCAGGAGGGGAAGAGACAGTGATAAATCAGCCACATTTCAAAGTCGATCTTAGTTTAGCTAGATGAGCAGAGGGCTGAAATGAACCATCAGTTTTGGCGTCTGGTTTAGGGAAGCACAGTTTATTTGGAAAGTGTATGACTGTATTGCTGGTCTAGGAGTTCTGGGAAGCTGACTTCTACTGATGACCTGGAAGAAGATTGGCACTTACTATTTTTTTTTTAAAGAGATTTTGTTTATTTATTTGAAAGGCAGAGTTACAGAGAGGAAGAGGCAGTGAGAGAGAGCAAGAGCGAGAGAGGTCTTCCATCCGCTGGTTCACTCCCCAGATGGCCGCAAGAGCTGTACTGATCTGAAGCCAGGAGCCAGGAGCTTCTTCCTGGTCTCCCACACCGGTGCAGGGGCCCAAGGACTTGGGCCATCCTCTACTGCTTTCCCAGGCCATAGCAGAGAGCTATGGGATGCTGGCACTGCAGGCCGTGGCTTTTACCTGTTGGGCCACAGCGTGGGCTCCTACACTTACTGTTTTTAAGTTACTGTTGCTGTAGTCTGGAAGTCATATCGTGGTACTGTCTTATGAAAGACATGTTTTATAAGAATGGAACTTCTGAATTAGGCACAAATTGCTTTATTTTTTTCTTCTTCAAATTTCGCTTTCAAGAAGCTATTTATAAAGGTAATCTGGGGGTGGTGTTGTGGCACTGTGGGTTAAAGGGTTTCTTGCTATGCTGGTTCAAGTCCTGGCTGTTCCACTTCTGATTCAGTCTCAAGTGCTTGGGTCCTTGCCATCTACGTGGGAGACTGGGATGGAGTTCCTGGTTCCTGGCTTTGGCCTGGCTCAGCCCCGGCTGTTGCGGGCACTTTAAGAGGGAACCAGGCGGGTGGGCGGAGGGCGTCGGAAGCCTGTGAGCTGACCAAGGCCCAGCGGTGGTGCCGCTCCTGGCCTGGCGCCACCTGCTGCCCCCAGTTTGGGACCCTGTGGCCGGACACACTCCTTGTCCTGGGCAGCCGCGAAGGCCGCCGCGCTGCGGGGAGTGACCACAGCCTCCCACAGAGGCGGCCTTGAGGAGCCGTCTGGTGTTGGGCCCAAGAGGCGAGAACCGGACCTAGGGGCGGGACGGGCGTGGTTTCGCGTGGTTCGGCGCCCCGCTGCGGCACAGCGCCCCCACCGCTGGAGAGGGTCCCCGGCTCCCTCCTGGACATGGGTTTCGGGGAGGCCCGCGTTCGCTAATGGCCCCGCAGCCAGCCAGCGGCCAGCCCCCAGCAGTTGCTGGACGTGGTTTCGGAGTTTATACATGGTGAGGAGTGAATTCCTGCAGGACCCAAGGACCAGGATTAAGCAGAGACACACGTACCCCGGACAGGAAGGGGCAGACACAGATCCCTAACCCTTTCCCCAAGGACGTCTTCAGAGTTTCAGAAGCTGAGTGTTGGCCAGGACAGGAGGAGGAGGAGAAGCCTGAGTGGCGGGACTGATGCAGACGGAGGAGGAGGAGGACCCGAGAGACAGGCCCAGGGCGATGGAAGAGCCTTCTCATTTTCTCATGAGCGTCTGGAGCTCCCACTCCGGTCGTCCCGGGTATTTTTCATTATAAAGCTGACCTTTGGAGGGAAATAGTATAGGTCACCCAAGAAGGAGGTCAAACGGAATAGGTGCGTTGGTCTGAGTTGTTGGGAGGTGTCCAGGGAAGGGCCCTGTTACATCTTAAAAGACTGGTTCCGCTGTTAAACTCAGGGGGACTGGAAAAAAGAGAGTGACCCAGTGGATGGAAAGTCTCTTCTCTCTGTCACTCTTTCAAGTAGATGAAAAGTAAATAGATCATTTTAAAAGAGATTCTAATAGGGCAATCTATAATTTCTTCTAAAAAGTTGCAGTCAGAAGGTTTCTATTGTAAATTCGTATGTGCAGAAACATACACATTTGAATACAGATAACAATCACCTCTGTTAAGAAATTAATGTACACATTTCCAAATCAATCTGTCCCTAAGTTTGGAAGGGATCCAGGCCATGGGTCATAAAATACTCCTATGAGAGCCACCTAGTGAGCAAAGTTGGTAACTGCACCTGTATCTTCCAATTCCTGGTATGTTCTCCAAGGATAACTTGTTTGAACAATCTCAGAATATCATGGGAATACTTGAAAGTGACAATGATTTGCACATGTTCCCATTGTTCTAAATATGGACAGTCTCTTAGGCTATAAGGTAGCCATCTTACCTTGCTTTGTTATCTCAGTTATGGCTACCTTCTGTCCAGGTGAAGAAGGAAGAGAAAGAGATTTGCAATGATGTTGATTTATGTTAGGCTTCCTGCTTTGTGCACACTCCGGAGTGCATAAACAAGATCATCTAGGAGGCACAGGCTTGGGGTAAGGGGTAATTGCTGTTTGCAGTGTGTGTTTGTTATGAGTGAGAGAGAGATACTTGTGTTCCATCAAGCAATCTTATCCTAAAGCTGCCCTATTAGCTGGGAAGAGCATCAGATGCATAGCCTGCGAGGCCGCAGACAATAGGTCCAATATTTGTGTTCCTGCCACCCACATGGGAGACCCAAATGGAGTTCCAGGTTCCTGGTTTGGTGTGGCCCAGTCCCAGCTACTGTGGGCATTTGGGGAGTGAACCAGTGGATGGGTGATAGCTTTCTATTGTATACCTTTCAGATAAAATTAAAACAAACAAATAGAACAAAATCCAATGTTACAAAAGTATTTCTTTTCTTTTTCTCCCTGCCTTGTTTGTTTGCTTCTTTTTTTTTTTTAAAGATTTATTTATTTATTTGAAAGTCAGAGTTACACAGAGAAGAGAGGCAGAGTGAGAGAGAGAGAGGTCTTCTATCCAATAGTTCACTCCCCAGTTGGCTGCAATGGCCGGAGCTGTGCCCATCTGAAGCCCGGAGCCAGGAGCCAGGAGCTTCTTCCGGGTCTCCCACATGGGTACAGGGGCCCATGGATTTGGGGCATCTTCTACTGCTTTACCAGGCCATAGCAGAGAGCTGGATCAGAAGTGGAGCAGCCAGGTCTTGAACCAGCACCCATAAGGGATGCCGGAGCTTCAGGCCAGGGCGTTAACCTGCTGTGCCACAGTCCAGGTCCGCCTGCCTTGTTCCTTTTGTCTTCCCTCTTTCCTGTTCTCTCTCCCCTCCTCCCTTCCTTGTCTCTTTCCCTTCCTTTTCTCTCTTTTCTCTTTCTAAAGATTTATTTATTTATTTGAAAGGCAGAGTGACTGGAAGGGAAGGCAGAAATGAGATGGGGGGAGGGAGGGAAGGAGGGAGAGAGAGAGGGGGGGGAGAGAGAGAGAGAGAGAGAGAGAGAGAGAGATGGATCTTCCATTCTCTTATTCACTTCCCAAATGGCTGCAGTAGCTAGGGCTGGGCCAGGCCAAAGCCAGGAGCCAAGAACTCCTTGGGCATACCAAGTGGGAGCTTAACCCAATGCCTGTCTGCCCCCCACCCCCATTCCTTCCTCCCTTCCCAATAATTCTTGGGCAGTGTTATATATTAGACCAAAATTAAACCTTGTACCCACTGCACTGAGTGATTAATTGACTTAGAAAGTTTTTTCTTGTTTGTTTTGACAGGGACTAGGGTTAAGAAAAATGGTGTTTGGTAGCCTTTGCATTCAGCTAAGTCTTGGGTCTTTGCCTCCTGGTGTAAGACCTTGAGCATTTTTCTTAGCCTGAGACCGAGCTTCCTCAGATGGGTTCCGTTTGCCTTCTAGAAGCACCTCTGTGGCAGGGGTGCACCCACAGGGAAGGCCTTTGGTGAGCCTCAAGGTCAAGGCAGAGGCCAACACCCCGGGAAGATGGGGGGAGGGGCTCATTCTGGCAGGATTGATATGGAAAAAAGGTGGACCTGGCAGTGTGCCCTCAATAGGACAGTTTTTATCCATCCATTCAGCGGAAACATACTGGGGCTCTACTGGGAGCCCAGCACTGCTGTTGGTTCTGGGGATGCACTGGGTCACAAAAATGGAAAACCCACAGACCCTGCCCTCCTCGAGCTCCCTTTCTAGGGGGAGAGGAGACAGCACAGAAATAAATAACAAAACGTGGTTCTCAAATGGTGAGAAATAGTGGCTTGGGAGGGTGGTTAAAACAGGGTGAGAGGCCAGCGCCGCGGCTCACTAGGCTAATCCTCCGCCTAGCGGAGCCAGCACACCAGGTTCTAGTCCCGGTCGGGGCACCGGATTCTGTCCCGGTTGCTCCTCTTCCAGGCCAGCTCTCTGCTGTGGCCAGGAAGTGCAGTGGAGGATGGCCCAAGTGCTTGGGCCCTGCACCTGCATGGGAGACCAGGAGAAGCACCTGGCTCCTGCCATCGGATCAGTGCGGTGCGCCAGCCGCAGCACGCCGGCCGTGGCGGCCATTGGAGGGTGAACCAATGGCAAAAGGAAGACCTTTCTCTCTGTCTCTCTCTCTCTCACTGTCCACTCTGCCTGTCAAAAAAACAAAAACAAAAACAAACAAACAAAAAAAAACAGGGTGAGAGGACCTGGACTTACGTGAGGAGGTGTCTATTCTGTAGATACAGTGGTTTTGAGCAGAGCTGAAGGAGAAGAGGGAATGAGTCCCACAGATTGTTGTAGGGAAGAGCACCTGCAGTGGAGGAAGCAGTCCCAAGGGAGCCAACATGGATGTTCGGGGGAGCGGGGAGGTCAGGGAGCGTGAGAGAGGGGGCAATAGGCAAAGGGTGGGGAGCAGCCCACAAAGGGCCTCCCAGGCTGCTGGAAGGACCGTGGCTTTGACCTTGAATGAGACTGGGGTCCAATCCAAGGAGATGCGTATTCCAGCTTTCCTTTGAGCAGGTGGCTCTGGTGTGGGGAGCAACTGGGAGCAACTCGGACTAGACTAAGTTACTGGAATTAAGACTTATTCTATGCATCTGCTCTCCCACAATATGGCGCTGAGAAGGGAGTAACAGCTTCTACACAGCTGCCTCCAGTTCAACCAATAAACTGTAGGACTTGCTCCTGATTGGAGGAGAGCAGCGTACTCGGCGTGTGGGTAGCAGAGTTGGGATTGGTGGAAGAGGACTATAAAGGAGGAGAGAGACAACATGCACCAGGAACATCTAAGAGGAACACCTGTGCAGCCCCCGAGAGAGCCGGCAGGCGGTGTGCCGCTCCCCCGCGGAAGTGGGGAAAGTGGCAGGGGGAACCGCCCTTCCACGGAGGTGGAAGGGACGGTAGCCAACCCAGGAAGAACCAGCAGCAAACCCGGGGAGGGCCGAGCAGACAAAAGAACAGCGCAGGGTTCTGTGTCGTTCCTCCGCGAAGAAGGGGAGCGACACTCTGGTGTGCAGAGAACAGATGGGGATGGGTTGGGGGTGAGGACCAAGGGATAAATTAGCTGGCTGCTGTCTTAGCGTGATGAGACATGAGGGCTTGAAGCATGGCTTCAGAGGGTCCTGCAGGGGCTGGCGAGAGTCCACTGTGTGGTGAGGGCTGTTTCAGGCCCAGGAGGCAACAGCTTGATAACTGTAACAGTGTGCAGAGTGGAGTGATGAGCTGCCATGTAATAGGGAAAAATGGAGAGAGAAGCCTTGGTGTCCAGCTCACAGAGTTGGAGCTTCCTTCCCTATGGAACCTGGAGCTTGCAATAGTTTTGAATATTGGAGCCACAAGCTCACATGAGTGGTTTGAGCTCTGGTGGCTGACTGGAGGAACAGGTGGCGCAGGGCAGAGCCACAGTGGTCAGTGAAGGAATAAGGGCTCAAAGTTGGCAGTGAATACAGGAGGGAGTGCATGAGGGCATCTATCTGTAGAATCACAGGCTGGGTTGGTTGGTCGGACATGCAGGTTACGGAGGTTAAGCAGCTACTGGAATCAAACTGGCCAAGTTGTATACTTTTATTAAAAAAATCCATATCTCAGTATGGAAGCAGGGGTGCTGGAGTGAATATCTGCTCTCTGGGAATGAACTTTATTTTTTTAATAGAAAACTTTTATTTAGTAAATATAAATCTCAAAATACAACCTTTGGATTACAGCGGCTCTTCCCCCCATAACCTCCCTCCCACCCGCTAACCATCCCTTCTCCTACTCCCTCTCCCATCCCATTCTTCATTAAGATTCATTTTTAATTATCTTTATATATAGAAGATCAACTCTATACTAAGTAAAGATTTCAACAGACTGCACCCACACAGACACACAAAGTACAGAGTACTATTTGGGTAGTAGTTTTACCGTTAATTCGCATAGTACAGCACATTAAGGACAGAGGTCCTACATGGGGAGTAAGTGCACAGTGACTCCCGTTGTTGATTTAACGATTGACACTCTTGTTTATGACGTCAGTAATCACCTGAGGCTCTTGTCATGAGCTGCCAAGTTTATGGAAGCCTCTTGGGTTCACAAACTCCAACCTTATTTAGACAAGGCCATAGTCAAAGTGGAGGTTCTCTCCTCCCTTCATAGAAAGGTACCTCCTCCTTTGACGGCCCCTTCTTGGGAATAAGCTTCAGAGACAACAGTGATGTACTGGGGCTTTGGCTGAGTGGGGTGTGCAGGCTGAGGGCGTTTGGGAAGTGGGGTCGGCAGTGGCGATTGAGAGGCAGGAGCCAGAAAGGCTTGGACGAGGGTGAAGGTAAGGGTGTGGGTGGAGACATCCCAGATGCCCTCCAGAACAGAACTTTGGTTAAAAGCAGCCAGGAGAATTGAGGGGACATTTGTGAACATTTGTGTGGAGGTGTGGGGTGGGTGAAGCCTCCCTCGCTTCTCCATGGGATTTTCTATAAAAACGCAGTCCACCTGGTGCTTTTGGACCCGGAACCTTGGCTTTCTGGAGAGAAGAGCATGGCAGGGGCAGTTACCCTGGCCAGGTCAGCAGTCCCGCTTTCCTCTGCTGCTCGTTACCTGGCAGGACGGGGAACGGGTCAGTGTCTCAGGAGCGCTGATGTTTCTCTTTTTCTGTTTCGTGCTTGCTCTTCCTGCCGCCCGTGCTTCTAATCCTCGTGTCTGGCACTCTGCCTCTGCTCTATGACGTGGCTTTTGATTTGTATCTTCCAACAGTCCTGCTGGATTGAAAGTAAAGGTCACTGCCTAATGGCTGCTTCGCTTTCCAGTGCTCTCCGTCAGTGCCGGCCTCCCCCACAGTCCTCCCTGTGGGTCTGGCCTTCTGCCAAAAGGTTGTGTTTGTCCAGAAGGGGCTCTGAAGTTTACTTACTGCTTCGCTGGTCTTTTATTTCCTTGTGAGGATTTGTTCTGTCTTTGTTTATCACCTTTTCAGCTTGAGATACAGCTCTCCCTGTCTTTTTCTAGGTCTCAGAAATAAAACAAAACAGTACCAATAGGCTAACAGACAATGGCATTTACTTTGTCATTATTATAATTATTGTCACCGTTATCACTCAGTCTTCACAAAGCACCTAATTGTGACTTGCCTGTGGGGACAGCAATGTACAAACAGTTGTACGAAAATTCTCTTGGTCCTTGAGGAGTCGAGAGTAGGACACCAAGAGCCATGGACACTCATCCAATGGAAACGACCCAATGTTCTAGTTTTATTGAATAAATCCCAGGTTGCTTTGGCTTTTGGTTACTCTGTCTTTACTAACTACATATGAGACCTTAGGCAAGTCTTTTGATCTCTCTTGGCTTTGAGTGTGGATAAGATCTTACCTGAAGTCGGGCCTTCTGATCTCCTAAAACCCCTCCAGTGTTAAAATCCTGAATGCTATTTGCTAGAAGTTCTCAGAAACAAAGTCATAATTGGTCTGGCAGGATTTCAGAATTCTTGCTTTCCATGCAAGATTTCTGAAATCAGGCAATAAGTTACATAACAAATAAGAAAATGAGATGGTATGTGAGTCAGAGAGAGCCATCTCCCATCTGCTGGTTCACTCTGCAAATGCTCGCCTGTGGCTGGGCCAGGCCAAAGCCAGGAACTGTAGTCTCTATCTAGGTCTCCCGTGTGGGTGGCAGGGGCCCAATTACTTGAGCCATTACTGCTGCCTCCCAGGGTGTGCATTAGCAAGAAGATAGATCAGAAGCAGAGCTGGCACTCAAACCCAGAGTCTGATATGCGATGCAGGTATCTCAGTGTGCATCAACACCTGGCCCAGTAAACAGGCCTTTAAAATGCACGTTGCTGTGTAGGAGCATTGACTGGAGGCTTCATTTGCACACCTCTTTAGGTGGGCCTGGGACAGAACATTGCTTTGCTGTTCCTATAGGAGACAGAGAACTGTGCTACGCACTTCATGTATGTTGCCATTTAATCTTAGAAGAACTCACGTGGTTTGCTCATTTTATAGATAAGGAAGCTGAAATCAAGGGAGACCAAGGTTCTGTAGCTCAAGGTTCTGTAGCTAGAAACGGTGACAGCAGCCTTCAGACCCAACATGACTGCCTGCAGAACTCACCCTCAGTCACTGCATCTGTACCTCGCCTCTCTGAGGAGACACCAGAAATCTTACTTTCGGGAAGGGTTTGGTAGTGATGGCCAGGTCCTGGGACTCTGAGGGTTCGGATTATGTAATAAGTGAAGGAGTAAGGGCAGGTGCTTTGACCAGTGGTTAGGGCATCATTTAAGATGTGCGCATCCCACATTGGAGTGCCTGGGTTAGATTCTGGGCTCTGGATCCTGACTTCAGCTTACTAGTAATGTGGACTCTGGGAGACAACAGTGATGGCTCAAGTTATTGGGTTACTGCTACCCATGTGGGATTGAGTTCCTGTCCTCTGGCTTGCCTGGGTCATTGCAGGCGTTTGGGGAGTGAACCAGGAGATGGAAGCTTTCTCTCTTTCTCTCTCTCTTAACAAATAATTGAACAAATATAACTTTAAAAAAGTGAAAGAGCAGTAAAGAATGGTGCCTCCCTAGTTCTCTGGGCCTTGGGGAGCGTGCATCCAGGTTTGGAGAGAGTGAAGGTGTATGAGCTGATGATCTTGACACCAAGCTCTTCCCAGAGTACCTAGGTCCCTAGATACCCACCCAGAGTGTGCCTCCAACTGTGAAAAGAATGTTTGTGTGATCACTTCAAGGCGCAACTCTGCAACGTTGATGGACAGAGCACCTTTCGGTAAGGCCACTCCACAAATAAGACCACTCCCCTAAGTCTGGGAGCTGCTGCATGCTAGTGGTCAGGTGAGGTCATGGCCAGGCAGAGCTGCAGCCAAGATGGACAGCGACAGCAGGGAGCTGACAGCTGTGGTAGCAGAACCCGGGCAGCTGCGTGGGGGCACAGCAGCTCATGAGAGGGCCAGGTCTAGAGACCACAGAGCAAGCTGGCAGGGTGCACAGAGCCTAGTGCCACTGTGATGTGTCACTTGTCCACCAAGCTGTTAAGACCTGGGTACATAACGTTAGGACTGTGTGCAAGTTGATCTTTTATATATAAAACCTCTTCTTCCAAACTAGACTATAAGTCTCTTGCTGTAGCTGTCTCACCAAGGGGTGAGCTCTGGTTTTGCTGTTGCTGTTGATATGGACAACAAACCCTGGGAACTTCTGGGAGGGACGCCTCCTGCTGACCAGAACCCCTGCTGCAGCGAGGCGATGGTCTCTACTGCTCATGGGGGGTAAGGCACCCACTTCTGCCTCAGAGTGCAGAGTACCCTCTCCGCTTTAGTGGTGGCTGGCACCCTGGGGTTCAGCCCCACCTCTTCTGGGATATCCTAATGCTTATTGGAATCTTGGCATGGAAAAGAGGGTGGCAACATAGTTTGGCTCAATCTTACCCTGATGGCTGCAAAGAAATTGGCTTTTTTTGCATTTAAACCCCAAAGCCTGGTGAAGCTTTGGGTTTGCCCTGTGACTGATGATAGCAATGGGATATTGTTTCCCAGAGCAGCAAACCTCTGGATTGGACTAGCCACTTCCCACAGGCCTCAGATGCAGTAGAGGGTGCCACCAGGGCTAGTGTGGGCCCTAAATCAAAGTGCTTTCTATTCCTGTCTCATGTGCAGAAGGGTGCAGGAATTCAGCATGACTGACCAGGGTCTGTGGGCTGGGCTCAGACAGGCTCAAGCATGCCAGGCCTGGAGAAGTCCTCCAGCACCCAGGAAGTGCTGGTTCCAGGGAGGTGTTGCCCAGCGTAGGCAGCTGGTTTTACAGAAACCTACCCTGCAGCCCAGGCAGCAATACTCTGGTGACAACCACTGGCACGTGGCGTATGCAGTTTTTCAGCACTTCTTTCCCAGAGTTTTTACTTTAGCAGTTTTAAGTTATGTAGTGAATACCTGCATTCCTCCTCTCTGCGCACTTTCAAACCTTGCACCATTAAGTGAAACCCACCTGGCTATCATTCAGGATTCAATTCTTTCGTTATTGGTTTATTTTGTGAACTTTGACTTTTCATTTGTTTTCTCTCTGTTTATGAATGTAACCATACATCGTGTGGCTTTGTGTGCATACAATTTTAATATAATTGATATCAGCTGTACAATGTGAGTAAATTTTTCTGAAACATGTTTCTTCTTCCAGCTTTATGTCTTAAAACTTTTCTTGTATCAGTAGACATAGATTTAGCTAATCTGTTTAACTGTTGCATTGCATTCCATGGCTTAATATAATATATTGCATTTAATTAAAGATTAATTAATGTTCAGAATAATGTGCCCTTTTAAAAAATATTGGGGATTGACTCCCATGTTATGCTAAAATGAAATTAACAAAGAATATTAATTTACTTATAATATGATTAAAACTCTGTAATGTCCTAACTTTAATATGAGGATATGGAGAAAAACAATTTATAATAAGCCACACATTTTGCTATATAAATGGTGCAGGTACATTCTGGCAGATGACTTAACAAAGGAGGCAGATGCAGGCTTCCATATGGAGACTCAAATGAGCACAATAGCTCCAAACACACAGACGAATTTAGTAGTGTTTTGTTGCTGATTTAGTTACCGTGGGTGAGGTTGCCATCAGTGTAGTGATTTTCCTGAGATGATGAACAGCTCACGGCGATGATTCAAGCTAAACAAGATTCCAAAGTCTCCCAATTTATTTGGTTGGTCCCTTCTTAGAAACTTCATTATATATTATAGTAGCACAAAAATTTCTTTGTGTTTATATATCATGTAGCTGCATTCTTGGCTCATATGTTTTTCACTTACACAAATGTGTAGTGGGATGCCTAGGGAGACAATTTTTTATTGTGTGGGATATGTCTTGGCCCCAACCATTGAATTCCAGCAGTAACTCAATGATGGTGACAATCAGAAACCCCTGCATAAATTTTCTAATTAGGCAATGACTCTGTCCTCATTAAGAGTGAATGACTTGGGGCTAGAGATGTGGCATGGTGGGCTAAACCTCCACCTGCAGTGCCAGAATCCCAAATGGGCAATAGTTCATGTCTCGGCTGCTCCTCTTCCGATCCAGCTCTCTGCTGTGGCCTGGGAAAGCAGTAGAAGTGGCCCAAGTACTTGGGCCTCTGCACCCACATGGGAGACCCAGAAGAAGCTCCTGGCTCCTGGCTTTGGATTGGCCCAGCTCTGACCGTTGTTTGACCACTTGAGGAGTGAACCAGTGGATGGAAGACCTTTCTCTCTGTCTCTCCCTCTCTGTCTGTAACTCTACCTTTCAAATAAATAAAATCTTAAAAAAAGGAGTAAATGACTTAATAATGACTTTTATGCTTTTTTCCCCTCCAGATTTTTACCATCGGCAACAAAGCCTGAAGGAGCATCTTTCTATGGATGTGAAAACAGTTGCTCAAGGAAAGGTAGGTCCCACCTCGTTTCAGGTAAGGGGTCCTCACTCTTGGGGAGGCCACAGAGGTGACTGCTCTGAAGAACAGAGACTTCTTTCTGCTCCACTTTCTCTTTTTCCTCTCCAGCTGGCTCCTGATACGGGTTGGAGCCCAGGCCGCCCTCCCTTCTTTGGGAATCCAGTCCTCCCCTGAGGCAGGCTGCTCTTGGAAGCCCTCTCATGAGTTCAAAGAGCTAACCCCACTCTTCCGCCTCTTTGATTCTGACTCACCTCCTGTAACAGTGCGTGATTTCCTGAGAGACATCCCTTTGATGGTGGTGCCACTCCTTGGGCACATGCCAGGTTCGGAATAGGAGCAAGGTGGGCAGCTTTCATTATTAGAGAAGTATTTTAATTATGCATGTAGAAAATTTGGAGGAACTTGAAGAGGTGGTCCTATGGTTTGAATATGTGCCCCCCAAATTTATGTGTTGGACACTTAATCCCCTATGAAATGGTGTTGACATGTGGGACTTTTGAGAGGTGATTAGGTCGCAAGGGGTCTGCCCTCACAGATGGAATAATGTCATCATTATGAAGTGGGTTTGTTATCATGAGAGCAGGTTTGTTACAAAAGTGAGTTTGCCTCCCTCTTGTTCACTCTTGCCCTTCTGCCTTCTGCCATGAGAGCAATAAGAAGGCTCTCATCAGATGCAGGCACCATGCTCTTGGACTTCCCAACCCAAAGAAATGCGAGAAGTCTCTGTTTTTATAAATTTCCCAGTCCCAGGTATTCTGTTATAGCAGCACAAGTAGACTAAGGTAGTAAAATTGGACTTTGTCCAGGGAGAGGTTGATGAAGTGAAAGTTCTTAGACAACGGTTTGGAAAGACAGAAGAAGAGAATCCTGAAATCTGAGGCCAGCAGGGAGCCTCCAGGAGATCTCGTCCATAGTCTGGCATGCCCGTCCCGTGGCTGAGGATCCTTTTTGAGACCACAGAGGAAGCAGGATACCCTTGGATGTGACAAAACGAAGTGGGATCTCAGAATATTAAGAAGATGCTGTTATAAGACCTGAGATTTGTTTGCTAGCAAGAAATAGAAAATTCAACCTTTCCCTTTAAGTGAGGAAAGATTCTGGAGTAAGAATGTTGTGGGGATGGCCGGAGCCGTGGCTCACTAGGCTAATCCTCCGCCTGTGGTGCTGGCACACCAGTTCTAGTCCCAGTCTGGGTGCCGGATTCTGTTCCGGTTGCTCCTCTTCCAGTCCAGCTCTCTGCTGTGGCCCAGGAGTGCAGTGGAGAATGGCCCAGGTCCTTGGGCCCTGCACCCTCATGGGAGACCAGGAGGAAGCACCTGGCTCCTGGCTTCAGATCTGAGCAACACGCCGGCTGTAGCAGCCACTTGGGGGGTGAACCAACGGAAAAAGGAAGACCTTTCTCTCTGTCTCTCTCTCTGTCTAACTCTGCCTGTCAAAAAAAAAAAAAAAAAAAAAAAAAAAAAAAAGGAATGTTGTGGGGATTTCTCCCTTTATAAGAGAAAAACAGACAGATACTTGAGGAGGTTTGCATCCTATTCCTTCTATGTTGTATCTGTTATCTTTTCTAGGTTATGCGTCTGTTTACTTCATAACAAATATACAGGGTTGAACAGTGTGCAAAAATATCTTTATGTATTTTACCACATCAGATATTCATGACTTTGCCAGAATTTATTGTGACAAATGTTCTTGTAAACACTGAGATTGAAAAGAAGGGAGGAACTTATCCTAGGGTCCATGTTGAAAAAGTGACAGAAATAAAACACAAGCCCCAGACTTCTGCATCTAAATTATATGCCCTTTCCAAAAAAAGTGGCTCTAAATTCATGTAAACTTGTAGAGTGTTATGATGCACCTTCTATATTTGTTACTTTCTTTGGAATGTCATGTATTTTCTTAGATTCTTTCTAATGTTTGCCTGCTCGGGTGTATTTACCCATTGCCACCTGGTGGTAAGTAAGAAATATTATGGGGAGCAGGAGAAACAGGGAGGTGAGAAAACACTTGTCAGCTTTTCAAAACAGCAATCTCTGTTCAGAAGCTTGAGACTTAATCACTGAAAAATGGCAAGGAGATAAAGCTGTTTTCTTTTGGCATTGTCACACCATGAAGAATACTGAGGCACGGTGGTATCATGATGTTCCACTCTGGCAAAGGTAGAGTTGCAGAAGACTGACTGTATTATCTAAAAAAAGAAAACAGAGGCGTACACAGTGTGTGTAGTAATAAAGAACAAAACTGGAGCATGTAGGGCATTCTTCCTTCCTAAATCAGGTTAAATGAGAGTATGGTGGAGGCACATGTGCTGAGCACAAGGCCAGCCACGTTAGGTGTTCAGTATAAATTTGCTCTGTTATAGATGGTATTTCTGCTCTGGAACCACTTAATATCTTTGATTTAATTTTTCTACTCTTCCTCTTGTTACCACAGTCAGAGCTGTTACCACCACTGGCTCATGTGCTCACCTGTGCAACTGGGAAGCTAGCACCCATTTCTGGCTGGTTCACTCACTTTCCCAGTGCTCAGCCAAGCCCTCTGAAATCCCTCCTTAGGGTTACCTGCTTGGAAACTCTGCTTCTTTTTCCCTGCCCAAATTCCTGTATTTTCTTGATTTCTACGTGTGCAGACAAAATGAGGATGGTCAGGAAGGGCTGCAAATGCTTTTTGAATTTCTTTTTTTTCTCCATTGAGTTTAAGAGGAAATGTGTGAGTTTCCATACCATTTTGAGAAGATAGTGGGTGCTTCTTCATTCTGGTCTCCAACTCCCAGCACTATCATACCACCAAGAGTGGTATGTAGGTCACTACATTTTGGTCTCATCTTGAGAAGTGCTTTGTGACCTGGTACTACTAACACTCCCTTCCAAAAAGGGATATGATGGTGTGTGGTGAGGGGGGCTGTCCAGGGGTAGAAAGAGAGACAAGATGCAGGATGGTGGAGAGAGAAAAATTCAAGGGAAAAAGCATCATTTGAAAAATAGAAATCCTGGGCTGGCGCTGTAGCGCAGTGGGTTAAAGCCCTGGCCTGAAGCGCCGGCATCCCATATGGGCACCGGTTCTAGTCCTGGCTGCTCTTCTGATCCAGCTCTCTGCTATGGCCTGGGAAAGCTGTAGAAGATGGCCCAAGTCCTTGGGCCCCTGCACCCTCGTGGGAGACCCAGAGGAAGCTCCTGGCTCCTGGCTTTGGATCAGCGCAGCTCCGGCCGTTGCGACCAACTGGGGAGCAAACCAGCGGATGGAAGACCTCTCTCTGTCTCTACCTCTCCTCTCTCTGTGTAACTCTGACTTTAAATAAATAAATCTTAAAAAAAAAAAGAGAAATAGAAATATTGGGGCCGGCACTGTGGTGTAGCGGGTAAAGCCACCGCCTGTAGTGCCAGAATCCCATGAAACATGACTCATGTTGCTTTCTGCCTTTTCTTCCTCCAAATTATTATGAGAAACACACACTTGGAAGATTTTATTAAAATTATATAATTATAATTTATGTTTACAGGAGCAGCAGTCCAGTACTTAATTGCAAGAGGAAAATCAATCTTTACTTCTAGGAGGCATCATCATGTACAAAAACCATGGAAGCATAATTGGGTTACATTTTGTGTCTGGCTATCCACTTGTTGCCTTTTCTAATTTTTAAAAAATATTCCTTCAAAGTTATATATTTCTAGAGTTCTGTCAAGTTATATATATATGTCAAAGTAATGTATGTACCTAGTTTAAAAAGACAGATATTTTTACCAGATTTGTTTTGAGAAACAGTGGTTTCTAGTACCCGTCATCCACCATTTCCCTCTTTCCTAAGGCAACTACTTAACCTCTTTCAGATGGTGTGTCTCTCTGTGTCTGTGTGAGAGAGTTTTGTATATGTCTTTGTCTCCAAATTACGAGATTGTGTTCCTACTTTAGAATTTTCAGACTTGGACATAGTTCTCCCTGTGGAATATTAAAACTCTTCTCACTCCCGTCTGTGGCGTGTACTTTTATTGTAATGTTAATAAATATTCAGTGCTTAACATAATATGACAGAGTAAATGCTATTTGTGGTAGAACCATGTAATTTTTAAATTTTTTATATTCTTAAAGATTTATTTATTTATTTGAAAGGCAGTGTTACAGAGAGAGAGAGAGAAAGAGACAGGGAGAGGAGAGACAGAGATCTTCCATCTGCTGGTTCACTCCTCAAATGGTGGCAATGGCTAGGCCTGGGGTGGGTTGAAGCCAGGAGCCAGGAGCTTCTTCCAGGTTTCCCACATGGGTTCAGGGACCCAAGGACTTGGGCTGTCTTCCAGTGCTTTCCCGGGGAGTTGGATCAGAAGCAGAGCAGCTGAGACATGAACTGGTGCCCATATGGGGTGTTGGTGTCATAGGTGGTGACTTTGCCTGCTAGGCGACAATACCAGCCCCAGTCACTTCTTCTAATTTTGTTTTCTACTGACTAGCAATTTCCTTACTTTGTTTTCTTTTCACTCATAAATATTTTTCAATAATTTTGGACAAAACAGATATTAGAAAATTTTTATTTGCATGAGAAACTCCTCTAAAGCCTCTTCTGTTATAGTCAGGACTTGTCCCTGTGTTGGGTGCACCTGTTGAGACCTACCTTAACAGTCATCCTTGTGGTGCCCTTTGCCTCTCCTGCATCTGGGATTTCAGATGGGCTGTCATATATCTTCCTTTTTCATGAATTTCTTTCTGGCTATAGATGAGAACGTTCTCCAGGAGCTCCCAGAAAAAGAGGACATGGAAAATGAACTTTTAATTTTGAGCATTTGCTTGCCTGAAGCTCAGTATACAAAATAGATATACAAAGAGCATAACGTCATATTGAATGAGGAAACATTGAATGTTTTTTCCCCAAGTCTTGAACAAGACAAAGATGTCTACTTTCACCACCCCTATTCAATGTACTACTGGACATCCAAGCCACAGAGCAATTAGGCAACAGAAAAGAAATACAAGGCATCCAAATTGAAAAGCAGGAAATTAAAAACTCCTGTTTGTAGATGACATGATATTACGTATAGAAAAATCTAAAGACTCCACCAAAATACTGTTAAGAACTGATAAAAATTTGCAGGATGCAAGATCAACATGCAAAAGTCAGTAACACTGCTATCCACAAGTAAACTAGCTAAAATGAAATCAAGAGAGCAATCCCATTTACAATAGCTACAAAACATAAAATCCCCAGAAATAAATTCAATTAATGAAAAAGAATTCTACAAGTAAAGCTATAAAATACTGATGAAAATGAAGAGGCCCCCCCCAAAAAAGACATCTCGTGTCCATAGATTAGGAAAATTAATATTATTAAAAGATTCATATTACCTAAAGTAATCTACAGATTCAGTGGAATCAAAATGTCAGTGGCATTCTTTACAGAAATAGAAAAAATTCTCCTACAATTTATATAGAACCATAAAAGCCCTCAAGCCAAAGCAATCCTGAGCAACAAGAATAAAGCTGGAGACATCACAGTATGTGACTTGAAGACATACTACAGGGGCCGGTGCTGTGGCTTAGTAGGTTAATCCTCCACCGTGGCACCGGCATCCTGTATGGGTGCTGGTTCTAGTCCCTGCTGCTCCTCTTATCATCCAGCCCTCTGCTATGGCCTGGGAAAGCAGTGGAAGATGACTGAAGTCACTGGGTCCCTACACCCATGTGGGAGACCCAGAAGAAACTCCTGGCTCCTGGCTTCAGATCAGCCAAGCTCTGGCTATTGCAGCCATGTGGGAAGCAAACCGGCAGATGGAAGATGTCTTTCTCTCTCCCTCCCTCTGTCTGTAACTCTACCTCTCAAATAAATAAATAAAATCTTAAGAAAGAAAACATACCACAAAGCTATAGTAACCAAGGCAATATGGTTCTGGGATTAAAAATATACAGACATACTAATGGAACAGGATATAAAATACAGAAATAGATCCATATGTTTATTACATTTATTTAAGCAAAGACACCAAGAGTGTATGCTGGAAAATGAACAATCTCTTCAATAAGTGTTGCTGGGGAAAACAGATATGGAGAAGAGGGAAGCCAAACCCTTGTCTCTACCATATACAAAAATCAACGCAAATCGTGGAGGACTTAAGTGTAGATCTTTTTGCGGTTCATTAGTGTGATGATTGGGTTTTCATGCTACTATGTGAGATGTGCCTCCTTCAAATCTTACTATGACACTAGCCTGTTACCCATCTTACTTGGAAAAAAAAAAAGACCTACCTGTAGTATCTGAAACTATGCAATATTAGAAGAAAATATAGGGGCAATGTTTCAGGATATCAGACCAAGCAAAGAGGTTTTGGATATGAATATTGATTACATCAAACCAAAAAGCTTTTGCATAACTAAAGTAAGAATTAACAAAATGAAAAGATAATATACATAATTGGAGAAAATAATCACAAACTACCCATCTGATGAAGAATTAATACTCATAATATATGAGGAACTCGAACAACCTCACGTTATCTGATTTTATTTTTTAAAGATTTACTTATGGTGCCTACTTACTTATGGTTCCTATTTACTTATTTTTTTTTTTAATTTACTTATGGTGGCCTAGTGGGTAAAGCTACCACCTGTGATGCATCACATTTGGGTGCCATTTCAAATCCCGGCTGCTCTAATTCTGATCCAGCTTCCTGCTAATGGGTCTGGGAAAGCAGTGGAAGATGGCTGAGTGCTTGGGCCCCTGTACTCTTGTGGGAGAACTGGAAGAAGCTCCTGGCTCCTGGCTTCAAATCAGCCCAGCTCTTGCCTTTGTGGCCATTTGGGGAGTGAACCAGCAGATAAAAGATCTTTCTCTCTCTCTCTCTCTGTCTCTCTCTCTCTCTAACTGCCTTTCAAATAAATAAATCTTTTTAAAATGTGATTTATTTATTATTTGAGAGAGTTAGAGAGAGAGAGAGAGAGAATCTTCAATCCACTGGTTCACTTCCCAGATGGCTGCAATGGCCAGGTCTGGACCAGGCTGAAGTAGGAGCCAGGAGCTTCATCCAGCTCTGCCATGTGGGTGGCAGGGGCCCAAGCAGTTACCAGGCCATTAACAGAGAGCTGGATCAGAAGCAGAGCAGCATGTGAAACGAATCGGCACCCACATGGGATGCCGGTGTTGTAGTAGGTGGCTTTACACAGTACGTCACAATGCTGGCCCCAAGTTATCTGATTTTTTAAAATATTTTATTTGTTTATTTGAGAGGCAGAGTTACAGACAGTGAGAGGAGAGACAGAGAGAAAGGTCTTCCCTCCACTGGTCCACTCCCCAAATGGCCACAATGACCAGACCTTCGCCGATCTGAAGCCAGGAGCCAGGAGCCAGGTGCCTCCTCCCTGTTTCCCATGTGGGCACAGGGGCCCAAGGACCTGGGCCATCCTCTGCTGCCTTCCCAGGCCACAGCAGAGAGCTGGATCAGAAGCAGAGCAGCGTGTGAAACAAATCGGCACCCACATGGGATGCTGGCGTTGTAGTCGGTGGCTTTACTCAGTATGCCACAGTGCTGGCCCCAAGTTATCCAATGTTTAAAAATGGAAAATGACCTGAACATACCTTTCACAGAAGAGGATTTTCAAATGGCTAACAAGTATATGAAAAAATGCTCATCATCACTTATAACCAGAGAAATGCAGTTCAGAACCACAGTGAGTTATTACCTCACACTGTTGAGTGTGGGGAGCAACTGGGAGTAACTCGGACTAGACTAAGTTACTGGAATTAAGACTTATTCTATGCATCTGCTTTCCCACAATATGGCGCTGAGAAGGGAGTAGCAACTTCTGCGCAGCTGCCTCTCGCCAGCTTGGGTGATGACCTGCAGGAGCTGATCCTGCTCCTGATTGCAGGAGAGCAGCGTACTCGGCGTGTGGGTAGCAGAGTTGGGATTGGCGGAAGAGGACTATAAAGGAGGAGAGAGACAACATGCACCAGGAACATCTGAGGGAACACCTGTGCAGCCCCCGAGAGAGCCGGCAGGCGGTGTGCCGCTCCCCTGCGGAAGTGGGGAAAGTGGCAGGGGGAACCGCCCTTCCATGGAGGTGGAAGGGTCGGTAGCCAACCCGGGAAGAACCAGCAGCAAACCCGGGGAGGGCCGAGCAGACAAAAGAACAGCGCAGGGTCCTGTGTCGTTCCTCCACGAAGAGGGGGAGCGACAGTTGAGGATGGGTATTGTAACAAAAGATGAAAGATAGCAAATGCTGTGGAGGATGTAGGGAAAGAAGAAATCTCAGAATTGCACACTGTTGGTGGGGATATGAATAAGTACAGCCATTATGGAAAACGGGTTGGGGGTTCCTCAACAAACTAGAAATAGAACTACCAGTTGATACAGCAACTCTGCTATGGAGTATATATCCAAAGGAAAGTAAATCAGTGTGTTGAAGAATTATCTGCACTCCTGCGTTTATTGCATTGCTATTCATAGTAGCTAAGATATGGAATCAGCCCAGATGTCTGTCAGTGGCTGAATGGTTAAAGAAAATGTGATCTACAAATACAGAGGAGTATTTAGCTATAAAAATTGAAATCTTGTCACTGGAGGCAACATAGATGAGTCATTATGTAAGTGAAATAAGTCAGACAGAAAGACAAGTACCACATGTTCTCATTTATGCATGGAAGCTAAAAGTGTTGATCTCATAGAAGTAGAGAGTAGAGTAGTGTTACCAGAGGCTGGGAAGTGTTCTGGAGATTTTTGATTAGAAAATGGACTTTGAATCTTCTTGCAGGCTAACTTTAAAATTAAAAATAGTGGAAGCCAGTGCCGTGGCTCACTTGGTTAATCCTCCACCTGAAGTGCCAGCATCCCGTATGGGCACTGGGTTCTAGTCCCGGTTGCTCCTCTTCCAGTCCAGCTCTCTGCTGTGGCCTGGGAAGGCAGTGGAGGATGGCCCAAGTGCTTGGGTTCCTGCACCCACATGGGAGACCAGGAAGAGGAACCTGGCTCCTGGCTTCAGATCGGCGCAGCACCGGCCGTGGTGGCCATTTGGGGGGTGAACCAATGGAAGGAAGACCTTTCTCTGTGTCTCTCTCTCTCACTGTCTATATCTCTACCTGTCAAATAAAAAAATACTTTAAAAAATAAAATTAAAAATAGCTTTGAAAATGCTATTTTTATATGAAAAGAAAGTGTATAAATTTACCTGAATAATGAAGTACATTTAACTGCTTACACATTTGGATAACTGGGGGTGTTGGAAATCCTCATGTTTCCTTTCAGAAAGCTAAAATTGGCCGGCGCCGCGGCTCAATAGGCTAATCCTCTGCCTGTGATGCCGGTACACCGGGTTCTAGTCCCGGTTGGGGCACCGGATTCTGTCCCAGTTGCTCCTCTTCCAGTCCAGCTCTCTGCTGTGGCCTGGGAAGGCAGTAGAGGATGGCCCACGTTCTTGGGTCCTACACCCGCATGGGAGACCAGGAGAAGCACCTGGCTCCTGGCTTCGGATCAGCGCAGTGCGCCGGCTGCAGCAGCCATTGAGGGTTGAACCAACGGAAAAAGGAAGACCTTTCTCTCTGTCTCTCTCTCTCACTGTCTATTCTGCCTGTCAAAAAAAAAAAAAAAAAAAAAAAAAAAAAAAAAAAAAAGCTAACATTGTTTCACACCACCATTTTGTCCTAGATTATTTACCTAAATATGAGATTTACAGGAGGCCTGTGGGTCCATGAAGATATTTAGAGTTTATCCTGTAGGGAAATCATTATTAAGTTTGTGCATGGTTTAGCTTACTAGTTATGCACAATCTAGCCATTAAGAACGTTTGTATTTCGTTCCTCCTTTGCCTTTCCTTGGAAGTCAGTCAGTTACCTGACGAAACCATGGAAAGATGTAGAAATGTTTATGACTGCAAGCCACTAAAGTTCCAGGAGAGAATGGGTACCAAGACTTACAAACACTGTCAAGTGAAATCTATTTTCACATGTTTCTCAGGCGACCCAATGCATTCCTGAAAGTAATAAGACACAAAACAAAATCAAATCATTTACAAGTGGAAACAAATAAAAGCCTTACGTATGTGCAGAGGTAAAATGAAGGAAGCACGAGGGATTTTTGCAGGATCTCCTACCTGGAAACAAGCCTCCTAATGTTACTTGCTGGACATTTGTACCCTCTTACAGGGAACTCTGGAAATCATTCAGCCAATCATGCTATGAAAATAATTCGTCAGCTTCATCTGTTGGTGTGCAGTCCTTTTAGAAAAGAGAAATGTGATCCAAACTCTTATGGATAACAGCTATTATTTGGCTGCTGTTTCATATTTGAAAGATTGTGGTAAGCAGCTAGAATTATTGTCCTGCTGGTGGTCTGTTTGAAGATGGACTAGGAATGGGAAGTGGGTCCTTTGTAAGACATACATAGAGGAGCATTGAGAGGGGGATTGTGGGGAGCAAACCGGACTAGACTGTTACTGGAATTAAGACTTATTCTATGCATCTGCTCTCCCACAATATGGCGATGGGAGAGAAGTAAACAGCTTCCGCACAGCTGCCTCCAGTTCAACCAATAAACTGTAGGACTTGCTCCTGATTGGAGAGCAGCGTACTCGGCATGTGGGCAGCCGAGTTAGGATTGGCGGAGGAGGACTATAAAGGAGGAGAGAGACGGCATGCACCAGGAACATCTATGGGGAACATCTAAGGGAACCCGTGCAGCCCCCGAGAAAGCTGGCCGGCGGTGTGCCGCTCCCCTGCGGAAGTGGGGAATGTGGCCAGGGGGAACTGCCCTTCCACGGAGGTGGAAGGGATAGTAGCCAACCCGGGAAGAACCAGCAGCAAACCCGGGGAGGGCCGAGCAGACGAAAGAACAGCGCAGGGTCCTGTGTTGCTCCTCCACGAAGAGGGGGAGCGACATAATGGTGCCGTGACTCGGATATGAAGCCTAGGCAGGGTTTAGTGTCGTTCCTCCACGAAGAGGGGGAGCGACATAATGGTGCCGTGACTCGGATAGGAAACTTAGGACGGATATGAAACTTAGGAGGGAAGAAATGACTCGGATAGGAAACCTAACTCGGATAGGAAACGTGACTCGGATAGGAAACCTAGGACGGATATGAAACTTAGGAGGGAAGAAACGGGAAGAATTGGGAAAATATCGGAGAGAGAGACTAGCAAACAGCCTAGGGAAAAGCCGGACGAAAAAGGAGCCGGAAGAAGCTATTGAAAGCCTAGGCATAGACTCAGATACGGACTACGGGGGGAAGCTGGGAGAAATCTCTAAGGGCGAAAGCGAAAGTGAAAGCTAGAACAGACAGACTCGGACGCGGACTGTGGGGAGAGGCCAGGAGAAATGAGGGAGGAGTATTGTTGGAGGAAAGCTTGGGGAAACATACCGGGTAGAGAAAAATGTTAGGGAAATTGAAGCCGCGGGGGGCAGGCCGAGGCGGAAATGGAAGCCACTTTGGGGTTCTCAAGTTAGCCCGGGAATAGGGGGCGAAAAGTTGAAACCAGAAGCTGAAACGTGAGCCAGGTTGGGATCCGTCTGATTAGCCCGGGGAGCAAAGGACGGGAAGCCAAACCATGGGGCGGAGACGTACGCTGGGTTGAATTCGCCAGGCTAGCCCGGGGAACTTAGATTGAATGCTAGTGGCGGACACGTAAGCTACGCTGTGTTACTCGCGGAAGCCGCCGCGTGCAGAGAGAGCACGGGGCGTGAATAGATAGGGAACGGGGCTGGCGTAGGCCGTGGTTCAGACGCGAAAGGGTTAAGCGTGGAGACCGCGGAGCGCGCGAAGCCGAGCCCCGCAAAGCCGGGAAGCTGCGCAGATGAGAGAGGCGCGCGGGCTGAAGCGGCGCAGAGCCGGGAACCCGCCGGCGGGGCGAGGTGCCGGAAAGCCGCAGGGATAAGAGAAACAGAAGTTTAGAAGCAAAGTGAGAGAAATAGGAATGCTGGAAGATAGAAGTAAAATGGGAGAAATAGGAATGCCCGGAGATAGAGAAATAGAGAAAAATAAGGCCTCCCCTCAACATGGCAATGAGAAAGCTTGGATTCGGCCTGTCTGATTAAGTGAGGCGATGAGCACGATGAGCACCTGGGCGGCTAGCAGCTTATGCGCCGCAGGTCACCGAAGACAGGCACGAATTAACATCAGTAAGGCTTCCCCACAATACCGCAATTAGAAGGCTTGGATTCGGTCTGCCTGATTAAGGCGGTAAGCGCCAGCAAGCAGCTCGACCAGAGTATGAGCTGCAGGTCACCGAAGATAGGCACGAACCAACACTAATAAGTCTCCCCCACAATAAGGCAACGAGAAGGCTTGGATTCGGTTTGCCTGATAGGTTTTGTAAGCCCCTGCGAGCAGAGCAGAGCATGCGCTGCAGGGCACCGAACACAGGCACGCATCAGCGCCTAAAAACCTCCTCACAACATGGCGAAGAGAGGACCCGGATTCGGTTTTCCTGATTGATAGGACTTGTAAGAGCCTGTGGCAACTCTAGCAAGTAGAGCAGAGTGTGTGCCGCGGGACACCGAAGACAGGCGCGTATCAACGCCAAAAATAAAAAGAAAGGGGGATCTGTGGGGAGCAAACCGGACTAGACTAAGTTACTGGAATTAAGACTTATTCTATGCATCTGCTCTCCCACAATATGGCGATGGGAGAGAAGTAAACAGCTTCCGCACAGCTGCCTCCAGTTCAACCAATAAACTGTAGGACTTGCTCCTGATTGGAGAGCAGCGTACTCGGCATGTGGGCAGCCGAGTTAGGATTGGCGGAGGAGGACTATAAAGGAGGAGAGAGACGGCATGCACCAGGAACATCTATGGGGAACATCTAAGGGAACCCGTGCAGCCCCCGAGAAAGCCGGCCGGCGGTGTGCCGCTCCCCTGCGGAAGTGGGGAATGTGGCCAGGGGGAACTGCCCTTCCACGGAGGTGGAAGGGATAGTAGCCAACCCGGGAAGAACCAGCAGCAAACCCGGGGAGGGCCGAGCAGACGAAAGAACAGCGCAGGGTCCTGTGTTGCTCCTCCACGAAGAGGGGGAGCGACATAATGGTGCCGTGACTCGGATATGAAGCCTAGGCAGGGTTTAGTGTCGTTCCTCCACGAAGAGGGGGAGCGACAGGGATGAACAAGTGCCTGAAGGAAGGGTACTCTTTAAATCTTCTTCAGGAAAAGAATCATAACAGAGAAAACACTGGCTCTGTAGAGCTGTCAGCTACGGCACAAGAGATGCCCCCGGGAAGACTGGTTCTGGCCAACGGCATGCTTTGGTGACTGTGCATACAACATGAAGTGTGCCTGTGAGCACACAGTGTACACTTGGTTACACGTGGCCACAGCAGGGCGTGTGTGCCATGGCCTCAACTTGCTTCTTGATGACATCATGAAGTGAGCCTCTTGCCAAAGCATTCCCAGAAGAGCAAGACGTTGTGAAACAGGCAGACGCCACTCATCGCTGCTGTCTTCAGAAGCCTGAGGGAAACAAGCAAAGCATTAAGTCAGGCAGTGAAGCCAGGCTGCAAGATAGCTGATCAGATTGGATTATCTGCTCTTTGACAATCTTGGGAGTTCATAAAAACAAAGCAGCTATTTAAGTAAATGTTATATTTGCGAGTTAGAAGAACCTGTTTTCCTTCAGGTCTCTACTATAAAAGTCTGTCCTTTTTATTTCTCTATAATTTTCTTTTCATTTCTTTTTTTAAAGATTTGTTTATTTGAAGGAAAGTTACCGAGAGAGAGAGAGAGAGAGAGAGAGAGAGAGAAAGAGAGAATTCTTCCATCTGCTTGTTCACCCTTAGATGGCTGCAATGGCCAAGGCTGGACCAGGTGGAGTCAGGAGCTTTTTCCGGGCCTCCCACGTGGATTCCAGAAGCCCCAGTATTTGGGTCACCTTTGGCTGCTTTTCCCAGGCCACCATCAGGGAGCTGGATTGGAAGTGGAGCAACCACGACAGGAACCAGCATCCATTTGGGATGCCTGCATGGCAAGTGGTGGATTTACCCATGATGCCACAATGTCGGCTCTTTGTTGTTTTCCACACTGAGACCTCTCACCTGTGGGATCCTAGGTTAGACTGTATGAAGGAGTGATCATGAGGGGGGACCCTGAATCCAGGATCCCTGACGATTGAGGAGGGACTGTCTTCTCTTACTCTTTCATCCATACCGCTGCTTTCTCCTTCCTGCTTTCTCTCTCTTCTCTCCTTCCGGTTTTCCTTTTTCCTCATGTGAAAAGGTGTTCTTTCCTTTTGCAGCCCACCTCAACCATTCCTCCTGGTTCCCTGAGCCGTGTTGGCTGATCTGAACCAGTGTCACTTTGTGTGGCTGGATATTGAAAGTGAAATGTAGTATGTGTGACATCATGAAGGTATTCAAACAGCTTGGTTATTACATTAAGAATTGCTCTAGGGTGGGGGGTCAGCGTTGTGGTGCAGTGAGCTCAGCTGCTACCTGCTTCTATGAGTACTGACTTGAGTCCTGGCTGCTCCACTTCTGATCCAGTTCCTGGTTGATACACCTGGGAAAGCAGCAGAAGATGGCCCAAATGCTTGGCCCCTTGGTACTCCATTAGGGGATCCTAATGGAGCTCTGGGTTCCTGGCTCCCCCTGGACCATCTCCAGCTGTAGTGGCCATTTGGGGAGTAAGCCGGCTGATGGAAGATCTTTCTCTCTTTTTTTCTCTTCTGCCACTATGACTCTCAAGTAAGTAAGTAAGTAAGTAAGTAAATAACTACATCTTTTTAAAAAAGACTTGTCCAGGATGGAGCTCAGCTCCTCTGGGCCAGCATTGTCCTGGGCTCTGCTTGTCTCCACCTGCTCTTGCTTCCCTCTGCTCCTGCTGTGATGTCCTTTCTGGGTCAGTTTCTCTTCTCCTTATTACGACTGACCAACTCTCTCTTCACAGCCTTCTTAGGAACTGATTGATTTTTTTATTTATCAAGTACACCAGAACCAAGCTATTGACATCTCACAGATGGGATGCCACCATGTCAGGGAAATGCACACTTTAGCTGGAGACTCCATGAACTCCAACACGGAGCCTGGCAGTGATGTTGCAGGCAAATGAAGGTCGGGGTGAAGGGGCCTTGTCCTGGTAATTCCTTGTGCATGGAGGTGACTTCCCGTTCCACCCATCTGGGAGGTGGGCCTTAATACAGTATACAGAGGCACTGACTATCAAATATTATCCCAAGACAGGAAGGGTTATGGTTCAGGGATGGAAATTAGGGTAACAGCAACTTTTGAGAGAAATTTAGGAAAGAAATAGTACAGTTAAAAGGCAATGTCCACATGCCAGTACTTTCAGTTACAGCCAGCTTCTCCATCCTGTTCACATTTCCCTGCATCTGAATCTGATAAAGAATAAGCAAATACTGGTTATGCAAACAGAGACAGGGTGTCATTGAGCTTAGAGCAATTTGCATGCAGAGAGAGATCGCAAGAATCTTCTTTTCAAATCCTGAGCTGGGACTGGGATTTTGTATGAATCTAAGGAGAGGGGTTTTGGGGTCTTTGCTCACAGCAGGTTGGTTTGACCGGAGGCTCTTTTTCCCTGTGGGTGTGTCCCAGCGCTCTGGAGTAGGAGCTGAACCTCCCTAGAGAAGATGTCTTCCACGTTCATCTTCATGGTCATCTTTTGCCTGGAGTCATTGGCTTCAATGTTGCAGAATGGCTTCATGGTTGCCACACTGGGCAGGGAGTGGGTAAGGCGCCGGGCACTGCCCACAGGTGAAATGATTGTGGCCTGCCTGGCTGCCTCTCGGTTCTGTCTGCATTTGATAGGCACTCTGAACAATTTCCTGGCCTCCTTTGGTTTTTCTCAGGCATGTGCATTTTTCAGCACTTTTTGGGAGTTTTTCAACTTTCTTACGTTCTGGCTCACTGCCGGGCTTGCTCTTCTCTACTGTGTGAAGATCTCGTCCTTCTCCCACCCCATCTTCTTCTGGCTGAAGTGGAGGATTTCTCGGATGGGGCCCAGGCTGCTGCTGGCCTCTCTGATCATATGTGTGCTGTCAGGCGTCTCATCCGTCTCTAGGACTGTAATTACTATTCAGATCATGGCCTCCCAGAGTTCCCATGGAAACAGCACCCTGGCTTATAGTCTACCTACCTTCTTTTTAAAGTATTTTATCTTTCATGGAGCCTTTTTATTGTCGATTCCATTCCTGTTGTTCCTGGTGTCCACCCTCTTGCTCATGTTCTCCCTGTGCCGGCATTTGGAGCGGATGAGGGGTCATAGGCTTGGCCCTCAGGATCCCAGCACCCAGGCTCACACTGTGGCCCTGAGATCACTTGCTTGCTTTCTCGTCTTCCACATGTTGTATTACTCACTCCTGATTACCGGCTGTGTGAAAGTCTCGGCATTCTGTCGTCAGTGGCCTTGGGCCTGGGAAGTGATTGTCTACGCGGGTCTCTTCCTGCACTCCACCATCCTGATCCTGAGCAGCCCCAAGCTGAGAAAGGCCCTGAAGACAAGGTTTGGGGGCATAAGTTCTGCCAGCTCATAAGGCTTTGGACCACCCTGACAAAGGGTGGTTCTGCTCTCATCTTACTAGTATCAATAACCAGCGTTATGCTGAGTGGCAAGAATGCATAAGGTTTGGGTACTGTCTCTCTCATTTCATTTTCTTCCTTCTTGCTCACCCCTTCCGTGCCCCACTGGTTCTTTTTCCACCTCTGTGTTCCTACCATTCCTTCCACTGCTCCGGGTCCCTGGGCTGTCTCAAATCACCTGGCCTTAGCTGGTGGCCACATTTCCTCTCCGGCTTCTCTGAATCTCCATGCAAGCAACCCCAATAATATTCTCCACGCATCCTTTTGACCTGTACTCCCTTTGCAGGATCTGTAACCATTGTCAGTTTTCTCTATGGGCAAACTGAGGTTTGTATTTTTGTTAACGCCATGGATTGTCCCACATGTCTACTTTGTGACACCCGTTGTCCTCATCTACTCCATGCTCTCAGCTTATTCTCTCCACATCAACCCAGGACAGCTTCCTTCCATCTTCCCACACCTCTGCCTCGTCCATCTGTCAATCTTTGGGCCACTTGAACTCCTTCTTTCCTACTTCTGCCCATCACTGCCAGTCCTTATCTTCTGTGCCCTGCTTAAGGTGGACTGTACCCATGGATTTTTTTTTTCAGTTGGATTCCATGAAAGACCAAGGGTATAGATGAGTTTTCTGCCATTGTAAGTCTCATCTGTGACTTCCTGTCTTCCCCACATGTTGAATGAAAAGGAATTGTCTGGTGTAGAAATGTTTTCAGGTTTTGAGCAACACAAGACAGAGGGAAAGCAAAAGAAAACTCTCAAGTATTTCTTCATTTTGATAATCCTACTCTCCTGTCTGCCTACAAAGGAGTTGGACCCTGGATGCTGTTGCCTAGGAGGATAGTCTGAAAAATGAGACTTGTGTAAGATGGTCCACTGGGTATGGGAGCAAAAACATGGCAAACTAAATTTCAACCTATTTTTATCTCTTCCTTTTAATTCTTATTTTTGTGTGTATTTTGCGATGTACATAATGTATTAGTGAAGTAGCATATGCATGTAATTAATAATAAATACATATATCCTGGTATTTTGTCATCTCAGCCTTCTATAACAGTAACCAATAGAAGAGGTGACTGAAATAACGTCCGTTTATTTCTTAAAGTTGTGGAACCTTAAACTCAGGGTTCAAGCATGGTTGGGTCTGGTGAGGGCACTCCTCTGAGTTGAAGGAAGACATCTCCTTGCTTCTTCCTCACATGTCAGGAGGAGATCATCTGTGTTGTGTTTCTTCTTATTGAGGACACTTGGGGTTGGCATTGTGGTGTAGTGGGTAGAGCCACTGCCTGTGACACCAGCATCTCATATGGGTGCTGGTTCAAGACCTGGCTGCTCCACTTCCTATCGAACTTCCTACTAATGCACCTGGGAAAGCAGTAGAAAATGGTACAAGTGCTTGGGTCCCTGCCACCCAGGTGGGAGACCCAGAAGAAGCTCCTGGCTCCTGGCTCTTGGCTTCAGCCTGGCCCAGCCTTGGCTGTTGCGGCCATTTATTTGGGTCGGTGAACCAGTGGGTAAAAGAGCTCTCTCTTTCTGTCCCCCCCCCCTTATCTCTCTTTTTCTTTCTTTCTCTCTGTTTGGTTCAATAGGCCACCAATTCCTTTCGTGAATTCTCTGCTGCAGCCAAGCTTGTCTAATCACTGTTGACATAATCACATTTACCTACTTTTATTGATGCTTTGTCTTCTTCCTCTTTTTTGCCTTTCACTCTTACTATAATTTATTTTTTTATTGTAAAGACCATCAGACTTTCAAATGAATTTCAAAATCTTTCAATTTTATTTAATGAAAAAGTCTCATTCTGTCATGTACAGGATATACCAACATTTACTATGTATGTGTCATATTTAATGTAAAACACCATTATTGTAGGCTTGGCAAATCTTCTAACCTGTTATCTAGTGGCTGTCTGTCATAATTTAAAAGGTATTTTCTCCAGTCAAATAAAAAATCTATTTTAAAACTGCAATAGTTATTTAATACAGCAATACCTAGTTACATTCTTTACATAGTCCCATGAAAAAATAATTCCATTGCTCCTAATCCCGGATGCAAGGCACTTCAGATCACCCACAAAGACGGCCATGTATACAGCAGTACAGCACATCATTTAAAGAACATGAATGACTTTCATACAGCTTGACCTAGACTTAGGAAAAATAAAACCCATCAGTACCACAGCTAGAAAGCATATTGAGTCACAAGACTTTGTTTTTCTTATTACAAAGAGAAGAACAAGACATACCACCTCTCGGGGGAAAGAGGAACCTCGTAAATATTTCATATTGAAAATGAGCATGCTCCCTGGGTTTGCACAGAACTGGAGTATTCAGGAGTGAATGCAAATGGCCATTTCTGAATACCCAGCTTTAGCGTCTACCAGACCTAGGAGTCTAGGCTATTTGTTGCACCATGGGAAAGGCATCAGAAAATCACAAAGGTACAGACTTTAAACCAACCTTCCCACCAGATTCACTTAGTCCTCAGTAACTAAGAAACAGCAATGATGCAGAGAAAGGATTTTTAAAATTATTGGCTTACTAGATTTACCTGGCAAGAAAGGTTCTGCATTATTTATTTTGGTACATCTCATGTACAGAAAGCACTGGTCTCAGTAAGATTATCAAACCCTTCCAGCTATCTTTTGCTAAGCCTAAAAGTTCATTTCTTATTACGTTTCCATGTCACCAACCTTAAAATCAAGGCTGAAATTACAATGGTGATAAATACTGACGGAGAAATTCAGTTCCTTCCCTATCAAATTTATCTCTCATGTAAAACACAGCTGAGTGACAAAATGTCAAAGTTCTACTGCACTCTCTAGAACCTATGATTCCAGCAAAACAGTTTCTGCCTCCTAGAGGATTAGCACGTGGGGGCAAGGTGGCCAAGGCCAAGGCTCCGTGCCCTGGCAGGGAAGGAGGCTTGGTCAGCCTTGCCACAGCAAGACCACAATCCATATTTCTACTACTAAGTAGCTCTCCCAACACCACTCCTAACATGAAGAGGTCTGAGTTGAGAGCAACTTACGCAGCTCTGGGTTGACCCTCAGTTACCACCAAAAGCTAACAAATGGGATCCACTGAGGGCTAACTTCATAAATGGAAATCAGCATATTTTCCTCCTTATCTGTGCTCGTTCTTATCATGAACACACCCTCCTTAGGCATAGAAGGAGTAATGGTCTGCCTAGATTTATGCACAGTTAAGGATCAACTACAAATATTCAGACTGCTGTATTTTATTTCATTTTTAACATTTATTTAATAAATATGAATTTCCAAAGTACAACTTTTGGGTTATAGTGGCTCCCCCCGCCCCGACCATGACCTCCCTCCCACCCGCAACCATCCCATCTCCCACTCCCTCTCCTATCCCATTCTTCATCAAGATTCATTTTCAATTATCTTTGTATACCTAAGATCTACTTAGTATTTACTAAGTAAATATTTCAACAGTTTGCACCCACACAGACACACAAAATATAGAGTACTGTTTGGGTAGTAGTTTTACTGTTAATTCACATAGTACAACACATTAAGGACAGAGGTCCTGCATGGGGAGTAAGTGCACAGTGACTCCTGTTGTTGATCCAACAATTGACACTCTTATTTATGATGCCAGTAATCACCTGAGGCTCTTGTCATGAGCTGCCAAGCTATGGAAGCCTCTTGAGTTCACCAACTCCGATCTTATTTAGACAGGGCCATAGCCAAAGTGGAAGTTTTCTCCTCCAGAGAAAGGTACCTCCTTCTTTATGGCCTGTTCTTTCCACTGGGATCTCACTCACAGAGATCTTTCATTTAGGTCATTTTTTTTTGCCACAGTGTCTTGGATTTCCATGCCTGTGAAGCTCTCACAGGCTTTTTAGCCACATCTGAATGCCTTTAGGGCTGACTCTGAGGCCAGAGTGCTGTTTAGGACATCTGCCATTCTATGCAGACTGCTGTTTTTGAAAATTATAGATCAAAAGTGACTCCCAAAAGAAAATCAATTTCTTCACACATGAAATATATAAAAAGCTGGAATGATGGTTAATTTGCATACAAAATCACATACAAAAGACCCTACTTTTCCTTCCAAATTACTTAGGTTCATACAGTTGATTCTATCACACAACTGTTCTATACTAATGACACTGCCAGAGTAAACTATTAAAATATTCAGTTAGCACACTGAGGTTCTGTATCTTGACAACTGCATTAAAACTGCAGCATTCAAGTGGAGCTGAGACACAGCATTCTTATAGATCCTGCTCTTGTGCTCCACAGTGATTGTTAAGGGAAGGACTCTGATCTGTAATGGCTGGGCTATCCACTGTCCATCTGGGATGTCACTGAGACTTGATTCTCTTAACTCCACCCTGTCAGCAGCGAGCCCATTTGACAAGAAGCTGCAAGGTTCACTATTACATGGGTTTTCCCTGTAAGCACCACCATAGGCTGCTTCATAGCCAGGATAGTATTTTTCTTAACAACCATCTTCTCTGCATTCTCTTGGGCAAGCTGTAGGTCAAATGTGTTCTGCACTTCTTGAACGTCTGTGTTTCATTCAGTGCCTTTCAACTGATCTCTTAAGTCCTTTAACTTAATGTAGCAATGAACTTTGTCCTGGGTGCAAGGAAACTGAGCACACCTTGCACCAGATGATGGCATCATATAGCCGAGAGTGTCTGTGTCTGGAATCTTGTGGGGTTGAAGCCCAAATTCCAAGTTCTTAACCTTCACTCCAAAGACTTCTTTACTAAAAATTTCACAAATACATTTTCCATGAAACACTGCTATCATGGCTGATATTTCTGTACTAGAATACATCCTCTTTCATGAAATTCTTTACTGGAAAAGACCTTGCTGCCCGGTGTCATCCTCTCCACCATGTTGGTAAATCCAATACCATACTTCCCTGGTAAAGTGTGATCGTCCACGTGGTTCAGCTGGACCTCACTCGGCCCTGACATGAACAGACACTTTCAAAAATGGTTTCCAGGTCCAGGATAGTGATGTCCTTGGTAAGCAGCCTTTAGTCTTGGATTTATGCCAAAAATTACAATGCCCAGGTTGAAGGTCAAAACATCAGGGAGAGTCTTGGTCAGAAGTTTGGCCTCTGAAACACCATTAATGGTCTACTTTCCTTTTTCACTTTAAACATGTCTATCATTTTTTCTTGCTTTTCCTTTGAATTGGCAGATTTGCCTTTTTTTTTTTAACCTTAGCAGGTTTTTTGGGTTCTGCTGTGTTTTTTTTTTTTTTTTTTTTGTTCTGTTGCTTGAGGTTTCTTTTTCTTGCTTTTGGAGTTTCTTATACAAGTTCCTCAGCATGAGCTGGGGCTGTAACTTCTGCTGGCATATCGGGAGCTTTGGCCATCATTTGTTGAAAGGGAAACATACAAAGCTTGAGCTTGCTGAAGGGAATAGCTGCCCACGCTCTCTGCTTCCATGCCCTGTGGCCGCCCGCGCCTGCTCCTCTTGCCAGGAAAGCGGCCTGCTGGTCTCTGTGGTATGACGGTGTTCACAGGGCGGTATGATTCCAGAGACTTGGCCCCGATGGCTCCGTCTTCTTCCAACATACAAGACACATCTGTGTTGTCCCACAGTGATGAGACTGCTGCTGTTACTGCTGAACTACTCAGAATTCTTAAGATGAGAGCAGAATGATACCTATTATTTAGAACTGCAGCTTGGGAGTCCACCTTTTTCTGTATCCCTCTGAGAGAGGGGGCAGAGAGAGAAAGAGAGAGAGAGAGAGAGAAAGAGAGAGGCTGAGTTGAGGGCTTCCCATCTACAGAGCCTACTCAGGATTCTTAATTCTATCACCTTCATGATTTCATTTATGAAGACAAGCTATGAAATTTAAAAAGTTCTCAGAGTTGGCTCTAGAGATTTTAGAGAAATCTGAATATGAGAAAGTAAAATACCACTAACAAAAAAAACCACAACTGACAGAAGAATTACCTTAAAATACATCTCACATTTTTAAAAAAGATTTATTTGAAAGTCAGAGTTACAGAGAGGGAGGGAGGGAGGGAGGGAGAAAGGGAGAGAAAGAGAGAGAGAGAGAGAGAGAAAGAGAGAGAGAGAGAGAGAAAATCCTGCATCTGCTGGTTCACTCCCCATATGGCCTCAATGGTGAGGGCTGATTCAGACCTAAGCCAGGAGCCAGGAGCTTCATCTGGGTTTCTTACATGGCTGTCAAGGGCCCAAACACTTGGACCATCTTCGACTGCTTTCCCAGGCCATTAGCAAGGAGCTGAATCAGAAATGGAGCAGCTGGGACAAGAACCAGCGTGCATATTGGATGCTTGTATTGCAGATGGTGGTTTTACCCAATGTGCCATAATGTTGGCCCCCATATCTTACAATTAAATACAAATGACTATTCACCCTTTTAAATTAACTTCATCTGACAGGGTGTATCTTCAGGGAATGTTTGTGGTTTATGATTAGAGCATGAAAACACTTTGAGGACAGACATCCAGTTCATTCAGCCCAGTGCCTTTTATAGGGCTATTATGACATAGGAAATGTGTGGTAAATGTTAATGAATGGAGGGTTAACTGCACACCTTTCTTATCTTAGGAGACATTGAAGGGGTAGGAGGTAGATGGGAAAGATATAGGTCTTCCACATCACGAGATTTGTCCATGGTCCATGGCTGGACAAACTCGAGTTAGGAGCCCACAATTTGCCCCATCATCTGTGTTCCAGTAAGAAATAGAGAAATGAGGGGCTGGCCTAGAGGGTTAGGCCACTGCTTGCAATGCTGGTTCAAGTCACCACTGCTCTTCCTCCATTGCAGCTCCCTGCCAATGTGCCTGGGAAAGCAGTGGAAGATGGCCTATGCACTTGGGTCCCTGAACCCATGTGGGAGACTAGGATGGAGTTATTGGCTCCTGGCTTTAGCCTGGCTCAGCCCTGGCCATTGTGGCCATTCGGAGAATGAAACAGCAGATGGAAGATCTCTTTATCTCTGTCTGTTACTCTCTATAATTCTACCTTTCAAATAAATAAATCTTTTTTTCATGCATTGTTTTTTATTTCAGTCCAATTCATATTTCTTTAGCATTGGAGCCCAGCACCATATCAGCTTATATGACTGATAAATAGCAATGATAATGGTTAGTTTCCTATTAGGATGTAGACGTTGATCTCTGTATAACCAACAACCAGTGACCAAGGCCATGGGATATACCACCTGAACAAGTTGTAATCCCCCTAGCTCCTTGTGTTTGGATTACAAATATATAGCTTTTTCAGCTTAAAGCAAATAAATAAATCTTAAAAAAATAGAAAAATGTTAACCAGAGAAACAAGAGCAAAGAAGTAGGCAGTTGAAAACTCTGTCATGTAGAAATTTGCATCTTCACAGAAAGGCGGAGTAAATGAGTTATTTTAGTTCACCTTTTCTCTACCCAGGAACACAGTGTTCAATATTGTTGGCCTCTGTGCTGGAGAAGCACTATTACCTGTAGAGGGTCTGGAAACCAGAGAGGGATGCTGAGTGATGTGGTTCTGCCTGGTATTCCTTCTTGCAGGGGATTCTTGCATGGAACTGGTAGGTTATGGTGCAGCTCGGAATGGCTATGCTATGACTAACTATCTCCCTCTTATAGTACTTGGCCCTGAGCTTTCAGTATTGCTATATATGACTCAGAATCATTTCCACCTGCAAACCTTCCTGCCACACATGAACCAACTTACTATTCACCTTATTGCTGATTGATTTATTAACTCTTTGAAGCTCATTTCCATGGTGAATGCAGTCTTGGGTTGCTTACCCTCCTCTGGCTAATGAAGATTGCCTAACATTTGGTTCCTTGGAGCTCAACTGCATTCCTAATATTCTCTTGAATTCTGCTTGGACTACTTGTCACTTCACTTGATGGAGAAATGAAGGTCATTCTCATAAGTAATCACCCTCATCATTACTTCTTTTTAAAAACATTTTAAAGATTTATTTTAACTTTATTAGAGAAAGAGAGAGAGAGAGATAGAGAGAGAGAGAGAGATCTACTGGTTCATTATCCAAATCCCCACAACAATCAGAACTGGACCTGAAGCTGGGAGACTGGATCTCCATCTGGGTCTCCCACATGGGTGGTGGAGACCTAGGTATTTCAGCCATTATATCTGCTGGTTCCCAGGGTTTATATTAGCAAGAAAGTGGATCAGAAGTAGAGGACCTGGGGCTTGAACCAGGTACTCCAGTATGGGATGTGTGCATCCCTAATGGAGTCCTAACCTCTGTGCCAAATGTTTGCCCCCCCCAACAATTACTTCTTATGTATGTGCAGAGATTTCAAGTTTTCATCATACTTCCATGTATGTAAGGCCACATTTATCTGTGATCCATATTTTTTATAGGTGAAAAAAAGGGGTTCATAGAGGTTAAATGACAATAATGATCATCTGTAGTAAGTTATTATGCGATTATGACAAGACTCAAAATCTGGTTATCTGATTCCACTTAAGAATGGTGAGGATGGGACTGGCATTGTGTGTAGTGGGTAAAGCCTCCATGGATGACACTGACTCTACTTCTGATCAACTCCCTGCTAATGGCCTGGGAAAAGCAGTGGAAAATGGCCCAAGTACTTGGGCCCCTCCCACCCATGTAGAAGACCTGAATGAAGCTCTTGTCTCCTGGCTTTAGCCTAGCTCAGCCCTGGCCATTGCACCCACTTTGGGAGTGAACCAACAGATGGAAGATGTCTCTCTGTCTCTCTCTCCCTCTCTCTCTGCAACCTCACTTTCAAGTAAATAAATGTACCTTTTAAAAAAAGAATGAAGAAGATGAGGGTGCAAGATATATTGCATGTGTGTATGTGTGTGTGTGGGCGGGGTACAGGCACTGTGGCGTAGCAGATTAAGTTGTCATCTGCAGCACCAGCATCCTTTATGGTTGCCAGTTCAAATACCGGCTGTTCCAATTCTGATTCAACTCCCTGCTAGTGTGCCTGGGAAAACAGTGGAAGATGGTCCAAGTGCTTGGGCCCCTGAACCCATATGGGAGACCCGGAAGAAGCTCCTGGCTCCTGGCTTTGGATCAGCCTAGCTCTGGCCTTTGCGGCCACTTGGGGAGTGAACCAGTAGATAGAAGCGCTCTCCCTCCCTCCCTCCCTCCCTCCCTCTCTCTCTCTCTCTCTCTGTAACTCTGCCTTTCAAATAAATTAAAACACTTTTTAAAAAAAGATGTATTGTGGGGACTGGTATTGTGACACAGCAGATAAAGCTGCCACTTGTGAAACTGGCATCCCGTGAGTGCTGTTTTGAGTCTTGGCTGCCCTGCTTCTGACCAAGCTTCCTGCTAATGAGCCTGGGAATGCATGAGGGGATAGCTCAAGTACTTGGGCCCCTACCACCTATGTGGGAGACCAGAATGGAGTTCCTGGCTCCTGGCTTTGACCTGACCCAGACCTGGTTGTTGGGGTTATTTGGGGGAGTGAAACAATGGATAGAAAGTCTGTCTCTCTGTCTCTCCCACTTTTTGTTGTTCTGCCTTTCAAATAAATAAATAAATAAATAATTAAAAAAGAGATATATTGTGAACTATGGGAAAAAATCTCTTGTCCTGGGATCAGTTTGAGTCTTGACTTTTCCTTTGTGCCACTGTGACTTTAGGTAGATGTCTTAGTCTATGATTTCAGTGCATTTCTTTAAAATGATCATTAATGTCTTCCTTCAGTCTAGAGTCTCAGTTTTAGGTCAACCTTGTGGATGAGAATAGACTTCCCGACCTGTCTGACAGATGGGCGTGAAGCAGCACAGGGGTTCGCTGACACACACAATGACTTACCACGAGGGACGCAGCATGGGTGAAAGCTTGTCTTGACCCCGAGTCCAAGACTCTTTCTGCCATTGATTTCATAGTTATCTTGATGGCGCTTACTCATACAGTATTTTTGTTAGTTTTATAAAAATTCTGCCTACCTAAGTATATATAATTGTTTCCCGTGTTCCATTTTATGGTGATGAACACCACGAATAACAGGATTCAAATAATCCTCTCTCCATAGAGGTTTTGCTCAGTTTTCTATCTCTTTGTTAAAGGGATATTCTCATAAATCCTATCTCATAACCATGCCTAGAATGTAACACCCATTCTCCTCACCCTCCACCAAGGACATGAAGGCTGACTCTCAGTATGGGGCATGCCCTGTGGATTTCACCCATGGGCAGCTGGCAGGTGTGTGATCATGGCTTAGGTGTCAGCTTAGAAAAGTTTAACCTCCTGTGTAAGGACACCAAATGCAAGGGCCTGATATATTATCCATGTTGAAGTTGGCATGGACAGAAAATAAGCAGGTGGGAAGGCAAATTTGCAGGCAGGCAGGGGGGCTTTGGAAACTAAGCCTGGACTATATTTGCATCTTTTCTGAAAAAAGAAACCTCTTCACCTTCCTCTGATAATCGGTGTCTTCTACTCTGGCCTCAGCTCTCACTTGGGGCAGCTGGAGGGACAAGCATGTCATACAAGACCTTGCAGAGCAACCCAACAGAAGCAGCCCTTGAAACCTGGAGACCCAGCTTGTTCACAGGAAAGCAGGATGGAAACTACCTGATTCTAGGATATTCAGCGATTGATACGAAAATCATTGTCTTGGCTATAATCTTGTTGTTTTTGTGCCTGGTGGCAGTGGTGGGCAATGGCATTATCACTGCAACACTTGGCATGAACTGGCTGCTTCAGAGAACATTGTCGCCTTGTGATAAGTTATTGGTCAGCCTTGGGGCCTCCCGGTTCTTCCTGCAGTGGGTAGTGTTATGCAGGAATATTTACGTTTTCCTGCATCCGACAGTCTTCCCATACAACAATGTACTGCGGTTCCTAGCCATCTACTGGGACTTCCTGAGTGCTGTCACCTTATGGTTCTCGACCTGGCTCAGTGTCTTCTATTGCGTGAAGATCACCACCTTCACCCATCCCGTCTTCCTCTGGCTAAAGCACAGGGTGTCTAGGTGGGTACCGTGGATGCTGCTCAGCTCTGTGGGGTTTTCTGCCCTGAGTACCGTCCTACTTTTCATGGGTAATCAGAGTATATATCAGAACTATTTAAGGACGGATGGACAATCTTGGAACGTCACTGGGAATAACATGAGGAGCTCGTGTGAGAAATTCTATCTGTTCCCTATAAAAGCGATTACTTGGCTAGTCCCTACTCTTATCTTTCTCATTTGCATGGTTTTGCTCCTCACATCTCTTGGAAGACACACAAAGAAGGTCCTCTTGAGTCTCTCAGGATCCCAAGACCCCAGTGCCCAGGCCCACATCAAAGCTCTCCTGGCTCTCATCTCCTTTGCCATCCTCTTCACCTCCTATTCTCTGTCAATGATGCTCACTGCTGCAGGCATTTTTCCGTCTCAGGAGTTTAGGTACTGGGTGTGGCAGGTGCTGATTTATCTGTGCGCAGCGGTCCACCCTTTCATTCTGCTTTGCACCAACCATAAGCTGAAAGCTGTGCTGGAGAAGGGTTGCTGCTCAAGGAATGAGGCCTCTGGGGCTGCAGCTGATGATCACCTCTGAGGCAGGGGAGCAGCCAGGTAGACAGCTGCTGTCACGGACATGCCTTCAGCAAGAGCGTATCTGCTACGGCCGCATTCCTGTGGGACCTGACGTGGTCAAAGAACTGGGGAACTTGTTTTCCTTGTGATTCATCACCTAAAATTACTCTCCTGAAACCTGGGTGAAAAGATCCTGATATATCGTGCAACGTTTCCTCTGTTGAATCGGACTATAGAAGATTTTTGGAGCCTCAGCTTTCCCCTGGCTTTCTCCTGCGAACCACCATTCCTTTTTCATCATTGCACAGTCTTCTGGCCATCTACATGGTGGAGATCTCTTTCCTTCCTGGTGGACTTGGTTCCTGGTATCCAAATTCTCTGCATAGGGCAATGATGTAGTCTGTGCATGTGTGGCAGTAGGTATTGTCTGGGGTTTGTATATTCTGACAGCCTTCCGAGATTCCTCTGGGTGCTGGAGGCTATGATTTATATGTTGTTTGTGTTCTCTACAATAACCTGGCCTGTTGGTTTGTTCTGGAATGTTAAGGTCCATAGGTACAGATGCAACTTCTTTAATGTCAATATTGGGACCTACTGCAATTTTTGTCATGGTCAAGGTCACCTGTCTGAAATATCACATTGAAAAAGAAACAGACTGCTGGTTTGAATGAGTGAACTACTTTTCTCAGCTCTCTTCAGAACTTCTTTAGGCTCAGCTACCCCTCAAAGCATGCAGACTGAGACTACTCAAATCCTGCTATTCCGTCTAACATCTGTCAGCCTCCTTTCCTGTTTTCCACCTCTTGGCATCAGTAGACAGATCCCTGCTTTTGGCTTGTCAAGGCTGATGTACTTGTGCTCCTAAAACCCCATCCCTTCCTGCCCACTCTCTATTTCCAAATTCAGGAAAAGATTTCCACTTCTACACAGTCTCAATTCAGGTCTACTGTGTGGATGGCAGGAGCTCAATTACTTGGGACATTACTGCTGCCTCCAAGGGTTTGTGCTGGCAGGGAGCTGGAGTCAGAAGATGGAGCTGGGAATCCAACCTGAGTACTCCAATACGGGACGTGCGTATTTTAACCTCCTCCTTTCTAGTTGTTAAAGGAGCATCTACATGGCACCCTTCAGTGAAGACTCTGGATCTTTCTAAAGCTCAGCTCTTTCTCACATTTGAGGCCATGTAATTTGGGGTTCTCCAGTTGTGGCCCAAATTCTTGTGCTAGTGCACGCTTGTCTTCTCTTCCTTAGGAGATTTCAAACTTCCTAAAGGCATGGCTGCCTCCCACTCTTCATGAATCCTCCACTACACTTACAAGTAGTCGTTGCATTGAGCAGAGTTGCCCTATTGCAAGTGGAGTCCAGCGGTAAGCACGTGTGCTTCCGTCTGTGTATTTCTGTCCAGGCCACCCGCCACATGTTCACACCTGTGTTTAAGTGGCGTTCCCATTCACCAGCTGGCTGGTTTGGTCGTTGGAAGCTGAGCTTGTGTTTCATTTCTCTTTGACTTGTGTACAATGTATAAGTAATAAAAGGGTGAATAAAAGAATAAAATTTGCCTGATTTTTGATGTCTTTGGCTTCTTTCTTGTACATTTGCATGTTGCCAAGCAGCTGTGCCCAGCAGGCTTGCAGCTCCTTCCTACGGGAATCTCGTGAAGTGCCGGTTCTCTTTGAGCTGCCCCAGTCTTCCTTTACCAAGTGCCCTGCAGAAGTTACTCTTTGTTCCTTCCGCTCTTCATATCATTAGCCTGGGACGACAAAGCATCTCCACGGGCGCAGATTCGTGGGACCCTGAATGACGTACAGGGAAACAGAAAAGAGAAGCAAGGCCTGTGGCATTAGAAACATACCTGATAACTTGTTACCATTAATTTCTTCCCATAGTTCAACTTTATGTGTTATGATGATGACATTAACAACAGTTGCTTATTGAATGTCTATTTTGTGTGAGACATAGGGCTAGAACACAGATTTTTCATAAATATTTTGTATACTTAACTCTTTTTTAAAATTTTTAAAATTTTATTTTTTTGACAGGCAGAGTGGACAGTGAGAGAGAGAGAGACAGAGAGAAAGGTCTTCCTTTTTGCCGTTGGTTCACCCTCCAATGGCCGCTGCGGCCGGTGCGCTATGGCCAGTGCACCGCGCTGATCCGATGGCAGGAGCCAAGCACTTATCCTGGTCTCCCATGGGGTGCAGGGCCCAAGCACTTGGGCCATCCTCCACTGCACTCCCGGGCCACAGCAGAGAGCTGGCCTGGAAGAGGGGCAACCGGGACAGAATCCGGCGCCCCGACCGGGACTAGAACCTGGTGTGCTGGCGCCACAAGGCGGAGGATTAGCCTACTGAGCCGCGGTACCGGCCATGTATGCTTAACTCTTAAAATAACACTATGAAGTGGAAAGTGAGATCCAGAGAGGTTTACTGAACTCTTAGGACCAGTAAATGATAGGACTGGGATATTCTAGTGGTATAGAATTTAAAGTGGTGTGATTTTTTTAAAAAAGATTTATTTATTTATTTGAAAGTCAGAGTTACACACACATATACACAAATGCACACACACACACACACACACAGAGGGAGAGAGGTTTTCCATACTTTGGTTCACTCCCCAAATGGCCACAATCACCGGAGCTGGGCTGATCCGAAGCTAGGAGCAGGGGCTTCTTCTGGGTCTCCCACGCGGGTGCAGGGGCCCAAGGACTTGGGCCATCTTCTGCTGCTTTCCTAGGCCATAGCAGAGAAAAGGATCAGACTCAAACTGGTGCCCATATGGGATGCTGGCACTGCAGGTGGCTGTTTTACCCACTACACAACAGCGCCAGCCCCAAAATGGTGTGATATTAATGCAGATAATCAGTTAAGAGGCTATAAAAAAAGATGTGAATAGGTAGGTGCATTAACAGAGAGTACAGATCATAGTTACATGAAAAGTCGCATATGTTAAGTAAAGCGTTTTTATATCCTGGGAAAATATGATGAATTAATAATGTTTGGCATTTTGGTACTAAAATTGGAAAAGCAAAAACAAAGGTAGAGGCAACATTTTATCATAAATTCCAGACAGATAATCTTTGTAATTTACTTTTTAAAGCTATATTTTTATTTTTTTAAAAAATAGTTTATTTTTTCTTTCTATTTTATCCCATAGAATGCTACCTTTAAAATTTAATGTTATTACAGGTTACTACACTCTCCACCTTTTTGGATGTCATTGCAGAATGTGTCTTCAACTCCTACAAACCAGAGAAGCTCTATTTTTTCACACCTTCCTAAGCAAGACCAGAAATATCAAGCCATAATAAAAATAACTAATTAATTTGACTACCAAGAGAAAAAATATTCTTTTCAGCACAAACACACTTATAAGTATAGGGACTATTGAACTCCTTTTTAATTTGAAAGAGAAGTAATGCATTTTCAGAAAATATTTGCAATCTTTTCTTCCCCAGTAGAATTTAAATTTTCTTTATTTTATTTGGAAGGCAGACACATGCACACACGCACACACAGTGCTGCATCCTAACTGCTAGGCCAAATGCCCACCCCTACAAACATTTAACAAAGGATAGTCACTGAGATCCTTAATATACAAAGGGCTCCCACAAGCCAAAGAATGACTTACAAGCAAATTAATAGAATGGCGATGAAATGACAAAAATAGATAATTCACAAGAAGGAAAATAATGTAGTCTTACTTTTCATCAGGGAAGTGCAAATTAAAGCAAATTGTGATATAAACAAAGCTCCATAAGGCAGTGGCTTCCCCTTTCTTTCTCTGAAGGTCACACAAGAGCAACAAGAAAGTTGAAAGAGATTCTGAAAACTGCTTTCAATGAAGCTAAGAGGTAGATAATGCACAAATTTCAAATTATGTGAAATCATTGCCCATCACAGATCAGGAAGTCAAGAAGGCAAATGAAAAGGAGAAGTTTAAAGAGAAGTGAGGCAGCCCAGGAGGGGTGAGGCAAAAAATTAGCCTGCAAAAATACACTTTGCGCAGGACAGAGCCACACCCAGCAATGCAGCAGCCTCTTGGGATACAGGTGTTGGTTACCTACTGCTGCATGACAAGCTTCCTCAGCACTGAGTGGCTTACAGCACTGGCCAAGTGTTCCTGTGGGTCATCAGGCAGTTCCCAATGAGTCTCTGGCTCTCTGTTTCTCCAAAGGCTGCAGAATGTTAAGGCCCCAGTTGGAAGGATCTACTTCCTAATGCACTCATGTGGTTGCTGGAGGACTGAGCTCCTCATGGGGTGTTGGGCTGATGCATTGGCTCCTTTGGAACTACAGGGTGAGGTCTCCTTTGGTTTCTTCCACATGGCCCCCTCCTCAGAATGTCTCCATCAGAATGAACAAGTGAAAGAGCAAGCGAGAGCTCCTGTTAATAGAATTCAGACTCTTACAGCCTCGTCTCGATGGTAACCACGCAGTTGTGGTTGACAGAAGCAGAGGACTAAGAGAATTGGATCAATAATAATCAAAAAGGTAGGCGCCAAAACAAAAGGTGCATACTTATTTTTTTTTCAAAGATTTATTTATTTTTTACTTGAAAGAGTTACACAGAGAGAAGGAGAGGCAAAAAGAGAGGGAGAGGGAGAGGGAGAGAGAGAGGTCTTCAATCCGCTGGTTCACTCCCCAATTGGCTGCAACAGCCGGAGCTGCGCCGATCAGGAGCCAGGAGCCTCCTCTGGGTCTCCCACGTGGGTGCAGGGTCCCAAGGACTTGGGCCATCTTCCACCGCTTTCCCAGGCCAAAGCAGAGAGCTGGATTGGAAGTGGAGCAGCTGGGTCTTAAACCGGTGCCCATATGGGGTGCTGGCACTGAAGGTGGCGGCTTTACCCGCTATGCCATAGTGCTGGCCCCGCATACTTCTCATTAATGAATTCACAAACACAAATGAAGAAATAAAATAAAAAATAAAAGTTCTTTAAAAAGATCTTTAAAAACAAGAAAGCATAATGTATTAGAACTAAAACAAAACATACTGAACATGCAATTAAATAAACCTAAACTTCGGGGCCAACACTGTTGCATAGAGGGTAAATCTGCCACCCGTGATGCCAACATCCGTATGAGAACTGGTTCAAGTTCTGGCTGCTCAACTTCTGATCCAACTCCCTGCTACTGTGCCTGGGAAAGCAGTGGAGGATGGCCCAAGTCCTTGGGCTGCTGCACCCATGCAGGAATCCTGGATGAAGCTGCTGGCTCCTGGCTTCTGATATGCTCAGCTCTGGCTGTTGTGGTCATTGGGCAGTGAAGCAGTGGATGCAAGATCTCTTTCTGTCTCTGCCCCTCTCTGTATCTGTAACTCTCCTTTCAAATAAATAAATAAATCTTTAAAAAAATAAAATAAAATTAGACTTTGTTCTTAAAAGAGAACAGTCTTCAGATTGGTTCACAAAGCAAAACACAACTCTATGATATTTATAAGAGTTGTAAATAAAGTATAGTTTATAGAAAATTTGTAAATAAAAAGGTGAAAAATAATATGTCAGGGTAGGCAAACAAAACAAATTCGTGCTTAAAACTATTAAATCAGACACTAAGATAAACTTTTAATATTAAGAGAAAAAATGTAAAATTGATAGAATTGGTTTGAGTATCTATATTACAAGAAATATTGGGACATATGGGCAGGAACATTAAAAGCAAAATACTTTGCCAAGCAGACAAAAATTAAATATGGTCAAATAAGTTAGTCCTTATTAACTTATATGATATAAGTTAATATTAACCATATTAACTCTGTGGAAACCCGGAGCACAAAAACCAGTGGAATAATTACCAAAACAGAGATAACAAAAATTGCCTAAAGCAGAATACTACAAGATCTCACACATATAAAATCCTGTATAAAATATTAGAAAGTAAGATTCAGTAGTATATTAAACATTATTTCATTATTAGGTAGAGTTTAGGAATTTAAAGATGATTCAATATTAGAAAATCCATTAATATAACATCTTAGTAATCACTCTAAAAAATTCATATAATCCTCTCCAAAAATTACAAAAGGCAATTAAAAATTTATACTAATGTTTGATAAAATGCACATTAATAATAATGTAATAATTTGAAAATATATATCACCTCAAAACACAGCATATTTAATGAATCTAGAGATGTTCTTATAAAACTCAACATACTAAAAGAATGAACTTTATTACCATTATTTGCATTTAAATGGTGAAAATATCCAATGTAGTAATGCAAAAGAAAGAAATCAGAGCTTTAGAAAGCTCTACAGGGGAGGTAAAAATGTAGTCTTGAGAAGTCTGCATAATCAACATCATCATGAAAAACACTATAGAATAAGAACTTAGTATGGTGGTGACATGCAAAATAAATACACAGAATCAGTATTTTCTAAAATATACAAACAACCAGCAAGCTAAAGTTAAGGCACTAGCTGGTTTTCCTGCATGCTTTATTGGTGTATCTGGGTTCAGTTTCAGGTCCTGCTCCTTCTCTGGGAAGGTGGCAGGTGGTGGTCAAGTAGTTGGGTACCTGCCACTCATGTGGGAGACCTTGACTGGGTTCCCTGGCTCTTGGCCCATCCCAATCCCATCCCTGCCAAGGCAGGCATTCGGGGAGTAAACCAGCAGATGGGGCATGCTCTTTCTGTCTCTCTCTCATTTTCTCTGTCTCTCAAATGAACACATTAAAAAATCTGCATGAGAAAAAATTACTAGAAATTTACAAAAAACCAAGAAGTTGGGAAAATATCTGCAAGCTCTATTATAAAGTTCAATCTCCAGTATTATAAAGAGCTCTGAGAATTGATGGAAAAAGATTAACAGTACAAAATATAAGGAGAAAAGGCAAACAATATGAACATGGAATTCATAGAAAAAGGCAGGAAGGATAGTCAATCTAATTTATAATGAGATAAATATAAATTAAAACTACATGGAGGTACTGTTTACTGTTTTTTATCTATTAATTTGCAAAACTCCCAAACAACGACTTTTGCCAAGTTGTTGGGGAAACGTACTCTTTACATATTGATGATGGGAGTGCAGTTTGGCGATGTCCATCAAGTTTATTGATGCACACACCCTTGATCCCAGCAGTCCTCCTTAGGATTTTGCTGTGTAGCACACCACACGGGTATTGCGATTTGTGCTTCACCCTCTTGGACCTGCTGGGACTTGAGTCAGCTTCTAGGTCTGGAAGCAATGGGAAGGGCTGGAGGTGGGCCATCAGCAGGATCAGCAGTGCCTTGCAGGGAAGCTGCGTGAGGTGAGTCCATTCCAGGTTCTGCAGGGAAGGCGTAATCAGGCTTCTCAGATAAAGGAGAAAGAACAACTTCTATTGGTAAAATTTTGTAGAATTTAGGGGCTCAAGTTTTTAGCTTTGCTGGAATTTGCCCCATGTCTCTATCCCAATTTTCTGGGCTCTACTCCTTAATTAATGCATTTTCCTCCCAAGAAATCCTGCAAGTTTGGGAGTTAACATGGCATTGCAATTCAGTTACCTGTGCTTTGGATTTGGGGCTTGGTTTTCAGAAATCTTAGCTTTATAATCACAGATGAAAAGAGTTGTTACTGTTGCTGTTTATTCAATGACAGTCATAAATGATTTCTGATTCTTTACCTGGATATTGAGTCTAAAGTTCTAAGCCCTCCTGCACTCAGGTTTTTTTCTGCTACATTCACTGGCCTCCTAAGAGACCATCCTTACAGCCTGGAAGCTACCTGTCCAGAGAGCACTAGAATGGCATTTTGAATATCCAGCTGGGGTACCAAATTAAAGAAAATATTTTATTAGAAAGGGAAAAAGATGAGAGAGGATGAGAGAGAGTGATTTTGCCATCTACTTCTTCACCTCCCAAATGTCAAATGCTTGCAATAGCCAGAGCAGGATTAAGCAAAAGCCAGAAGCCTAAAACTCCATCCAGGTCTCCCACGTTGGTGGCCATCCGGGTCTCCCACGTCGGTGGCAGGGGCTCAACTACATGGGTCGTCATCCACATCCTCTCAGGGTTTGTCAGCAGGAAGCTGGATCTGAAGCAGAGGAGACAGGGCTTGAACTGGTGCTCTGATATGTGATGTGGGTGTCCCGAGCAATGGTTTAGCCTACTGTCCCACAATGCTCAATCCTGGAATACCAAACTGTAGATGATACTTTGTACTGGTAGGTTGCTACCCTTAGTGTGTGGCATGCACTCCAAACTAATGGCGATTTTTTACATGTGCTGTGTCTTTGACATGTGGAAGACATGGGTCCAGAAAGCAAGGAGTGGAAGTAGAAGCAACTCTGCTTACCGTATCTCCTTGAGACTCACATAGGGAATTTGTGCTTTCTACCAGGTGACTTTAGACTCTGAGGGTATAGATATCTTGGTTCCAGAAGTAGAGAATACTTCCAAAAAACGGTTGAAATAATAATCCTAATGAAGTTATGGCTGCCATCTGTTCATTTTATGTTCCTGTTTGTAGAAGACCAGGAAGGAATGTGGTAACACACAGAGAATACTCTTATTGGTAGGAATAGTTGATTGTGATCACCATGTGGAGAGAGGAGCTGGGGAGAAAATGTGAGGGACTCATGTGATGGCCAGTTACCCTGTAATTGAGCAAGTACACCTAACTCTGCTTTTAAGGGCATGGTCATCAGGAATTCCATCTCAGGGATAAGGATCTGGAACCCCTCACGAGGAAAGTGCACTACACCAGAATGGAGGGCTGGCCAAGGGTGAAAGGAACCCTTGGTAGAAGAGGGTGGTAGAAGAGGATGGTGGTGTTTATTAGTCATGACCAGGTGCAGCAGGAAGGCTGTATATTGTCTCCTTGAAAATTTCATCTAAGCAGAGTCTTGGAGGAGCTGTGACTAGATGGAGTGAACTTCGTGTGAGAGTCAACTAAAGCAGAGTGGTACAAGGGGTAGATTATAACCAGTGCTCTGGGTGGCCCTCCCTCTGCTCCAGTCTACTTTACAAGGTTGCTATATTCATTGCCACTTTGTGCAGGGATTGGCTGCTAAGGCCCATACTGATTTTTGCTCCCAAGAATTGCCTTTGAGTGATGGGAGCCATTCTACCCATAGAAGTCTGAGATTGTTCCATCCTTTTCTTTGTGAGGTTCTTGGATAATGACCGTCTGGTGTAACAACCTAGCTTTCTTGCTTCCCAGTGAGATACCATTTGTGGTGTAATCTATGCCCTAGTTCTCCTCATGAGATCAAAGGGAGTTGGGACTGGTTCTGGAACCACTTTTTTTTTTTTTTTTGTCTAGCTTCTTTCTTTGTCCTGTACCGAATCTCTTACTTCCCTATAATTTTCTCTGAAAGCAATTCCTCAAAATATTGTTTGCACAAAAATTTCTGTCTCAGGCTCTGATTCTAAAGAGTGTGATCTAAATGGTCTAATTTTCAGGCTATATTTTCACTTGTTTATCTTTTTCTTACATGTGCACATGTATGTCTATTTCAAATTTGTATTACAGATTGAACTGCTGCTATTCCCTCACTGTCAGTTCAATGTTCTTATCTCGCTGTTTTTTGTTTGTTTTGTTTCTATGTGTGGCAACTCCGTCCTTCCAGTTGCTCTACTGAAGCCTTTCACATTTCGTATCGAATCGTACGGCAGCTCCGATGCTGAATCACTCATGGTAAGCGTCGGGGAGCTAGCTGGCCGTGGAGGACCTGCTCCTAGGTTGTGGTTTCATATGCAGAAGCTTCCCCTTCACTTTTATCTGTTGAAAGTCAGATCTTGACAAAATCCGGGTTAGAGTGAGGGTCACTCAGCCCTCAAAACGCGTCTGGAAGCCCACCACTCTTCATCACCTCCCTTGCTCCACTCTGGTGCAAGCCACTCTTATCTTGCAGTGGCCTCCTAACTGGTTCTGCAGCTTTTACTCTCATTTGCCTTTGGTCTGCTTTCAGCATAGCAGCCAGAAGATCCTTTTAAAATATCAGTGTTACCATGTGACATGTCTTTCCTAATTCTCCATTTGCTTTCACCCTATAGTAAAAGTGAACTCTTCAGAATGAAATAAAATGCCCTCCATGATTTTGTCCACTGCCTCTTGCCTCTTAAGTCCCTGGTGTTGCTCTGATCTCTGACACTTCTCCCACCACTTGGCTCCCTTGATGTTCCAAATAAACCGGCCATGCCCTTTCTTAGAGGTTTTGTGTTTGGTGATCTCTATGCTGAGTGATCCTCCCAGGCTGTTGGCATGGCTCATCCCCCACTCCCTGCAGGCATAGTCATCGCCACTCTATCTAAATTGCAATCGGCAATCCTACTTTTCCCTGCCTTTTGTGCTCATTTTTGTTGTTTTTTTTTGTTTGCTTCTACTATGTTAATGTTAGCGCCATGAGGACTGGGATTGATTTATGTCTGTCTGGTTCTCTACAGGCAAATGGTGGGCACTCAATAAGTATTAGTTGAAGACATGCACAAATTATTTTGCTGTAATTAACTAGACTCTTATTAGTGTAAAAAAATCAAGCATGGTTGCTAGAAGCTGGGTCACTGAATTTCTTACACATTCAGACACTTTGGTGATTTTTATTGGTTCATTAACACACCGTCTAGCCTTTATAATGTTACAGTTCTTAGAAGAGAGGTGTAGCTGATGCCACGTATCTTTTACATCTTACCAAGAATTCCCTGATTTTATTACAAATGGAGGCATAGGTGTGTATCTTCCTGCAGAGTGCAAAGGACACGTGAAAGCAGAATCTAAATATTTAAGAAATTTATCATGCAACGTGCATAAGCCATTTGGAAGAACACAAAACAAGAGCTAAAGTGACCATTGATCAATTACTAATTATTCATACTTGAGCCTGGTATTGAGAGAGTTCTAAATTAGAAATTAATCACGTAGTTTTGTATATTTCAAATACTTGATACTGGGGAGGTTCCGTGAGTCTTTGATAACACTCTGTCTGGTTGGATGTTTTCATGTCACTGTGCCTCCTTTGCTGAATTCCTGTATACTTATAGCCCATATAGCTGGCCACTCTTGTGACTCACTTAGGTGAAGGGGTAATCTTGAGATGAACAAAGTCATAAGAACAAGCCCTTGGGCGGCAGGAGATTTGTGTGTGTATGTGTTGGGGGGTGGGAGAAGGGGACTGAAACTTTGAAGCCAGATCAGCATTGTAAGGCAGAGAGAGAGAGCGAGAGCCAGGATATGGGTCCTGGTGGCTGCTCATGGGGCTGGCAATGTCAAAGGCTTGTAATGAGTCTCAGGTTCACTGGTGTGGGTGCCTGGCCCTAGTGATACATAAAAGCTTTTGAAACTGGGTTTTAACAGTGGGAGCCTGAATGCGTTTTGAACTTAAGTAAGCTAAGTTGACTGCTATGTCTTTCAACTAAAATAATACTTTTCCTGGACTAGAGTGATGAGAACCCAAAGCTGGAATGGCAGGGGAGTATGGAGAAGCAGACCTTTTTGAAGGCTTTTATTTTTTCCCCCATAAACCACTTTTTAAAAGTGATGAAATAAACTACCTAAAACACAGTGTTTACTCAATACTATTCATTCTCTATTTTGCTCAAGGTGATGTGTTTTTAAAAAATGAACTCATTCCTATGTTATCAAGTTCTTACACCTTTGACATTAGAGTTAAAATGTAATTGCCTCTGAGACAGAAACTATAGTTTTCATAAAAGAAGGGATTAAAACATTATTTTTTGAGGTTGGTGGCTTCCTCCTGCACAGAAAAGCTCCTTGGGGTCAGTGTGAGATGGAGAGCGGCTCAGCTCAGCACTGTGTTTTTGTGGAACCACATTTTACACTTCAAGAATGCTCCTAGAGCAGAGCTATGTGCTTTGCTGCAGTTGCTGGCAGAAGCATCCACGTGCATATCCGTGGGACATATTTTCCTCTGGAGGAACACACACTAGAAACTCTGGCTCTCTCACATCAAGAACCGTGAAACCATGGAACTTGGGGTGGCCAGTCCCAATCCTACAATCAACAGAAAGCTCACCTGGGTTAAACAAAATTAAACTGAGATACTTCTCTCTGTTTATCTTACTTCCATTCACATTTTTTGGTTACACTTTGGACTCCTACTCTGCTTAGGTTTTTGTAGACAATCTGGAAAGTGAGCTGTTTTCATAGAGAGGACTCTGCTCCCTCCAGTCTGGTAATGCCCTGTGATTGACCTTTCTAGCCCTCTTTAGCTCACAGTATTGGTCTTTGTTGGTCTTGTGCATGTTTTTTACATCATCATACTTTATGCACTGGCAACTTTTCCATTCTTGTTTCTCCTGGCCAGACTGCTTGTGGAGCACCGGTACTAACACAACCCTGAGAAGTAGAATTATCAGTGCCTGAAGAAGATTCTCCTCTTTTGCTTTGACTTGTCATTTGTGAATGTTTGAGGGAATCCTGTGGGGTCAGAACGTGGGAATTTGTAGTAGGGTAGTCAAGTATCCATATGTCCTCCTAGCACTAACTCCCAAGATACAAATGAGGGTCAACATTTTCATCGACTGCACATGACATTCTACTAGAGACACCCCTCCCCCTCTTCCTCCTGACACAGTGACAAAGATTTTGGAAGGGGAGGGTATCAGGGTTCTGGTATTGGCCTCTTGGAGAATGTGTTATTGGTGTTAAGGCATAAGTTTAAATGTTAATTCTTTTCTGCTTCATGCTTATGCTATGGCCTAGGGAAAGTCTTTGCCCTCACAAGGCTTCAGTTTCCCTATCTGCTGGGTGGGGTGGGGGTGGGCTACAATGCTCAGGCTGTGAGGATGACAATGTGATGGTGATGCTGGTGTTGACAGGTAGTATGTGTCTGAAGGGTGGGTGGGGAAGATGTGCTGAAAGGATTAGTTGGATCAATTCATCAAACACTTAATATTTATATACAAGATTTGCAGAAAAGTAATGGCAATTAAGTCTTTAGAAGATTAATATGGGCTGGAGCTGTGGTGTAGCATGTAAAGCTGCCACCTGAAGTGTCAGCATCTCATATGGGCACCAGTTCCAGTCCCGGCTGCTCCACTTCCAATCCAGCTCTCTGCTATGGCCTGGGATAGCAGTGGAAGATGGCCAAGTCCTTGGGCCCCTGCACCCGTGTGGGAGACCTGGAGGAAACTCCAGGCTCCTGGTTTCAGATAGGCCCAGCTCCAGCCATTGTGGCCATTTAGGGAGTTAACCAGCAGATGGAAGACCTTTCTTTCTCTGCCTTTGCCTGTTTCTAACCCTGCCTTTCAAATAAATAAAAAATCTTTAAAAATTTAATTTACAACTCTGGATAATGGTGAGGTCTTAAATGCTGCTGTTGGTTCTGAACTCCTCTATCTTTCCCCTAATGCCTGCGCCAGATCAGTCACTAGTCTCATCACTGGCTTCTACATGTTGTTTAAGGTAGGGGCCTCTTGGTCTCCTTTAAATGTATCCGTCTTAGTCTGTTCTGGAAGCTATGACAGAATACCTGAGATAGGGTATGTAGTCCATTTTCTGTTACTAATAACACAATGTCACAGACTGGGTAAGTTATAAAGAAAAAAGTGTATGTCGGCTCATGGTTCTGGTCCAAGGGCAAGGGGCCATATCTGGTGAGTGCTTTTTTGCTGGAAGAGTCCTGCGGTGCCACGGGGCATCACACAAAGGCCCTGGGTGTGCACCTGTGTAGTCTCTGCTCTCTTCTCCAGCAGTATTAAATCACACGACTCCACCCTACTGACCTTGTTTAATAACTACTCACCTCCCAGAGGCTCCACCTCTAAACATCATCGTCGGATTAGGTCTCCACTGTCTGAATACCTCACAGTGGGGGACTAAACTCCAGCATGAATTTTGAGGGATGGAAGACTCTAATCCAACCATGGTGTGGGGCAGTTTATAAACACAAACCTTGGGGGGACACATCATATCTAAACCATGACATGTTCTCTCTGTCTCTCTCCTTGTCTCTCTCTCTCCCTCCTCTTCCCCTTCCTCTGTCTCATACACACACACTCTAGTGGGAGATTAGATGACATTGTAGGGTAGAGGACAGAGCACAAGACTCAGAATGAGAAAAATCTCACCCTGGTTAGAAAATTTTCCTCTAGTGACCTTGAAAAAAATCAAATTCTTTGGTGGTGGGACAGGCCTTGGTGCAGTGGTTAAGGTGCTGCTTCAGACTCTTGCATCCCCATTTTGGAGTGCCTGGTTGGTGCCCCAGCTCCTCCTCTTCTGATCCAGCTTCCTGGTAATGAGCACCCTGGGAGGCAGCAGGTGATTGCTCAGGTACTGGCTTGTCCCTTCTCCCACATAGGAGACCTGGACGCAGTTTCTAGGTGCCTGTCTGTTGCAGATATTTGGACAGTGAACCAGAAAATGGAAGACTTCTCTCTGTGTCTCTGCCTTTCAAATAAAAAGAAAATAAACAAATAAAAATTTTCAAAATAAACACACTCTTTGATCATGAGTCTTCTGTATTCATGATCATTCCTATCTCACTGTTTGTTGTGAGAATGAAATATGATAGCAAAGGTGAACTGCTTAACACTGAGCTCGACAGACCTGGTAGGCGTTTTCTAAGTGTGATTAGAATCTAGGTGAGGATTAGATTTCCAAATTAAGATATATCAGTGTCTTATCTAAGCATCCAAATAGCACAGCTATTTGCTGAATTTACTTAAATTGTTTCTAAACGTTGAGGGACAACACAGAGAAAACCTATATACTTTATTTTTCTGCACATTGTAGAATCTATTAGCTATTGAGATAAAATTAAGTACAGTAGGCTTCAGAGAACCTGGTAAAGAGCCTGTATTAGTTTTCTATTGCTGCATAAAAAATGACCAAAAGCTTAATGGCTTGAATAACACTCAACTGTTAACTCAGTTTCTGTAGGTCAACAGTCCAAGTTCTATGTGGTGTGAAGCCCTGTAGGGTCTCTCATCAAACAAAAATTAAAGTGTTGGCTGGGATTTTGATTCTCCTTGGGGACTCCTAGTTTATGGGTTATTGGAAGAATTCATTTCCCTAACTATAGGATTGAGGACTCCATTTTTTGCTGTTAACTGGGGATTACCATTAGCTCTTAGAAACCACACTCCGTTTCTTGCCAGTTGGCCTTCACTGGCAGCTCACAGCATAGATGCTTGGTTGATTCCATGTGAGGCTGAGCGTGTCTTTCTGGCTGCCTTTTCTGCCCCCAGCTAGAAAAGAACTCTGTCTTTACAGGGCACAGGGTCTCACTTTGAGCTCCATTGTTTGAAGACTTGCATTACCTGGGCAAAATCCCTTCCCAGCAGAACTTAGATGTGTGTTTGACTTAATAGCTGGGAGAAAGAATCTTAGGTCATCTTAGAATGTCTTGTTTCTTCTCATGTTCCAATGTTTTTCTCTAGAAACATTTATAAAAAGGTTTTTTTTTTTCCTCGTCATTAGCCAGGGTTCTTTCAAATACAAGATGCAAAAAATTCAAACCAGCTCAAGACAGCAAGGAGGTGTTCTGCCCTTCACAGTTAGAACACTGGAGGCATTGCGCTGTTATGGATGTGGCCCCTTTCAGTGGCTCACACATGTCCTCGGGGCTTCAGCTTTGGCTGTCTTTGTGTGTGGCTTTCTTCTGTAGGGAAGTCCTAGGCAGGCCAGCTTTGGGTCAGGTGCCCATCGGATTGGTCTGCTGGGATGGTTGTCCACCCCTGGATCATGGCTGGAGAGTGAGGAGGCGTGGTGACAACATTCTTGAATCCACATGGAGGGGAAAAGCTTAGCAGGATGCTGTAAGCTTGGAACCCAGAGGAACTGGGTGGCTGTTGAAAGTTACCACAGGGAGATGAGCAATATGGTAATGACCTTTCTGAAGTAGAAATTATTTCTACAGATAATGGACCATGCTAGTTGGAATCGCCTGGAAAATTAAAGCAGCAAGTCTATATAACTACGACACGCACTGCTCAGAATTATCAATGCCCAGGTTAACACATCTGCCCCTGATTGCTGAGCCTTGTTGCTCCTGCTCTGTGTCCTCTGCAACACGTTTCCCCGGCTGTTTCTACAGCAGTGGTGAAGGGGGGTTTCCAAAGGGCTGCATTTCAAGTTTTCATATGCTTCCTCTGCTGGTCTGCCTGTCGTTATCATCCATGTCTGCACTTGACCAAGAAGTGATTCATCCATGTCTGTAAAGTCGCTTGCTTGCAGGGGCCTCTATAGGAGGCAGCCCCATGAGACCACCAGAATTCACACCAAAGAGGCACAACAACCCCGGTCAGCCCCAAAGCACCCTGCCCTCGACTGTGCTCAGAGAGTCACAGAAGTGAAGCCTCTGCTCCAACGTGCAATTCTCTTCCTTTAATGATGAAGTTTCGAAAGTGGTTTCCTGTATACTTCAGGATGGAGTCCAACGCCTGACAAGGGCATCTAAGAAGCTTTGCGAGTGGGCCCTGCCTGCCTCTGGCATCACCCTTTGACCTCTGCTCTGTCCTTCCCCTGTCCACATAACCTCTTGTCACTGTCAAAGGCTGTGTAGTATCTCTCCCTCCCTGTGCTTTTACCCACCATGATGTCTTTTCCTTAACCTACCACCTCCCCTTTTCATGCTCAGTTGCCTTGGTAGATCCTATGTGAAATTCAAACTCAAGTCAAGCTTTGTGTCTTCGTTCAAGATCTCCTCTACTTCCACTGTCCCTTACCTTTCCCTCTCTGTCTCACAGGCCTCTGTATACTTTTTGTCCTTTTGTGACAGAGACAGGATATTGCAATGATGAAGGATACAGGTTTTGCAGCTAGGATTGAAAACCTAGCTCTGCCATTTACAGGGGTGCTTACAGGAAGCTACTCCATATACCTGCCTTTCCTTATCTATAAAATGACGATAGCAACAGTCCCCACCTTGCTTGATTTCTTTTCTTTGTGCTGTTTTTAATTTCAATGCTCAAATTTCTCCAAATTTGACCAGTAGAACTCCCTAGAGTCAGGCTCTGTGTTCCTTTTGGGGAGATTCTTCAGTTTTTTAAAGCAGTTAAGATATAACTCGCATGCCATGTAGTTAATTCATCAGCATGTTATCTCTTTTTACTGCCAAATATTACTCTAGTGCATGAATGTATCACATTTTGTTTATCCAGGTAGCAGTTGATGGGCACTTGGGTTGCTTGCACTGGGAGGCTGCTGTGAGTAATGTTTCTATAAGCATTCATGTACAAGCTTCTATGTGAACATGTTTTTCTTTTCCTTGGGTATATTTACCTAGAAGTAGAATTTAGAATCACGTGGTAACTCTACATTTACCATGTTAGGGAGCTGTACCCAAGCAGTTTTCCAGGACTTGAACCAGTGCCCATATGGGATGCCAGCACTGCAGGTAGCGGCTTTACCCGCTATGCCACAGCGATGGCCCCAAGAATATCTTTTTTTTTTTAATTTTTTTTTATTTGACAGATTGAGTTAGTGAGAGAGAGAGAGAGAGAGAGACAGAGACGGAGACAGAGAGAAAGGTCTTCCTTCTGTTGGTTCACTCCCCAAATGGCTGCTACAGCTGGCGCTGCGCCAATCCAAAGTCAGGAGCCAGGTGCGTCTTCCTGGTCTCCCATGTGGGTGCAGGGGCCCAAGTACTTGGGCCATCCTCCACTGCCCTCCTGGGATACAGCAGAGAGCTGGACTGGAAGAGGAGCAACAAGGACTAGAACCCGGTGCGCATAGGGGATGCCAGCACCTCAGGCGGAGGATTAACCAAGTGAGCCACTGTGCCGTCCCCCAAAAATATCTTAATCTTTGCATCTATGTGCCTGATGCTGGCCAGATTTTTTGAATGGAAGGATGATGAAATGATAATAGGCCTTCTCAGAGGGTATAGAGCCTGACAAATGCCAATCTCAACGTTGACACTGTCTTTGTAAGATGTGATATACAGCCTAAGGCCTTTCAAACCTTGGGGCATGTTAACAGTGTCTGCCTTAGGGAATCTCCTCAGAGAGCATAGCTTGCCGCCCCTGGGTGCACATCACCCATTATTGGGTGTACTGAGATATTGAGACTCTTCAAATTTTCCATTTCAGAGTTGCTAACCTCCCCGCCCACCACCCCTGCTCAATTTTTATTTATTTATTTATTTTTGGTGCTTCCTCTTCCCCTTGTTCCTAAGCATGAACTCAGGGACTAGGATGTCTTTATAATATCAGTCTCAAGCAAATCTCCTTTGCTGGATCCTTAGGCTTTCAACCTCTACAAGTTGAAAGTGCAAGTCTTGATCCCAGCTTCTTAATAGTCTATATCTGGCCGGTGCCGCGCCTCACTAGGCTAATCCTCCGCCTTGTGGTGCCTGCACACCAGGTTCTAGTCCTGGTCAGGGTGCCGGATTCTGTCCCGGTTGCCCCCCTTCCAGGCAAGCTCTCTGCTGTGGCCAGGGAGTGCAGTGGAGGATGGTCCAAGTGTTTGGGCCCTGCACCCCATGGGAGACCAGGAGAAGCACCTGGCTCCTGCCATCGGATCAGTGCGGTGCGCCGGTCGTGGCGGCCATTGGAGGGTGAACCAATGGCAAAGGGAAGACCTTTCTCTCTGTCTCTCTCTCTCACTATCCACTCTGCCTGTCAAAAAAGAAAAAAAAAATAAAAGATGGGGTTTTTACCAGGTGCAGATATTTAATGATTCTAGGTTTCAGAGTGAGCTGCCTGTTCATTATAGCCAGATTTTCAAAATAAGTGGACAGAAACTTGTTCCAAAGCTTTTGAAACCCTTTTATAAAATGAGTGAAAGGATTGAGACACAGAGAGAGAGAGAGAGAGAGAGAGAGAGAGATTCATTAGAAGAAATATTTAGAAAAAGCCACACTGTAGGTACCATCCTGTGTCCCACTGAGGAGAATAAGGAATTTATTTCTCTTGCTTCAAAACTCATAGTAATCAGGAACTTCCTTGGGGCCACTCACAAATCATATATTAGTTCTTCAGTTGGGAGGCACAGTGCACAGGGGTTTTGCTTCTGCCTGGGGAGTTTAGAGGATGACAGACAGATTGCCTGGCTAACTGTTGGAGTAGAGTCAAGAGGGTGTAGCTACATCAGGACAAGGTGTGCCATCTGTAGACCATAAGGGAATGCTAGGTCTGATTTCCTCTCCAAATTTTTGTGTTGAAGCTTAATTACCAATGTGATAGTATTAAGAGTTGGGACCTTTATTTTATTATTATTATTTTTAAATTATTTGACAGGTAGAGTTATAGACAGTGAGAGAGAGAGACACAGAGAAAGATCTTCCTTCTGTTGTTTCACTCCCCAAATGGCCGCTACAGCCGGTGCTGCGCCGATCTGAAGCCAGGAGCCAGGTGCTTCTTCCTGGTCTCCCATGTAGGTGCAGGGGCCCAAACACTTGGGCCATCCTCCACTGCCTTCCCGGGCCACAGCAGAGAGCTGGACTAGAAGAGGAGCAACTGGGACTAGAACCCGGTGCCCATATGGGATGCTGGCACCTCAGGCAGAAGATTAACCAAGTGAGCCATGGCGCTGGGCCCCAAGAGTTGGGACCTTTATAGAGTGATTAGACCACAAAGGGTCTGTCCTCACAGATGAGTTTGGTTACATGGAAAAGGCTTGGAGAGAACTCATCAGCCATCTTTTCCCTTCTGCCTTGCACCATGTGAGGATACATACAGCAAGAGGAACCAAGGGAAGCACAGAGCAGTCCTCGCCTGACACTGAACCTGCCAGCACCTTGGCTTTGAATTCCTCAGCCCCCAGAAGTGTGAGAAAATAAACTTATGCCGTTTATGTGTTATTCAGTCTGAGCTTGTATTCAGCTTGTTTGGAGGTCCTAGCAGGGGAGCCCAGCTACTCATATACCCTTGAGTGAAGACGGGTCCTCCTCTTGCAGGAAAAGTCGTCCTCTTCAATCAAGCGTGCAGCTTCAGGGGGGATGCCCATGGAGCAGTGAGGGAGGAAGGGGACACCTGCCCAGCCAGCCGATCAGCTGAATCAACCCTGGTGGTCAGTGGGGTGACAGGTGTCACAGCCAGATCACCCTCATGCCCATAGTCTCTGGTATTTTGTTGTGGCACACAAAATGGACTAAAACAGATAGAACCTGGAGACCTCAGACAGGATGGCTAGTAAAGTGTGGAATCTCCAGGATCACCAATGTCGTGACAGAAGCCTAGTTGCTGGGGAGAGAGTCATAAGAGGTCACCCAGAAGAGAGAAGGGAACCACAGGAGCGTCAACTCGGGAACACCAGAGGGAGAAAGTCAGCACTAAACAGTTTTGGGACTGGCAAGCCCCAAGTAAGAGTCTTTTGGTAGTGGTCCTGGTGAGACCTGTCCTCTCCCCTTTCTATTCTCCCTCTGCATTAGCCCATTCCAGAGGAGATAAAATAGTTGAGAGTTGGTCTTTGGGGTGATGTTGGGAAGTGGGACCATTAAGAGATGGGCCCTTCTGAAGGCAACTGAGCCACTGGGGGCCCTGATCTTGAGAGAGATGGAGGTGCTTTTTGTGAGAGCCCGTCAGTTCCCATGAGAGTTCTTACAAAACCCTGAGCCTGGCATGGCCCAGTCTCCCCCTGCCCCAGATTTATTTTATTTATTTGAAAGGCAGAGTTACAGTGAGAGAGAGAGAGAGAGAGAGAGAGAGGTCTTCCATCCACTGGTTTACCTCCCCAAATGGCCGTGACAGTTGGAGCTGAGCATCTGAAGCCAGGAGCTTCTTCCGGGTCTCCCATGTGGGTGCAGGGGCCCAGGGACTTGGGCCACCCTCCAGTGCTTTCCCAGGCAATAGCAGAGAGCTGGATCAGAAGTGGAGCAGCCAGGACTTGAACTGGTGCCCACATGGGATGCCAGCGCTATAGACTGGGGCTTTAACCCACCGTGACACAGTGCAGGTCCTGACCCAGTCTCTTTTGGCTTCCTGTTTCAAGATGTGATTTCTTTCTCCCACATGTGCTCCTACCATCTATCATAGGGCTTTTGCTACAGCCTGTGTTATGTCATTTGGTCTTTCAGCCTTGAAAATTGAGTGGAAAAAAGTTATTTTTTAGTATTTATTTATTTGAAAGGTAGAGTTACAGAGAGGGAGAGGCAGAGGCATAGAGAGAAAATTCTTCCATCTGCTGATTTACTCCCCATGTGGCTACAATGGTCAAGGTAGGGCCAGACTGAAGCCAGGGTCCAGAAGCTTCATCTAGGTCCCCCACATGGGTGCAGGGGCCCTAGGACTTGGGCCATCTTCCACTGCCTTCCCAGTTACATTAGCAGGGAGCTGGATCAGAAGTAGAGCAGCCAGGACTTGAACTGGTGCCCACATGGGATGCTGGCGCTGCAGGTGACAGCTTAAACCTCTACGCCGCAGTGCCTGCACCCAAAACTTTGTTTCCTTATAAGTTGTCATCTTCAAGTGTTTCATTAAAATGATGATGAGCTGGCTTCAACAATTACCCTGCACCAAGTGTTTTGTTGTAGTTACACAAAATGGACTAAGACAATGTGGATTATAAAATAATCAAACTTGTAGAATGGATACATGTCAGTCAAGGGTGCAAAGTTTCAGGTGTGCTAACTGAGTAACTTTGGCGACCTAATGGCCTGTAATGTGAATGTAGTTTTGGAGTCATCGTTGTGGTGCAGTGGGTTGGACTGCTGGCTGCAACATTGGCATCCCATTTGAGCACCAATTGGAGTCCCCACTGCTCTGCTTCTGATCCAGCTCCCAGCTAATGTGCCTGTGAAAGCAACAGAAGATGGTTCAACTACTTGGATATTGCCACCTATAGAGGAGACCTGGATGTAGTTCATAGCTTTGGGCTTTGGCCTGGCCCAACCCTGGTAATCTCAGGGAGTGAACCAGTGGATGGAAGAGCTTGCTCTCTGTGTTTCCTCCTCTGTGTAACTCTGTCTTTCCAACAAATAAATATTTTTTTTACAAATAATGTTTTGTGTACTTGGAATTTGTGAAGAGGGTAGATCTTTTATGTTCTCACTATATAGAGAAAAGAAGTTGAAAATAATAACTAAGTGAGGTGATAGATATGTTACAAAAGATTTTCAACATGGTCTCATAGGAATCTCTTTTTAAGGTTGATGTTGAAGGACACATATGCGTTGTAAGATATGTTGTCTCAGTATGGTTGACAAATCTTAGGTGGCCTCCCATGGTCCCTACCATGTTGTTAAACTTCTGTGCAGCCTAGTTCCTTTGAGTGCTAATGGGGACTCTGTCTTACTTTTGGCTAGTAGAATATGGCAAAGGTGGTAGGATTTCATTTTATGATTTCTTCCTTTTAATTAAGGCTGACTCTTTCCAGTAGACTCCCTCTTCTGAATTTAAGAAGAGGCCATGTTGAAACATCCTTCTTAGCTTAGACAGTGGATGGGTGGCCTCCAACCAATACCCAGCAAAATGTAGGGGCCCTCAGCCCTACAATCACAAAGAAATGAATTCTGTCACTGGAAACACAAAACCATTTTCGGCCATTATTAGTTACCTATATTTTAGAGTCTAGGAAGGATTTAAAGTAGAGATTTGGATGAAAAGGTAGGCCAAGGTATATGACTGTCCATGGATGAGAGTGGGTGTACGAAAGGGAAGCACAGCTAAGACAGACTTCTTTGTTATCATTACTTTTCTTAGATGTCTCTTTGTGGTTAGTGAATCTTTCATCTATCTATCTACCTACCTACCTGTCTATCATCTATATTTAAAGATTTTATTTATTTGAAAGATGGAATTACAGAAAAAAGGAGAGAGGGAGACAGAAAGTGAGATCTATCTGTGTTTCGTTCCCCAAAAGTCTATAACAACTGGGGCTGGGCCAGGACAAAGGCAGGAGCCAGGAAGTTCCTCCAGGTCTCCCACATGAGTGGCAGGGACTCAAGTACTTGTTGCATCTTATTCTGCCTCCCAGGAGCATTAGCAGGAAGCTGGAGTGGAAGCAGAGGCAGAACTTGATTCCAGGCACTCTGATATGGGATGCAAGCATCCAAGTGGGGCTTAACCTATTATACCACAATACCTGGCCCATGTTGTCTGTATACTCAGAGTCTTTTAAAAATTATTTGTTTATTTGAGATGGATAGAGAGAGGAGCAGGGAGAGATAAAGTGCTTCCCCTCTCCCTTATCTCTCCCTGCTCCTCTCTCTATCCATCTCAAATAAATAAATAATTTTTAAAAGACTCTGAGAGGAGGGGAGGGGAGGGGAGCGGAGGGGAGGGGAGGGGAGGGAAGGGGAGGGGAGGGGAGAGATCTCCCTCCCACCCACTATTTCACTCCTAAATGCCTGCAACAGCTGGGTTGTACTGAGGCTGAAGCTGGCAGCTGGGATCTCAATCCAGGTTTCCTACATGACTGGAATCTGATTGCTTGAACCACCACTTTGGCCCCCTAGAGAGTCTGCGTTAGCAAGAAGCCGGACTCCGAAGCCTGAACCAAGAATTGAGCATAGGCATTCCAATGTGAAATTTGGGCATCTTAGCTGGCATCTTATCCAGTAGGCTAAACACCTGCCTGTATATTTAAAGTCTTGAGAATGATCAGATGGGAAAAGGAGTGTTCACAATGCCTGGCATTAGAATAAGAACGGAACTCAGTCACAGAGATCCTGAAAAATCCTCTACACTTATGCAAAGCGTGGCAGCTTGCAGGCAAAATGAGAAAAGGTAAATCAGGAACATTTGGTAGGCCAGTGATAACTGACCCCAGGGCATTTGCATCCTTTGTGAGCGGAGAGTATACCTTTTCTTCCTAACCTAAGCTGCTTCCTGTCTAAGTGAGCTCCAGTTCAGATACAGAGCTTGACCCACCTTCTGCACCTTCAGAAAAGACTGAGTGAGGAAAGAGAGGAGGCAGAGACCACAGCATCCTGGTGGTGTCTGCAGGAGAGGTCCGAATGCAGCCAGCCCTGACGGTCTTCTTCATGCTGCTCTTTGTCCTGCTGTCTGTCCTGGGAATCCTGGCCAACAGCTTCATTGTGCTTGCATTGAGCAGGGAGTGGCTGCGACATGGTAGGCTGCTTCCCTCAGACACGATTCTCGCTAGCTTGAGTGCCTTCCGCATCTGTCTGCAGTGTGTGGGGCTGGGGGACACCTTCTTCTCCTACCTCCACCAGGAGGAGTACTACAGGGGTCGTGCCCACGAGTTCTTGCATCTGCACTGGCACTTCCTGAACACGGCCACGTTCTGGTTTGGCACCTGGCTCAGCGTCCTGTTTTGTCTGAAGATCGCTAACTTCTCCCACCCCGCCTTCCTCTGGTTGAAGTGGAGGCTCCCACGGTTGGTGCCACAGTTCCTGTTGGGCTTTGCCCTGCTTTCCTTCATCACAACTCTACTGTTGTTTTGGGGGAACCACGTTCTGCATCAAGGACTCATACTTAGAAAATTTTCTGGGAATACCACCTACAAGGAGTGGAAAAGGAGGATGGAATTTCACTTTTTCCTGCCTGTGAAACTTGTCACCCTGTCAATTCCTTGCTGTTTTTTCCTGCTCTCACTTGTGCTGTTGATTAGTTCTCTGAGGAGGCACGCTTGGAGAATGAAACGCAACGCCCACAGCCTGCAGGACTCCAGCGGCCAGGCTCACAATAGAGCTCTGAGGTCTCTCGTTTCTTTCCTCACTCTTTATACTCTGTCTTTCACGTCCCTGGTCATCAATGGCACATTCTTCAGCTCCTTGGAGAGTGAGTGGTACTGGCCATGGCAGATTATACTCTACCTGTGCATCTGTCTGCATCCCTTTATCCTCATCTCTAGCAATCTCAAGCTTCGCAGTATGTTCAGGCGTCTACTTTTGTTGGCCAGGGGCTTCTGGGTCACCCAAACGGCCGTGTCTCCTTATACAGGTGAGGAAAACAGAACCGTGGCTCACGTACATGGAAATGGCAGATGAACCAAGGATCATGCTGTGGGGTGCTTTCTCTGCGAAGGAGAGGAGAGAAGAAAATCTAGGAACTCTGAACATGCTTGCTTTATTTTCTTAGAATACTGATAAAACAGAGCCTCAGGAATCTCAGAGAGTCAATGTTATCAGGACATTCAAAAGATAAAATTTTGTGCTGCTCTGTATGTTTGTATCCCTTTTGTTATCTGGAAGCCTTCACTTTAAAGTCTTTTTTTTTTTTTAAGATTTTATTTACTTATTTGAGAGGTAGAGTTACAGAGAGAAAGATCTTCCATCTGATGGTTCACTCACCAAATGGCCACAATGGCTGGAGCTGGGCTGATCTGAAGCCAGGAGCCAGGTGCCTCCTCTGTGCCCCACATGTGGGTGCAGGGGCCCAAGCACTTGGGCCATTTTCCACTGCTTTCCCAGGCACATTAGCAGAGAGATGGATTGGAAGAGGAGCAGCCAACGCATGAACCGGTACCCATATGAGATGCCAACACTGCAGGCAGAGGCTTAGCCTACTGTGTCACAGCGCGGGTCCCACACTTAGAAGTCTTGATTAACTGTCCCATGTTAACCAAATGCCTACTGAGGCATTAAGAGAAAACGTTTGTGTCTACAACTGCACTCCATGTGGATGTGGCAGCAACAGCCATCCTGGGGACAATGTCATGGTCACAGTGGGAGTTCCAAGGGACAATTGGCTGTGGCTGGCAGGAGCCAGGGCTAGGAGATTCCTTTTCTCTTGCAAACTTGGGTAGTGCAGTTTTAGTTTTATTTCAGTTTCCTGGAAGAGTTCTTTACACCAACCCATCTCTGTTCTCATTAATATCCCCATTGTTTTGCTCCATATTTCCTTCTTTCTGAAGTTTTTAGTGACAGAATTTTTCCCATGTTTATTATTCTTTTACAAAAGGATGCATTGTGACTTTCTATTTTTTGCAGCTGTTTTTGGGACTCTTTTTTCTCCTCAGGCAAATGTCACAAAGTCACATCTGCACTGAATAAACATGTACTTTTATTCTGGAAAACAGACCCAAGAATTTCTTAGTTTGTGTCTGAAAACTATTTTAAGGTTTTTTTTTTTTTTTTAAAGAGTCACCCTATTAAGTTTTAAACTTCAATATGGTTTTAAAAGACTTTGCTTCAACTACTATGTAAGCATTTTCAAAATGATTTCAGGAAAAAAACCTTTTATTTAGAGATGGGTGCCTCTAAGGCAGCATTCCAAGATTTTGCTAAAAAGTGTCAATGTGAAAACTCTAGAGAGTAGATTGCAACTGGATTCCTGATAGGGAGAAATTTTAATTTTCTCTGAGAGTAGTTTTTTAAGTTACTTCTTGTCTTCTACTATTATAATGATATTATAATGAATAATCTAGATATGCAATTTTGCACATGTGCAAATGATCTGTAGGATAAATTCCATGAAATGGAATCAAGCGGTATTTGAATTTCTAATTTTGACAGATATTGTCCTCCATAGATTTGCATGAATTTGCTTTCTTACCAGCAATTTATGAGAATGAATATTACTTTTTGCCAATGTCAAGTAAAAATTGTGTATTGATATAGTTATAATCTTCATGACTGTTATTAGGAGTGAGATTTAGAATTATTCTATGTCTTTAGAGCCATCGTGTTTGTTTTCTGTCAACAGTATTTTTTTATATTTGTTTTTTGGCTTTTGTCTCATTGGTTGTAGGAGCTCTTTATATTTAAACAAATTAGCTGTATTTGTGATATGAGCAGCAATCTAGTGTTTTTAATTTTAATGTTCTTGATTGTTATATTAATTAAAAACTTTTATTGTGAAGTGATGCTTGACTCACGCGAAGCTGTAGAAATGTAGAGTCCTACACACCTTTTCTCTTCTCCCCCAGTGAGAGGTGACTTGGCTGTAATACAATATCAAAGCCAGGAAGCTGATGTTGGCATATTACTTTTAATGAGTGTCTAGACCTTATTTAGTTTTCACTGTTATTTTACACTCACAGTCATGTGTGGTATAAGCAATGTTATCCCATGCATAGAATTGTGTAACTACAGTCAAGAGACAAAACGATTTTATCCCCTTGGAAGAACTCCATCATGCTATGTTTGCCTTTGAACCCACTCCCATTCCTTACCTTCCACATTTTTGTTTGACTTTTTGCTTCCTTTACTTTTTTAAGAATGGCTTTTTTTTTTTTTTTTTTTTTTTTTTTTTTATGACAGGCAGAGTGGACAGTGAGAGAGAGACAGAGAGAAAGGTCTTCCTTTACCATTGGTTCACCCTCCAATGGCCGCCGTGGCCGGCGTGCTGCAGCCAGCGCATCACGCTGATCCGAAGCCAGGAGCCAGGTGCTTCTCCTGGTCTCCCATGCAGGTGCAGGGCCCAAGGACTTGGGCCATCCTCCACTGCACTCCCAGGCCACGGCAGAGAGCTGGACTAGAAGAGGAGCAACTGGGACAGAATCCAGCGCCCCGACCGGGACTAGAACCTGGTGTGCTGGCACCGCAGGCAGAGGATTAGCCTATTGAGCCACGGCGCTGGCAAGAATGGCTTTTACCACGCAAAAATTTTTGCTGATTTTCTCCAAGAGTTTTAAATAATTCTGGTATTTTTCTCTCATACTTAGAAGGCATCCCTCACTTTTATATTATACAAAATTCTCTTATTTTAAAAAATATTTTCATGCTCTTGTTTTTTCATCTAAACAGTTTACCTTTTTGGAATTTATTTTGATATAAAGTATCATATATTGATAAATTTTATTGTTTTTCAGATGACTAACTTATTATCTTAACACTAAGTATTAATTTTTCTTCACTTCTTTAAAAATGCTACTTTGACATCATATGTTAAATCCCTGTATATATTGCCTTATTTCTGGATTTTCTGTCATGCCTCACCTCCTTGTGTAAGCGCACACCAGGATCACAGCATTGTACTTATTTTAGTTATATGTTGTTATATGATTAAATATCTGGTAAACTAGCCCTCCTTTATGAATATTCTTCTTTAGAAAAATTTTAGCTATTATTTTTAGAATAGTCTTTGTGATTCCAAAGACTGATTTTTAGGAAATTAATTGGGATCCTTTCAAATGTGTGATTAACATAGAAATGTATGTCTACGATGCTATGTCTATCTATATGGGGACATGATGTGTCTATCCACTTGTTTGGCTTTCTTTTGTATTTTTGGTAGTGTTTTAATTTAAAAAATACAGAGCTTCTACATTTCTTATTATGTGTGTCCATAGGTCTTTATACGTTAGTTTTTTGGTATCTCAAATGGGGGTAATAGTGACTACTCAGAGTGGCTGCAAGAACTGAAATATGTAATGTATTTACTCTTTCTTTTAAAATGATTTATTTATTTGAAAGTCAAGAGTTACACACAGAGAGAAGGAGAGGCAGAGAGAGGGAGAGACAGAGAGAGAGAGAGGTCTTCCATCCACCGATTCACTCCCCAATTGGTCACAACGGCTGGAGCTGTGCCGATCCGAAGCCAGGAGCCAGGAGCTTCTTCCAGGACTCCCACTTGGGTGCAGGGGCCCAAGGACTTGAGCCATCTTCCACTACTTTCCCAGGCCACAGCAGAGAGCTGGATCGGAAATGGAGCAGCTAGGTCTCGAACCGGCACCCATATGGGATGCTGGCACTGCAGGCGGCGGCTTTACCCACTACACCACAGTGCCAGCCCTGATGTACTCTTACATGACACCTAACTAGTCAAAATAAATAAATAAATTAATTAATTAATTAAAAAAATAAAAAGAAAAGGGATAAAGAGACCAACAACGTTTTGAAAGCCAGACTGGCTCTGTGAGAGATCAGATGTAGTGATGGACCCCTGACCATGGCTACGAGTTCCTCTCTAAAGGTCAAGGCTGATTCCTTGGAATCAGGAAGGCTTATCTGAAACAGATGTTATCAGTCAGCAGCCAATATTGCAGTTCTGTACTAAGAGTTTCTTGTAAAAGACATTTTTGTGAAAATATCTTTGTAAAAATTTAAGAACATATTCATATAAGCCAATCTATAAATTGGAACATGTTCACCACAGACTGCTTGAGAATTGATTCAGGCAATAAACACTTTTTGAATGTTGATGTGAAATCAGGGCCCTGTGCTGGGGGTAAGGTGGTGAGCATCCCAAGGCTTGGCGTCCTCTGCCGTGGAGTCTGCAGCCCTGTGGGGAGTCAGGGGAAGCATCTAGCCAGACCAGACAGGGAGGCATCTCATTACACACAAGGGAACGTGCTACGAAGGAAAAGCACCAGGCCTACCAGCCAGTGTGAAAGGAGGACCTGGCTTTATTTGAAGAGACTTGGGGTGCAGTGGGCGTTGTGGCAGGATCCCCTCAGGATGTGATGACACTGTGGATGAGTTAACATTTCACACATGATTCCAGGTGCTCCCATACTGTGATGGCTGTCAACAGCTGCGGGCTAAGAACACCTGCTCTCTGGAGTGGTATTCCTGGTCACAAAGCTAAGCGTTCTGTATGGGAGGATTTGTTCTTGGTAGAGAAGACTGGGCTTATGCTCATTTGAGAGCAGGGGGGTCCTGCTGTTAGGGGACCGCTACATGTGAGTCCTCAGGTCTGTTTGGAATAGTCACAGAACAATGTTCTGTTGTTCCCACTTGCTTCCTCCCTTGTCTCCAAGTGATTCTAAAATAATCTCATTCTGATTCCGACTGCCTTTGCACTTCCTTTATTCTTCAGGAGGCTGAGCTATTGCTTGCTGTGAGATCCTGGATTTTATGAGGGATATCAGGCATTGATTTACTATTGGAAGCAGGGGAGGTAGGTTGAAGGATTTCCAGGCTAGTGCCTTTGGTGAGATTTAGACTCTGATTTGTGAATCAATACCAGAAAATCAAATTCCAAGTACCTCCCTAGCCAAGGCAAGACCAGCCTACCAGGGATTTGCCTTTGGAGATGTGGCATGAGATCAGATGGGGCTTGTTGTCTTAGACAGCACTTAGAGAAAACACGAGGTAAGCACTGTTTATTTTTGCTGAGTTTTCAGAGTGTTACTTAGATCGTGTGGTATTGTCTCACATTGAAAAGATAAGAGCGAAAACAAGAACACAAAACTAAACAGGAAAGCAGAGGGCACTTTACGACAGTCACACCCTTTATTCATTCTCAACTTCAAGACCTGTTTATGCATTTTTGCTTCTAACATTTCTCTATGATCTGAACACCAGTGGTCTATGTTATCCAGCTTCCCAGTTCTTTTAGTCTTTGGCCCTACCTTGAACTCTACCTGGTCTGAGAAATCTGCTCTAATTAAGGGAAGTTGTGTTATAAATAGTTGATGGAATTACTCCTTCTACATAAGCATAGAGAGTTTTTAAGAAGAAAAAATAGACTGTGCTACTTATTTGAGTCTTCTGGCTGATGGGGAGAAAGGGGATGGCTTCTGAACACCCTCTTAGGTGTGCTTTCCCCCACCAACCCCTGCTGTCTTGCCACTGCCTGTAATGTGGATTTTGGCCTTGTTTTTCAAATCTTCCTAGGCATACCCTCCTCAGGACTCTTCAAAAATGAAATTTTTGCTCTCACCAAACTGGTTTTCTCACTCTATCGCAGCTATACTTCCCTATTTTCTTTCTTTCTTCTTTTTTATTTTTGACAGGCAGAGTTAGACAGTGAGAGAGACAGAGAGAAAGGTCTTCCTTCCATTGGTTCACTCCCCAAATGGCCGCTACGGCTGGTGCTGCACCGATCTGAAGCGTGGAGCCAGGTGCTTCCTCCTGGTCTCCCATGCGTACTTCCCTGCTTTCCATCTCCTTACCTTGTTATATCATCCCCACTCAGTAAGCATGAACCCATCTCTTTTTATTCCCACGTCTGTACAAATTCTACCATTTCCTAGGACCCAGCTTCATTTTTTTTATCCCCTTTAACTCCTTTGAAAACCACATGGTTTTCTCCCCTTTACAAGGGAATTTCGTTAATGCCTTAAGATTTCTGATCTTGGGACTGGTGCTGTGGCATAGTGGGTAAAGCCACCACCTGCAGCGGCCAGCATCTCATATGGGTGCCGGTTCAAATCTCGGCTGCTCTGCTTCTGTTCCAGCTCTGCTATGGCCTGGGAAAGCAGTGGAAGATTGTCCAAGTCCTTGGGCCCCTGCACCCGTGTGGGAGACCAGGAAGAAGCTCCTGGCTCCAGGCTTTGGATTGGCTCAGCTCCCGCCATTGCGGCCATCTGGGGAGTGAACCAGTGAATGGAAGACCTCTCTCTCTGTCTCTCTGCCTCTGCCTCTATGTAACTCTGCCTTTTAAATAAACAAGTCTTTTAAAAAATGATCTCTACCTAGTATTGTGCAATTGATCAAATGTTGCAAGAAAGTGTACTATTTGCAATAAAAATGTTGGATTGTACAAGTTGGTTGGATTATCTTTTAACTTGTTTTTTCTTTTTCTTCTTTTTTTTTTGGGAGGGGCAGGGTAATTTATTACTTACCATTCTAAATAAATTCCAGGTTATGGGAAAAGACCTCATATTGGGCTTCTTATGGCTTTCGCAGCACCCTGCACAGTGTGCTACATTTAGTGGAGCTTGGCACAGATTTGTTGAGTGATTACTGTTTTTTCTGAGACCCATATGGTACCTCAGGCCCTGTGATGCTCGCCGCACACAGGAGGAGGGAAGTTGTAATGACAACAGTGGTGATGAAGGGAACCAGGGCTGGACACAGAAGAGAATGTTCACTAACTGTGGTGTTTGACTGATTGATTGTATATGGTAGAGTTGACAGGACAATGGTGAAAATGATTATGGAACATATGCTGGTGCTCACTCAGGCCACACATATTTTAAATTTCTGATTGTCATAAACTGCTTTTAAATCTTGTTGGGAAAAGGCCAGAGCAACAAAGAAGATTCCAGAGCTTAGGTCATTATTTATTCAGGCCTTTAAAAGCAGAGTGCATCTTTCCAACACATACTGTGTGTGCAGTTGTGCAAACAATTTATCCTGTAGTACAAGCTTCATCGCCTGGAGGGGAAGCCTCTTTTCCCACTTCTGAGTTTTTATGCTTTTCTCTTTTCATTGCCAAGTTCTTACCTCGCATTCAGTTCAGGGTACCAGTTGTACTGCAAAGCTTGGGTCCATCACAGCAAAACTGGTGTGTGTGTGTGTAGGAGTCAGCATGCCATGCCCACAAGTGAGTAGACATGTGGCAACTGCTGTCTTCACAGCTGACTTAACCAGGCCACAAACCCAGAGATGGCTGTGAGCTCTGAACAGAGCATTGAACTCATTGCTGCCATCTAACACAGGGGGTCACAGATGGACACGTAGTGGTCATAGTCCACTGCAGCCAGCAGTAGGAGCTCAGTGCCCCCCAGGGCCCGGCAGCAGAAAAGCTGGGTCCTACATCAACAAAGGAGATGGTCTTCTTCCCCAGGGAGACCCCACTGGCAGTCTAGCAGAGGTCCATGGCTGAGATGTTGCAGAGGAAGACATACTTGGGTAGAGTCATGTGTCCGGCCCAATCAGGAGGATGATGAGCCCATTGCCCAGCAGGGTCCGCAGGTAGGTGGCTCCAAACCTGACAGAGTCCAGCCTGAATCTGTCACTGGAGAGGCACATTAAAGAGGAACTCACACACCCAAGTCACATTGTCCTTCCTCACGGGTCAGGGTACAGGAGAAAAGATTCCTCAAGGAGAGCTGAACAGAATCCAAATTCACAGCCTGATACTGAAAAAAGACACTTAAGTGGGACTACAAGGACTTACATAGTTCTCTATTGGATTGTGAGCTTCTCGAAGTCATGGATATTTCTGATTTTTTTTAAATACAAATATTTTCAACAATGGTCTCACAATGAATAATTTTTGTTTTGTGTATGAATGGAAAATGTTTAAGGTGGTTTGAGGATTTATTTTGACCCTGAGACATATAACATGTGTTCTGGGGTTTCCCCTTGTCCCTATTACTCAGACTAGAGTGGGTGTCTCTTCTTGCTTCTCCCATATTCCAGGTCTGATCAATGACAGAGAGAATATTGCTTGCCTGGTTTGCAGTGACAATATTTGGAAACTGGTGAAGCCATGGATGAAGTCAGTAAGGGAGTGTCTCTCACATCCTTTGAGCTTTGTTTTGGGTAAACCTTTCAGTCACAGCAAAGACTTGTTTGCTTTTGGAGCACCCTGTTTACTTGGCTGGGCTTTAACAAAGGATAAAGATGTCATTTTTCTTTCTTAATCCAAATGTACTGAAATGTATGGTGGTCTTATTCCTTTGTTTCTTAATAGCAAGCCCCTCGTACCTCGTGTCGACTGTCTCCTTGTGTCTCTTTGCAACATGGTAGGAAAAGCTAGTGTGAATGGGTGTTTATGAGAATAAGGAGAGACCACAGGGATGTGGAGACGAGTCTAACTACTGAGCTGTCCATTTGAGTGTCCAGGAGGGACGCTTGGCAGGAAAGAATCAAACTCCAGATCCTAGAGAGAATCCCACAGCACCCATGGTGGATCCCAAAGCAGTGCTTTCACTATCAACTACCTGTTGGAATCACCCAGGAAGCTCAGAAAATTCTAGAAGCTCAGCTAATACTCCTGAGCAATTAAATCAGGCTCTCAGGCATGTGGAACCCAGATGTTAGTGCTTTGGTGACTTTTAATAGTTCTGAAGTGACTGCAGTGGAAAGTTGTTTGAGAATCACTGCTTTAGAGGGAACATTGAACCTTATTTTTGCAACTCAAGACACGATTTCTTGAAAGAGGAATATTATGTTTTGAAATCAATTTACAAGAGTCTTAGAGGAGGAAACACCTTTTGGGCTAAACTCTGCATTCACTATTTGAAAAAGTTGAGGTCAAGCTGTGATTTGCCTCCATTCAGATTGTGAATCAGTGTAAGAATGAGCCTAGACACCTGTATGCAAGGTCTTTCCTTAGCTTCCATCTGAGGTCTGGTCCTAGAAAATGCTTTAGAATATCTCAGACCCAGGTAAGAACTATGAATATTGAATGAGATAATGTGTGAAAAAGCCCTAAATCAATTTCACAGCATTATCAAAATGGAAAAGATTTGGATTAAGGAGATATGAGAGATAGGTCATAGGTCCCAATGAAATAGAAGTGAGAACAATGTAACCCATCTTTCTTTTTGAAAAAAAAAAAAAAAGAATTATGTAATTTTTTTTAAAGTAATCTTATTTATTTCAAAGGCTGAGGGAGAGAGAGAGAGAGAGAGAGAGAGCGAGCTCCTAAAGATAGATCAATATATAGAGATGGTGGATTGATTGAATGAATGAATATTATATTGATCAGTGGTTTCTTCTTTCTCTTATCTTGTTGGTTGGAGAAGCCAAAGAGATTTGACTCATAAGAGAAAAGTGCGATGTTTCTTAAAAGCCTTTCCATTCTTAGCTTCGACCTTATCTGTTCCTAAAGTTTCCTCTCTAGGGTCACTTGTTCTGATATCTAATTTGGAAAGCAGTGCCTATGCGTTCTACAGACGGGGCAAGGGGGTGCGCTAAGGGGCATGGAACAGCACATTATCTTTCAATTTCATTTCTCACAAACTATTTGAAGTCCCTCATATTTAAGAGTTTATTTTTATTTTATGAAAGTAGTATATACTACTTAAAAGTTTAATTTTAAAGAGTATACACACACACACACACAAGAGCTTAGAGAAAGAAAATGGCTTAATTCTTCTCTCCATTATACTGTTTTCCAGAGATAATTAATGTTAATAATATGTCAGGAATATATAGTACAACATCCACATTTGAAAATATACTCTATAGAATTCTATACATAGTGTTTTTCTTGTATGCTTTGTGATTTTTATATCCTACTTAAGAAATCTTTGCTTAACCAACATCACAGAGAATGTGTTGTTTTGTTTTAAAGATTTTATTTATTTATTTGAAAGGCAGAGAATCAGAGAGGGAGAGGGAGAGGGGGAGGGGGAGGGGGAGGGGGAAGGGGAGAGGGAGGGAGAGGGGGAGGTGGAGGGGGCGGGGGAGAGAATGCTTCCATCTGCTGGTTCACTCTGCAAATGGACACAACAGCCAGGTCTGGACCAGGCTGAAGCCAGGAGCCAGGAGCTCAATCCTGGTCTCCTACATGAGTCTACTGCCTAGAGATGACTCAAGACTCCACCACACGTGCTGATGCAGTGCTCCTTGGTCTTGAATAGGACACAAGTGGCCCCAGATGTGGCTCAGATCATTCCTCTGAAAAGACACAAGCCATGAACATCTACCTTGTGCTAGTTCTTCAGACAGGCAGATTGTAAGAACCTTGGGTATGGCTTTTTTCACTTACATTGAAAAAGATGTCTTGAACTGCCAGGGAGCCCAGGCAGAGACCTGGCACAGAGACAGAGCTGCCACATAGAGCCTCTACCAGACAATGCCTAACATGGCCATGGGGCCCAGGTGTTGTCATAGCCACAACCCCAGGATGGTAGAGTCTCTGACAAGTCCAACACTCTCTGTGCCAGTGTGGCAGGTGCCAGTGTGCAATAGTAAGAGAGTAACTGTGGGCTGCACCCAGAAAAATCATGGAGGTGAGACTGCCTGAGGCCCCGCAAACCCACATCTTGCCCCGTGTATCCAGAAGGTGGCACATGGAGAGAGAGATTATTCTGGATTTTTAAGATTTAATGTCTGCCCTCTTGGTTTTGGACTGCTTGTTACTCCTTTCTTCTTGTCTCTGTCTCCCTTTTGGAATGGGAATGTTTACCCTATACCTGTCCCATCACTGTATTTTAGAAACAGAAAATAGGTTTTTGATTTTACAGGCTGACAGCTGGAAGGAGTTTGCCTTGGGTCTCAGATGAGATTGTATACTTTGGACTCTTGAGTTGATGCTGAAATGGCTTAAGACTATTTGGATGGGCTAGTTTTTTTTTTTTTTTTGTATGTGAGAAGGACATGAGCTTTTTGGGGCCAGGTGTGGAAGGTTATGGTTTGGATGTGGTTTGTTCCCATCCAAAACTCAGGTTAAAATTTAATTCCCAATGTAATGGAGTTGAAAAGTACGGCCATTTACAAAGATCAATACCTTCCTTGAAGGAACGAGCTAGTTCTAATGGGGCCCGATTAGTTATCATGAGAGTGGGTTGTTATACAGAAAGGGTGCCTCATGTATTTTGTCTCTTCTACAGGTGTGCACTTGCCCTTTATCTTTCCATCATGAGCTGAAGCAACATGAGGCCCTACCTGGTGCCCTGCTCTTTAACTTCCAGTCTCCAGAGCCACAGGCCAAAATAAACCTCATCCTTTATAAATTACCATTTCAATTATTCTGTTATAGTAACAGAAAACAGGGTAAGCCAATATGTGTCCGTATCCTTACTGATTTTCTGTCTACTTGTCCACTTACTGAAAGCAAAGTATTGAATTATCTAATTCTAATTGTATATTTTTTCTGTTTCTCCTTCCATTTTTGTTTGTTTTTGTTTCAAATATTTTGAAGCTTTGCTATTGAATGGTTATACATTTAGGAGGACCAAAATTTCTGTTCATTTATTTTTACAGTGCTGATACTACTGTTAATACCATCTAATGACTTTATTTTAAGATTTTATTTATTTATTTGAGAGGTAGAGTTACAGACAGTGAGAGGGAGAGACAGAGAGGAAAGTCTTCCTTCCATTGGTTCACTCCCCAAATGGCTGCAATGGCCGGAGCTGTGCTGATCCGAAGCCAGGAACCAGGTGCTTCTTCCTGGACTCCCATGAGGATGCAGGGGCCCAAGCACTTGGGCCATCTTTCACTGCTTTCCCAGGCTACAGCAGAGAGTTGGATTGGAAGAGGGCAGCCGGCACTAGAACTGGCGCTACAGGCAGAGGATTAATCCACTGTGCCATGGCGCCGGCCCCTGGATTACATTTTTTTTTTTAAGATTTTTATTTATTTATTCATTTAAGAAGTAGAGTTTCAGACAGAGAGACACACACACAGAGATCTTCCATCCACTGGTTCACTCTCCAAGTGGCTGCAACGGCCAGAGCTGGGCTGATCCAAAGCCAGGAGCCTGGAGCTTATTTCTGGTCTCCCATGCAGTTGCAGGGGCCCAAGCACTTGGGTCATCTTCTGCTGCTTTCCCAGGCATAGCAGAGAGCTGGATTGGAAGAAGAGCAGCTGGGACTAGAACTGGTGCCCATTTGGGATGCCAGCACTGAAGGCAGAGACTTAGCCCACTATGCCAAAAGGCTGACCTTCTAGTGACATTTTATTTATAGATATTTTATTTTTCATCTCTATAAGTTCCATTTAGTTTCTTCCATTTTTTTGTTCTGTACTTGGTGGCTAATTTTTTTCCATGTTATGCCTTCTTGGTTTCTCATGATCTAGTAATTTTTGATGGAATGTTGGAAATTAAGAATTGAAATGGTTAAATATTTTATTTTTGTATTTTAAAATAGCATTTTAGAGTATTTCTGGTAGTCAGTTAAGTTATTTATAAATTAGTTGCCTCTTTTGAGTTTTTAAAAGCTAATTAAGGGTAGATCTAGGGTAGTTGATATGGCAGGGCTAATTTTGCTCAATTTTTTTTTCTGGAATTCTCTGTATAGCCAGTAACATTTCTTTACTGTAGCTGAAGGGTATTGAAAGAAGTCTTGGCCCTGTGTGAGTTCTGAGAGCTGTTTGTTTTATCGTTCCCAGGAGCCTCTCCTTCCTTGAAGTTGTTCTTCCCCAGTTGGTAGGGGTTCACACTAACTTATGTTCAAGCTGGTATTTAGCCAAAGACTCAAAGACTAATTTCAGGAACTTTTCCTCTGTGTAGCCTTCCCCTTTCAGGAGTGCTGCTGCTACCCGTGCTGTCCATGGATCCTCAGCGGAGCAGGATTTCCAGACTCTGGATTCTTCCTCCTTTTTTCACAAGCTGGATGTTGCCTCATGGCGGGAACTGGGTGATTGTAATAATCACCTCATCATTCTTACATCTCACAAGACTCATAGTTCCATGCTGCCCATTTTCCAACATCTGAAAATAATAGTTTTAATTGTTCTCCAGCCCTCTATTGCTTTTGGTAGATGAGTAATTCCTGGCACTCTTATTCCTTCATGTCTAGTAGAAGGCAGATATCATTTTTATTTTTTATTCTATATTCTTAGAGAACTCTTTCACTTTATTTTTCAACCATCTTACTGATTTTCAAAAGATTTCAGTATCACAGATTCCTATTTAAATATCAGAAGGCAGGGCTGTGGGTATACTCTGAAGCTGTGTAGGTGAGACTACGTTTGTTCTACAGTCTTATCAGAGTTGTGTGCACTTAGATCAAAGATAAATTATATCCAGCAAGAGAGTTCATCTTAGGGTGGACAGGGAGGGAATTCAGTATAAACTTATTGCTCTCCAAAGTGACATGAAGAGGTAATATTTCCTCAGTGAACACACCACTAAGAGTAGAGATTCTAGCATTTTCCAAAAATTTTATCTTCTTTGTTAGAGAAAAACTCCTTTTTTTTTTTTCTCAGAAAGAAAAGGCTAAAGCCTTCAGCCTGGTGGTGGATAGTGGTGGAGGAGCTGATCTGTGCAGTTATTCAGCCAACAATGTTTCAAATAGTCGTCTTTTATAAGGCCCATTAATTTTGCCTATTTTATAGCTGCCAAATTAGAAGCTGTAACACCTCAGAGTTCTAATAACTTGATCAATTGCTTATCAGCCTGCAGCCTTCTTCTTGTATATTCTAGTTTGTGATAATCTCTTTATCAACATACTCCAACATTTTTTATATTCAAGACATTTGTTGACTTTCCTAACAACCACATGACCCTCCATTCCACCCAAGTTCATATTTTTATTCATTTTTATACTTCTATCCTTTACCAAAGTGGTATAAAGAGGCAACCCACAGAATGTGAAAAAATATTTGCAAACTGTGCAACTGATAAAGGGTTAATAACCAGAATCTACAAAGAGATCAAGAAACTCCACAACATCAAAACAAACAACCCACTTAAGAGATGGGCCAAGGACCTCAATAGACATTTTTCTAAAGAGGAAATCCAAATGGCCAACAGACACATGAAAAAATGTATTTTAAACATTTTTGTAAGTATCTATCTTTCTTATCATGTAACTTCTGAACTGGAATTAAGAATAGGGTCCTTTTCTTGGTCCTTTTTCTATTATTGTAACAGAATACCAAAGACTGAGTAATTTCTAAAGAAAAGAGATTATGTTTTCCCTCACAGTTCAGGAGACAGAGAAGCCCAAGTGCATGATGCCAGCATCCTCTTGGCTTCTGGTGAGAGCCACGTGCTGCTACGTGCATGGTGGCAAAGGAAAGAAGCAAGTGGGCATGTCCAGAAGAGAGGAAAGGGGGTGAACTCCTTGATGGTTGACCCCCTCTCCAGGGAATTACATCAATCCCTTCATGAGGGTGAAGCTGTCGTTCCTCAGTGATTACCTCCCACCTCCTCTTAACACCATTTGTGTCTCCCACACATGGGTTTTTGTAGGGAAAAAAGCACATCCAAATCAGTGATGCTTCAGGGGAATCCGACGTCATTAAAATTGCAAGTCAAGCTTCGCTGGAGCTCAGTCCTGTTGTTGCAGGAATTAGGGTAGTGAATCAGCGAATGGAAGAGCTCTCTCCTCTCTCTCTCTTCTCTCTCTCTCTCTCTTCTCTCTCTCTCACTCTCTCTCTCTCTCATCCTCCCCTGCTCTCCTGGCTATTTCTCTGCTTCTCAAAATAGATAAATAAAAGTAAATTGAAAGTCAGAGCATGAGTATTTCTTGAGACTGTTGGTAAGTATTGTTAAAGTATCAAATATTAATATTCTCAGGGCCAATGTTGTGGTGCAGCTGGTTATACCTCTGCTGTAATGGTGCCATTCCATTTGGGTGCTGGTTCAGGTCCTGGTTGCTCCAATTCTTTTTTTCTAAATGTTAATCTCATATTTATTTATTTTTCCCCAAAGAAACCTTTTATTTAAGGAATACAAACTTCATGCATTTCTTAAGTACAACTTTAGGAATATACTCGCTATACCCGCTCTCCCACCCATTCTTCTAACCCTCCTCCCTCTCCCGTTCCCAGTCCCATTCTTCACTAAGATCCATTTTCAATTAATTTTGTACACAGAAGACCAACTCTATACTAAGTAAAGAGTATCGAGTTGCTTCAGTTCCATTAGCTCCCAGCTAATGCCCCTGGGAAAGTACTTGGACCCCTGACACCCATGTGGGAGATCTGCATGAAGTTCCTGGCTCCTGGCATTAGCCTGGCCCAGCCCCAGCCATTGCAGCCATTTGGGGAGTGAACCAGCAGATGGAAGATTTCTCTTTTTGTAACTCTGCCATTCAGATAAACAAATAAATCTTTAAAAATATATTCATATTTCTTTGCCAATTAAATATCTCAAATATCATTCTATTAATTCATGGTTATTTGTTGTTGAGATTAAATGTGTTTTTACCTGCCGAATGCTTTTAAGCTTTTTATACTTTTTCACTTTATTTCCTCCGTTTTTCTGTTTGTATGTCCATTATTTTCCTATTGATCAGTAAATATCCTTTAAAATGACAAATAGTAAAATTGACACTTTTAGGGTATACAGTTCCATAAATTTTACATAAATCATTTGGGAGGGGGCTGGCTTTGTAGTTTATTGGGTAAAGCTTCTGCCTGTGATGCTGGCATCCCATATTGGCACCAGTTTATGTCCTGGTTGCTTTTTTTTTTCTTTCTTTTTATTTTTATTTTTTTAATTTTCTTTTTTTTAACTTTTATTTAATGAATATAAATTTCCAAAGTACAGCTTATGGATTACAATGGCTTCCCCCCCATAACATCCCTCCCACCCGCAACCCTCCCCTTTCCCACTCCCTATCCCCTTCCATTCACATCATGATTCATTTTAGATTTTCTTTATATACAGAAGATCAGTTTAGCATACATTAAGCAAAGATTTCAACAGTTTGCTCCCACACAGAAACATAAAGTGAAAAATACTGTTTGAGTACTCGTTATAGCATTAAATCTCAATGTCCAGCACACTAAGGACAAAGATCCTACATGAGGAGTAAGTGCACAGTGACTCCTGTTGTTGACTTAACAAATTGACACTCTTGTTTATGGCATCAGTAATCACCCTAGGCCCTTGTCATGAGTTGCCAAGGCTATGGAAGCCCCCTGAGTTCACCAACTCTGATCATATTTAGACAAGGCCATGGTCAAAGTGGAAGTTCTCTCCTCCCTTCAGAGAAAGGTACCTCCTTTGATGACCCGTTCTTTCCATTGGGATCTCACTCGCGGAGATCTTTCATTTAGGTTTTTTTTTTTTTTTTTCCCAGGGTGTCTTGGCTTTCCATGCCTGAAATACTCTCATGGGCATTTCAGCCAGATCTGCATGCCTTAAGGGCTGATTCTGAGGCCAGAGTGCTGTTTAGGACATCTGTCATTCTATGGGTCTGCTGTGTATCTCACTTCCCATGTTGGATCATTCTCTCCCTTTTTTATTCTATCAGCTAGTATTTGCAGACACTATTCTTGTTTATGTGATCCCTTTGGTTCTTAGTCCTATCATTATGATCAATTGTGAACAGAAATTGATCACTGGGACTAGTGAGATGGCATTGGTACATGCCACCTTGATGGGATTGAATTGGAATCCCCTGGTATGTTTCTAACTCTACCGTTTGAGGTAAGTCAGCTTGAGCATGTCCCGAATTGCACATCTCTTCCCTCTCTTATTCCCACTCTTATATTTAACAGTGATCACTTTTCAGTTAAGTTTCAGCACTTAAGAAGAATTGTGTATTGATTACAGTATTCAACCAAAAGTATTAAGTAGAACAAACAAAAAAAATACAAAGAGGGATAACATATTAAGCTGCTCATCAACAGTCAGGGTGAGGGCTGATCAAGTCACCGTTTCTCATAGTGTTCATTTCACTTTAACAGGTTTCCTTTTTGGTGCTCAGTTAGTTGTCACCTATCAAGGAGAACAAGTGGTATTTGTCCCTTTGGGATTGGCTTATTACACTCAGCATAATGTTTTCCAAATTCCTAACAGGGATCACTTTTCAGTTAAAATTTAAACACCTAAGAACAATTGTGTGTTAATTACAGAGTTCAACCAATGGTACTAGAACAACAAAAAAAAAAACTAAAATGGATAAAGTATTACATTGTACATCAACTGTCAGGACAAGAGCTGATCAAGTCACTGTTTCTCATAGTGTCCATTTCAATTCAACAAGTTTCCCCCTTGGTGCTCAGTTAGTTGTCACCGATCAGGGAGAACATATGATATTTGTCCCTTTGGGACTGGCTTAATTCACTCAGCATGATGTTTTCCAAATTCCTCCATCTTGTTGCAAATGACCGGGTTTCATTGTTTTTGACTGCTGTATAGTATTCTATAGAGTACATGTCCCATAATTTCTTTATCCAGTCTACTGTTGATAGGCATTTGGGTTGGTTCCAGGTCTTAGCTATTGTGAACTGAGCTGCAATAAACATTAATGTGCTGACAGCTTGTTTGTTTGCCAATTTCATTTCCTTTGGGTAAATTCCAAGGAGTAGGATGGCTGGGTTGAATGGTAGGATTATATTCAGGTTTCTGAGGAATCTCCAGACTGACTTCCATAGTGGCTTAACCAATTTGCATTCCCACCAACAGTGGGTTAGTGTCCCTTTTTCCCCACATCCTCTCCAGCATCTGTTGTTGGTAGATTTCTGAATGTGAGCCATTCTAACTGGGGTGAGATGAAACCTCATTGTGGTTTTGATTTGCATTTCCCTGATTGCTAGTGATCTTCTTTTTTTTCCCCTTTTCTTTTCTTTTTAAAATATTTATTTATTTATTTGAAAGTCAGAGTTACAGAGAGGCAGGAGCTTCTTCCAGGTCTCCCATGTGGGTGCAGGGGCCCAGGGACTTGGGCCATCTTCTACTGCTTTTCCAGGCCATAGCAGAGAGCTGGATCGGAAGTGGAGCAGCCAGGACTTGAACCAGGGCCCTATGGGATGCCGGCACTGCAGGTGGCGGCTGTACCCTCTATGCCACAGCACACTCCCCCACACACTTTACTTCTGATCTAGCTCCCTACTAATGGCCTGGGAAAAGCAGTGGAGGATGGCCCAAGTGTTTGGGCCCCTGTACCCGTGTGGGAGACCTGGAAGAAGCCCCTGGCTCCTGACTTTGGCTTGATCAGCTCTTGCTTTTGCAGCCATCTGGGGGGTAAACCAGTGGTTGGAAGATTTCTCTCTCTGTCTCTTTCTCTGTAAACTCTTTCAAATCAATCAATCAATCTATCAATTAATCTTTAAAGAAATGAAGTATTTATTTTAATAGAACTAGCATGGCAGTTTTGCTCAGATTTATAATAAAATGACATCAAATTTTTATAACCTCTAGTACATTTTATAACTGAAATTGCTAATTTTATAGGATTTACTTGTAGAGGACATTAGTTTGTATATTTCTATTTTATGTTAATCTAAGAATCCATGATTTATGAAAAATATTACTTATAGTTTATAAGTAATTCGATGTGCAGGTATTAGAATAGCAATGCCTGTTTCTACACACATAAATATTCTGCTAGATGTATGAAGATATACTTTGTGCTATGATTTATGGGAACTCAATATACTGAATTTTGAAAAAAATTGAAATAAAATTGAGATGCAAGTATTCATATATTTTAAATTAACAGGTAAAGATTTCTTTGCACTTTTACATTTGGCTTTATTGTATAGTTTTACTATCATTTCAAATGATAAACCAAACAGTTGAAATGTTGATAATTTTTAAAAATTCGGGATAAATACAACTCAGTGAAGATTTCCTAAACCCAAGACAGGACTGACTGCTTGTGAATGGCAGGCTCCAATCCTTAATAACTCATTCATCTTTTGCTCTTATATTTATGAATCCCTCTGGATTGATCCCTAAGAATAATTTATATTTTTTAAAGGGAAGCTTTTTGGTCTCACTATGTTATAGACATTCTATTTATTTTTTTTTCATTTTCAATTCTCTTTATATACAGAATATCAATTTAGTATATATTAAGTAAAGATTTTAACAGTTTGCACTCACATAGAAACACAAAGTGTAAAGTACTGTTTGAGTACTAGTTATAGCATTAATTCACATTGAACAACACATTAAGGACAGAGATCCTACATGGGGAGTAAGTGCACAGTGACTCCTGTTTTGACTTAACAAATTGACACTCTTGTTTATGGCGTCAGTAATCACCCTAGGCTCTAGTCATGAGTTGCCAAGGCTATGGAAGCCTTTTGAGTTCGCTGACTCTGATCTTATTTAGAGAAGGTCATAGTCAAAGTGGAAGTTCTTTCCTCCCTTCAGAGAAAGGTACCTCCTTCTTTGATGACCTGTTCTTTCCACTGGGATAGACATTCTATTTAAAATATATGTTCATTTCCTGCCTGGTAAATTCCAAGTCTGGGATTCTTAGTCTAGTGCATCTGAAGGAGGACTTTAGTTTTATTACAATTATTTTTAACTGACAAATAATAATTATGTATATTTATGGGTACAGTGTTATGTTTTGATCTATGTATACATTATAGAAATATCCAATCAAGCTAATTAACAATAACTTAGCATTTTTATCTTGGTGGACAGAATGTTAAAAATCAATTCTCTTAGTAACTTTGAACTATATAATACATCATTATTAACCATGGTCACCGTGCAGGGCAATAAATCTCTAAAACTTATTCTTTGGTTTTGACTGAAGCTTTGTATATGTTGATGAACTCTCTGCCTTTCTCTTTCTCCTACCTTCCTCCAGCCTCTGGTAACAAGTCTTCAGTTTTGCATTTTTGAAATTGACTTTGTAAGATTCTGTCTATAAGCGAAATCATATAGTATTTGCTTTTCTGTGTCTGGCTGATTTCACTTAGCTTAATGTTCTCCAGTTCCATCCATGTTGTCACAAATGACAGAATTTCCTTCTTTTTGAAGGCTGTGTATGTTCCATCATGCGTATGTGCTAAATTTTCTTTATGCATCCATCCATTGATGAACACATATTTGCTTGCTTCCCTAACTTAGCTATTCTAGAGTGCTGAAATAAGTACAACATGGAGATGTTCCTTCAACATATTCAACACACAGATTCCAACTTATTTGGAAATATATACACAAGTGGAATTGCTGGATCATTTGGGAATTCTATTTTTAGTTTTTTGAGGAACTGTTTATTATTTTCAATAATGACTGTATTAGTTACATTTATACCAGCAGTGTAAAAGGATTCTTTTTTTGTTTTGTTTTGCTTTGTTTTTATACTCTCTTTTATTTTTTTAATTTTATTTAATGAACATAAATTTCCAAAGTACAGCTTATGGATTACAATAGCTCCCCCCCCCATAACTTCCCTCCCACCCACAACACTCCCCTCTCCCACTCCCTATCCCCTTCCATTCACATCATGATTCATTTTCAATTATCTTTATATACAGAAGATCAATTTAGCATATATTAAGTAAAGATTTCCAGTTTGCATCCACACAGAAACACAAAGTGTAAAATACTATTTGAGTACTAGTTATAGCATTAATTAAACACCTAAGAGTAATTGTATATTTTTTTAAATTTTCCCTCCCACTCACACCCCTCCCATCTCCCGCTCCCTCTCCCATTCCATTCACATCAAGATTCATTTTCAATTATCTTTATATACAGAAGATCGATTTAGTATACATTAAGGAAAGATTTCATCAGTTTGCACTCACACAGAAACACAAAGTGTAAAATACTGTTTCAGTACTAGTTATAGCATTACTTCACTTTGGACAACACACTAAGGACAGATCCCACATGAGAAGTAAGTACACAGTGACTCCTATTGTTGACTTAACAATTTGACACTCTTGTTTATGGCGTCAGTAATCTCCCTAGGCTCTACTCATGAGTTGCCAAGGCTATGGAAGCCTTTTGAGTTCGCTGACTTTGATCTTATTCCGACAGGGTCATAGTCAAAGTGGAAGTTCTCTCCTCCCTTCAGAGAAAGGTACCTCCTTCTTTGATGGCCCATTCTTTCTACTGGGATCTCACTCGCAGAGATCTTTAATTTAGGTCTTTTTTTTTCCCCCAGGGTGTCTTGGCTTTCCATGCCTAAAATACTCTCATGGGCTCTTCAGCCATATCTGAATGCCTTAAGGGCTGATTCTGAGGCCAGAGTGCTATTTGGGACATCTGCCATTCTATGAGTCTGCTGTGTATCCCGCTTCTCATGGTGGATCGTTCTCTCCCTTTTTGATTCTATCAGCTAGTATTAGCAGACACTAGTCTTGTTTGTGTGATCCCTTTGACTCTTAGACCTATCAGTGTGATCAATTGTGAACTGAAATTGATCACTTGGACTAGTGAGATGGCATTGGTATATGCCACCTTGATGGGATTGTATTGGGATCCCCTGGCATGATTCTAACTCCACCATTTGGGGCAAGTCCTATTGAGCATTTCCCAAATGGAGTGTACAAGGATTCTAATCAGTGTGAAGTGTTACTGTGATTTTGATTTGCATTTTTTTCTGATTAGACAGATTCAGTATTTTTCACATATTAATTGACCATTCATATCTTCTTTGAGAGGTATGTGTTCAGATTCTTAGCCCCTTAAAAAAATCAGGTTATTTGTTTTCTTATTGGTGAGTGTTTGAGTTCCTTATCTATTTTAGGTATTAGCCCCTTATTAGATATAAAGTTTGCAAATATTTTCTTGCAATATGTGGGTTGCATGTCCATTCTGTTAGTTGTGTGACGTGCAGAAGTTTTTTTAATTTGAGGCAATCCGTTTGTCTATTTTCTCCCTTGTTGCCTGTGTAGTTAGAGTCTTATTTAAGAAACATTGATCAGACCTAGGTTGTGGTGCTTTACTATATGTTTTCTTAGATACAACTTCCATAAATGAGCTTTTAAATTCTGTTTATGGCCAAATTAATAAAAAATAACACAAGCTAGTTCTTGCCTTAAGTCTGTGATTAGGATTCAGCCATAGGATAAGTTTTATGAACTCAATATAGATCTTTCCTATCAATGTTTTCACAGAATCTGCTCTATAGTACCACCCCAAGAATGTCTCCATTTAGATTCATGTCTTGAGGGACCAAATGGACATTTCATACTGGTGCGTTTCTTCTAAATATTTTCAATCTCTCCGTGAAGAGTCAAGGGCTAAAAAATGTTTCTAAATTCTAAAACTCAAACAATAGAATGGATAGGACCATGTTTTTAGTTCCCTCCTTTTAGAAAAGTATGTAGCTGAGTCCTGGCTCCACTCTCAGTTCCAGTTCCCAGCTGATGCTCATTCTACGAGACAGCAGGTGGTGACTCAAGTGATTGGGTCCTTGCCACCCACATGGGACCTAGGTTGAATTCCCAGCTCCTGGCTTCTGCTTGGCCCAGCCCTGAGTGTTGTGGGCATTGGAGAGCAAATGAGTAGATGAAAGATCTCTGTTTATTCTTTTGCCTCTGTTTTTGAGATATATTAAAAAATGCAGACACTGGGCAAAAAGTGCGCAAAAGCCTAGTTATGGAGGCTTTGGCTAAGAGAGAAAACATCGTATTGGAATAGAGACTGGAAAAGATAACCTGTTAATTTTGACAGAGAAATTAATAGGCAAGAAATAAAAACAATAGTTAAAAAGTATTTCTGGACCGTTTTCCAAGGAGGATATATGCATGGCCAGTAAGCACATGAAAAGATGCTCATCAGCATCAATCTGCATCAGGGACATGCACACTAGACCACAGTGAGACACCACCTCACACTCACTAGAATAGTTGTATTTTTTTTCATTTATTTGACAGATAGAGTTAGACAGTCAGAGAGAGACAGAAAGGTCTTCCTTACATTGGTTCACCCGACAAATGGCTGCAACGGCTGGAGCTACGTTGATCCGAAGCCAGGAGCCAGGTACTTACCCTGTTCTCCCATGGGGTGCAGGGCCCAAGTACTTGGGCCATCCTCCACTGCACTCCCGGGCCACAGCAGAGAGCTGGCCTGGAAGAGGGGCAACCAGAACTAGAACCAGGCACCCATATGGGATGCCGGCACCACAGGCAGAGGATTAACCAAGTAAGCCACAGCGCCGGCCCCTAGAATAGTTGTATTAAAGAAACAGAAAATAACAAGTGTTGGTAAGGTTATGGGAGAGTTGGTGCCCTTATTTATTGCTGGTGGAAATGTGAAACACTTTAACCATGATGGAGGAGAACAGCTGGGCAGTTTCTCAGACAACTAAACAGAATTTGGTATGACTTAGAGATCTCACACCTGGGTATATACCCAAATGTATTGAAAGCTGATACTCAAACAAAAATTTGTACATGAATGCCCATAGTAGCATTGTTCATAATAGCCAAAAAGTAGAAGCAATCCAAATGTCAGTCATCTGATGACTGCAGTACATCCATACAATGAAATGTGGTTTAAAAAGCTTTTATTTATTCATTTTTGTCTGTTTGAGAGGGAGGGAGGGAGAGAGAGAGAGAAAGAGGGAGAGAGAGAGAGAGCGAGAGAGAGAGACCTTCCATCCTTCCATTCACTCCCCAAATGCCTGCAGTTGCCAAGGCTGAGCCAGGCTGAAGCTGGAGCCAGGAACTTCACCCAGGTCTCCCACGTGGGTGGCAGGGACCCAAGCATTTGAGTCATCACTGCTGCCTCCTGAGATGCATGAGCAGGAGGCTGGGCTGGAAGCAGAGCAGCCGGACCCAGCTGGCATTTTGATATGGGATGCAGACGTCACGAGAGTGGACTTAACCTGCTGAGCCACAGCGCAGGCCCTTGTAATGTGTTTGGGCTATAAAAAGGAGTGAAGCCCTACAACATATGAATTTACAACATGGATGGACCTCAAAAACATGCTAAGTGAGAGAAATCAGACACAGAAGATCACATGCTGCAGGATTCTGAAAGCCCAGAGTTGGCAAATCCAGAGGTGGGGAGGAGCTCAGTGGTCATCAGGGGAGGGAGTGACTGCTTGATTGTCATGGGCTCTCCTTCTCAGGGTGATGAAAATGTCTGGAGATGAGGCTGCACCATGTTGTGAATACACCAAGTGCCAATGAATTATACAATTCAAAGTAGCAAAAGTTGTGAGTCCTGTGTTATATGAATCTTGCTTCCATTTTATTTTATTTATTTATTTTAAGATTTATTTATTTCTTTGAAAGTCAGAGTTACACAGAGAAAGAGAGAGTCTTCCATCTGATGGTTCACTCCCCAATTGGCCGCAACGGCTGGAGCTGCGCCGATCCAAAGCCAGGAGCCAGGAGCTTCTTCCGGGTCTTCCATGAGGGTGCAGGGGCCCAAGGACTTGGGTCATCTTCTACTGCTATACCAGGCCACAGCAGAGAGCTGGACAGGAAGTGGAGCAGCCAGGTCTTGAACCAGTGCCTATATGGGATACTGGTGCTTCAGGCCAGGGTATTAACCCACTGTGCCACAGCTCCAGCCCCATCTTGCTTCAATTTTAAAAAGATTTTACTAGAAATTTTACAAGATGTTCCATTCTTTCCTTCTCAACCCCTTAGCATTTTCTTGACAGATTTAGTGAAAGTTTGAATTACTTCTGGTTTGTATGTTTTCATTTGTTTGTTTTTGTTTTTTAGAGGTCTCTAATAGTTAGGTAATAGATACCTTATCCTAATTTTTAAAAGTTGTTTTAGGCATTGTTCAGGTTAAAATCATCACTGCTTTGCTTAATGGTATGGGATGTGTAGTGCTTGATCAGTTATTTGTGTATAAGTAGAATAGAAATATTACCAGTGGAGGAGTAGGGTTCCTTCCTTGCTGAATATCTGACTACCTCTGTCTGTGTGTTGTGTGGCCTTCTCCAGTGAGGGTTCTGACACATCCCTCAATTTTCCCAGGAGAGTATCCTTACACTTGATTATGCAGAAAGATATTTGTTTGAGGTTCTGAACATCTATCCTCTGGCCCTGCTTTTGCTAGCATTGTGTGTTTGAAAGGGCAACACTTCTGATCCAGCTCCCTGCTAATGTGCTTGGGAAAGCTGAGGAAGATGGCCCAAGTGCTTAGGCCCCTGCAACCATGTGGGAGACCAGGAAGAAGCTCCTGGTTCCTGGCTTCAGCCTGCCCAGACCTGGCTGTAGTGTCCATTCAGGAGTGAACCAACGAATGGAAGATCAGTCTCTCTTTCTCCTTCTCTCTCTCTAAGAAAAATAAAAGGAAACAAAGTGATGCCCAAGACACTCTCACTTGATGGTCTGGTCTGTGTTTATCAGAGCTGTACGGCATTACTGTGATTCCAGCCTCAATTCCCCATGTGAATTCCCCAGGCTAGTGAGCTGGGCTGGACTGTGTGTGGGTCACATGGGTGACCTTTACACTTCTTTGATCCCATGGGTGCAGTGAATTTTGTAACTTACCAACTTAATTTTTTTATTTCCTCACTGACTTCAGAAAAGCTTAGACATATATTTGCAGATTTTGGCAAGAACATAGACTTTCTGGGGCATGAACTGTGACTTCTGAGTTACTCTTTCTGCTTTATGTATGTTGCTATATGCTTTTTCTCTTTTTTCAGTGGAAAGGAATTGAATATACTTCATTTAACTTTCAACTTTTTAGATTTTTGTAATTCAAACTTTATTTTTGTTACAGGGCAGGACAGAGATTGGAGTCCAGAAGTAAAATCTCATTTCTCTATTACAAAGAGAAAGGCAGACTGTGGCTCCCCCACTGCTTTCCTACACACATAGCCTCACAGTTGTACAGGAGGTTCACACGGCAGTACCCACTGTCTTAAGAGCGAAACTCCGCCTGTCACTTTCTACTGTTTTAATTCAGAGCGGCTCATCAAAACTCGACTCAGAGCAGCCTTCACATCCTTGTTCCGCAGGCTGTAGATGAGGGGGTTCAACATGGGAGTCACCACAGCATAGAAGAGCACTACCACCTTGTCCTGCTCAGCGGAGGCGGTGGAACGAGGCTGCATGTAGGTAAAGAGGGCCATTCCATAAGACATGGAGACCACGGTGAGGTGCGAGGCACAGGTTCCAAAGGCTTTGCGGCGTCCCTGGGTGGAGCGGATCTGCAGGATGGCAGCCACGATGTAGGCGTAGGACAGGGAGACCAGGCAGCAGGGCAGTAGCAACACAACCACACTGGAGGCCACGATGACCACCTGGTTGATGGTGATGTCCACGCACGCCAACCTGACCACAGCCAGTGTCTCGCAGGCCACATGGTTCAGCACATTGTGCCCACAGGTGGGAAGGCGCATGGTAACTGCTGTCTCCACAGCAGAATTAGCCAGACCCACAAGCCAAGAGACAGCTGCTAGTGCCACGCAGAGCCTTGGGCTCATCACTGTCATGTAACGCAGGGGGTCACACACAGCCACGTAGCGGTCGTAGGCCATTGCGGCCAGCAGCAGGAACTCGGTGCCCCCGAGGGCCAGGGAGAAGAAAAGCTGGGTCCCACATCGGGTGAAAGAGATGGTCTTCTTCTCCAGGAGGAAGTGTGCCAGCATCTGGGGGACCCCGCTGGAGGTGTAGCAGAGGTCCACGGCCGAGAGGTTGCAGAGGAAGAAGTACATGGGCAGGTGCAGTCGTGCATCCAGGACAATCAGGAGGAGGATGAGCCCGTTACCCAGCAAGGTCAGCAGGTAGGCAGCCCCAAACAGGACAAAGAGTCCAACCTGGGTCCTCCTGTCACTGGAGAGGCCCAGCAGGATGAACTCACTCACCCAGGTGTCATTTTCTCTCCTCATGGAGCAGGTGAGTCAGGCTGCCGGGGAGGAGACACAGCAGAGGTGGTAAGGAAAGATCTTACTTTAGGCCAGTTGGGTTAAGTCCTGTGCCAGTATTGGAGCTGGAATTGGGACACTGGGTCTGGATTCTTTAGCTTCGGTGGTTAGGGGAGAGTGCAATGAAGATGTTGGGAGCTGGACATTTGGCTTCAGACACTGAGCTGTGAGATTCTCAAGGAAAATGGCCTTGCTTTGGCCATTTTTCTATGTCTGGGGCCCAGCACAGTCACAATTATATAGGAGGTAATGAATGTAGAGGAGAGGTGGAGAGGAAAATTGGTGTGGAGGAGAGAGAACAAATGACAGAATAAAAGGATAAAAGGAAGAGAGAAAGATATAGTAAGGCAGGAAGTAGGGAAAAGGAAAGAAGAGTGGAAAATAGGGAATAAGGGGCTGATTCTTCAATGGGGGAGGCAGCAGTGGTTCCGGAATTGTGATCAGGTGCTTGAGAGCAGTAGAGATGCCCTGAGTGTTACCCCTGGATGTCACTTCCTGAGCCTGCATTCCGTTGCTCTTCATCACTTTCTAGTGCCCAGCCAAGGTCACTGCCTGGGAAGGGGCACTCTCACGTCCTTCTCCATTTGCTCATCCATCCAGATGATTACCTCCTTCAAACCAGTATCTGTTAAGCTCCTGCTGTGTGCAAGGAATGGAGCTAAGCATTGGCTACCTGTCCATGAGCAAGAAACATGGATCCTGCTTTCTTGTTTTTTTTTTTTTTTAATTTAACTAGAGACACATAGATTAAATTAATAATTACAAAAAATTAATTAAGTGTAATTGTGCTAAGTGCTCTGAAGGAGAACAAGGTTAGTACTTGGTTAATTAAATTTGGACCTTTGTAATTAAATTACCCCTGTAGTTATTCTGTGCTTCTCAATAACTTGTGATTTGTGCAGAGAATTGCAAGCATCTTTGATGTTTAAATAAATGATTAAAATGTATATAATGATAGCATTTGGAAACCAATGACACTCACGTATTATTTCTGAGCATGAAGTGATGGACTTCTTTAAGTCTTTCAGATGGAATGACTTCTCTTTTCTCAGCTAAGGATGTATTGGGTTATTCCTTCCAGCATGCTGGCTGATTTTCTAGGAAAATAGAATTCAATGCAATTGAGTTTTTCTAGTAGAAATGTAATCTCTAGATAAATTTTCTGCTTTTAAAATATTTAATTAACAAATTAATTCCTTTATTAAAACTTATTTAGTAAATCTGACATGATATTTTTCAACAAACTCTAGGAAATACTGCCATTCCGTGTCAGGAATTTGTATTAAGAAATCAGCAGTACCACAGAATCAAATAAGGATTTAAAAAATTGAATCTGGGTAAAATTGGTGGGCAGCAAAGAGAACATGTTTGTGGAAGCTGCTACAGCCAAACAGAGGATACACGTGATATATCAGCATTGCGTAACCAGCATGGAGCCACAGAATCAAATACGAAGCAATTGAAAAGCACAATTCAATATGGATTTCTTCTGGGAACAGTGCCTGGAACTTTTATTGGCACTTACAGGGCCTGGGTGGAGCAGGCATCTCTTGCCTCTGTTCAGCCGGGCCCTACAGTGGCCAGAAGGTGTCACTGTCGAAGCTCCTAAGATTAGAAACTGGCCTTGGGTTTTTCAGAGTGATCAGGTTGTGGGTCAGAGTGCAGGGAGCCTATGGCTGGGCATCTGCATACTGCACAGGGCGCCCGTGGTTGCCCAAAGAACCTGATCCCTTGAAGCAGCAGTAGTAACTCAGTGAGGATCTTGTGCCATCTGTGGGTCGCTACCTACCATAGACCAAATTCTCACCTTCAGAGTTGGTGTTAGGGATGGAGAGTTCCTCCAAAAGGTGACCAAAAAAAGAACAGCAGAGAAGTACTTCATGTTTTCATTTTATAAACAAGGAAACCGGGAGGTAAACTGAGTTGCCCGGGTCCCAGATCTACTTGGGAACTAAGCTGGACAAGGCTTCACGTTTTCACTGCCATTCTCAGCTTTCTCCCAGCTCATCAGTGAGGAACAGGGTTGTGTGTGTGTGTGTGTGTGTGTGTGTGTGTTGGGGTGGGGGATGGTTCTGGAAGGATGGCTGGCCATCTGAGCATCTGAGGAGTGCAAGGTGGGAGGCTCAGCTGTACTGTTTGTAGGGAAATGCTTTGTGGTGAGAAGTCAAGAAATCTGAGCTCCACTTTGCCTGTTTTTGTGTGTTGTGTGTCCTGGGTAAGCTCACAGAGCTTCCTGACCCTAAGTTTCTTCATCTGAAATGTGTTAATAATGACACCTACCTCACAGTAAAATCACAAGAATGTGCATATGCTTTGTCAAGCACTGCAAGTTTAGGTGGCTATGGTTTCCTTATCACCAAGTCCATGCCATTAAGGTAACTCTTTCCACTGATACAGGGACAAGAAGCCACAAGAACAGGTGCCACAAAGGTCAGAAAGTTATCAGAATGCAGGCCTTGAAGCCCCTTAGTAATGAATTATATTGCCTAAAAATTAATTACAGGGGCCCTGCTTAAATATAATGAAGAATTATTGTAGAGGGTCTGTCTATACCCAGTCGGCACACAACATGAGCACATTATCTTTTATACCAATACATTAAATTTTTTAAATATTTAATTAAGAGGCATAGGGGAACAGAGAGAGGGAAAAAGAGAGAACTTCCAACTGTTGGTTAAGATCCTTATTCCCACAATGGCCCCTGCAGGGGCCAACAATGCCATACAAATGCCCTCCATGGGCGGCAGGAACCTGACCACTTTGGTTATGACTGCTGTCTCCCAGTATCTGCATTAGCAGGAAGCTGGAGTCGGGAGTTGAGGGAGGCATTGCACCCCGGTAACCTGATGTGGAATGTGTGTCTTAGTATCTTAACTGCTAGGCTAAACCCCCAACCCCCAACATGTTTTTGATGCTGTTTTTAGACGATAAGTGATTTTTACTGACAGATAGCCCTGTTCTCAGCTTTTTGGAATTATTAGAGATTTTATTCTACATTGCTCAACTCAGTAAGCACTGAATGCAGAGTAGGGCCTGGTTCGGCGGCCATACTGGGGATGAGGAATCGGCGTGGTCCGCTCTCACTCTCCAGGAGCTCAGCTTGGCAGGGAGATCAGGAGGGTGAGTCATCGTGGCCTTATCAGAGCGGTTTCAGAGGAAGTTTGAGCATCATGTCGGGTAACTGGAGACACTGAGTCTGGCTAAATTAATAGCCTGGCAGATATGTAGAAAAAAAGTAGAAGCAAAGAAACAACCAGGGTCTCTGTGCCTTGGAAAAGTAAATGTGGTTAATGGTTTATAGCATGAGGATCCATTCCATATCAAAAACATCTATGTATCATTGAGTAAGTTGATATATATTAAAGCTGCGATTTCTCCATCTGCAGAATAGGCAAGTAAGATTAAAGAAATATTACAATTTCTCTATGCTCTAAAGGTTTATGATAGAGGAATGAATATAAGCTGTAGTTTAAAGCAGTCTAAACAGGAAAAAAATTCTTTGATCACTCTGAGTATGCAGCAATAGTAGGGCTGCAGACAATAAGATATTACGGGTTACTGAGTTTCAGGTTCAGAGGATTCAGATCACACACACAGCAGTCTGGGGAGGTGGCATGAAGGGAACCCCGGGAATAAGGAATTAGGGAAAGGAGGAGTCTTGCCAGTAGAAATAGGAAGCTTGGGTCAAGGCTGAAAGGCTCATGGCCTCTCTGGTACTTGAGCCTCTGTCCGAAGCTAACCTCTGATAATTCCTAGATTGGGATGGCCCCAGCCCCCAAGTTTTCCACCAGGTTAGGGACCAAACCAGCCTTAGTTTCATAAGAATTCTGCTTCTTGATTATTCAGAGTCTTCAACGTCCTCTTTTTCAAGAGCTGATAAGGGGTCTACTCTACGTCTGTCTGCTTTTATACCAGTCCCAGCTCTGCTCCCTTCCTTCTTATTCCAGCGAAGTTCAAATGCCCCAAGACCCAGAACAGAGCCTTTTTCCTCCCTTTGGCTTCCAGTCTTCAGTCCCTTGAATGTACATCCTTAGCACTGAAGTTTATGCTGCTGAATGGATGCCTAACCAAGATGGAGGACCCCATCCCGGGGTTTGAAAACAATTAGCTGCACCATCCAGGTCACGGGGGGTGGGGGGGATGAAAAGAGCCCCAGCAACAACCAGTGAGAACAACATAGTAGGGGAGCCAAGGGCAGCCCTGCTGCTCCCTGGGTTTGGGCTTCATCCTGTCACTTTTTCTGCAGGGGGACTCACGGAGGCTGTGTGCTCACCTCCTGCACAGGACTTGTTTTGGATGGAGAGGCAGTGCTTCTCTTAGGAAGTCCTCGGAGTGGTTTTCCATCCTGTTCTTGGGAATGGAAGTTTTATTTTGTCAGTCCTAGCTGGTAATTTTTCAGGACCTAGGCATCCCCAGGGGGTAATTACTTGCTCTTGGCTTGTTCTTTCACTCATCCTCCCCCAGCTACTTCTCTGCAACCTCAGCTCCCCCTGCCTCTAAGTTCCCTGTGGAATAAACATTCTGAAAATATTTTATCTCAAGTTTTAATTGTCCTTCTAGTTCCTAGGCTAATGAGCCCTTCTCTGGCTCTTGGATGTCTTTTACAGACTTTCCGGGTTATGGCATCGTTGGGGGCTTTTGATTGGAGGCAGGAGGCAGGGAGATTTACTTCTTTGGCCTAGTAGGAAGAAATCAAGTAACTGGTATAGAGAAAAGGTATTAAAATCTGAGAGCCCGGACTCCCTCCTAAGGGGAACACATCTACATTTGGTGATCAGGGAGTGGTGAGGTGAGTGGAGCCATCTGGAGCCATCTCATTCATGGCCTGGGAGCCACGGGGAAGTCCAAGCTCACAGCCATTACAGTATTTCCACAGGCTTCTTGGTGGTCTTCCATAACACGTTTCTGTTGAGCTGTGTTTCTTTTATGTATTTTCATCTCACCTGAAGTTTTTCCAGCATTTGTTGATCCTGATCTTGTTCTTGGCCATCTTCCACAAAGAAGATGTCTTTTTTTTTTTTTTGACCAAAATAAACATCTTTTAATTTCATTTTCCATTAACGTTTTAAATTTATTTTTTAAAAATTTTAATTAGTTTTTTTTAACAGATTCAATGAGCTTTGTAGATACAATTCTAAGAACATAATGATATTCCCTTTCTCCCCACCATCTCCCTCCCATCCTCTTCCCTTCTCCCTCCCTCCCTCCCTCTCTCTCTCTCTCCCTCCCTCCCTCCCTCCCTCCCTCCCCTCCCTCCCTCCCTCCCTCCCTCCCTCCCTCCCTCCCTCCCTCCCTTCTTTCTTTCTTTCTTTCTTTCTTTCTTTCTTTCTTTCTTTCTTTCTTTCTTTCTTTCTTTCTTTCTTTCTTTCTTTCTTTTTTTGTAAAGGTTTAATTCTTCACCAAATAAGTTTAACAAGTTAAAAGCAAAATGACTCTAATGGGAATAGAGACAACAGCTATAAACAATAATTGAATGGAAAAAATGACCATTTCACCAAAATAAAGAACCATCTTTTATTCTGAGTTTGTTTCTCATCTCTTAAAAAATCCTTCTTTTTTTTAAAAAATTTTAATTTTTAATTAGTTTTTAAACAGATTCAATGTACTTTGTCAATATTTTCTAAGAAGAAAATGATATTCCCTTCCTCCCTCCCTCCTTCCCCCTCACCTCCCCCACCCTCCTTCTTTCTCCTTTTCTTTCTTTCTTTCTTTCTTTCTTTCTTTCTTTCTTTCTTTCTTTCTTTCTTTTTTAGTTTTTGAGATAACACATTTTAAATTTCCATTACAGTAAAAAGGCTTAATACTTCACTGAATAAGAAGTTTAGCAAGTAAAAAGCAAAAAGACCCTAGTTTAATGGTGTAATGGGAATATAGACAATGGCTATAAAGAATAATTAAATGGAAAAATGACCATTTCAGCCATATATGGTACATTTTTAAGTAATCACAGATCATTAAAACTATTGTAGTATAACATTCTTAACCATTGGTTTGACAAAGGTATAAAATAAAGTTTTACAAAACTGTATTTGCAGCAATACTGATACACACAGGTATTTCTTTTTTTCTTTATTCTTTTGTTTGTTTCTTTAAATATTTGCTCCCACATATAAAGGAGAACATGCAGTGTTTGTCTTTCTGAGTCTGGCTTATTTCACTCAACGTGATGCCTTTTAGTTGTGTCCATTTTCCTGCAAATGGTAGAATTTCATTTTTAAAATAATTCAATAATATTCCATTGTGTATATAAACGACATTTTCTTTATCTATTCATCTGATGATGAGCACCTTGGTTGATTCCAGATTTTTGCTATTGTGAACAGTGCTGCTGTAAACATGGTCGTGCAGGTATCACTTTGATACATTGCGTTCAAGTCTTTTGAGTATATACCCAGTAGTAGGGTTGCTGGGTCATATGACAAGTCTATTTCTAGAAATTGCCACACAAATTTACATCCCACCAACAGTGTATAAGCATTCCCCTTTGTCCACATCCTTGCCAACCTTTATTACTCTCTGTGTTTAGGATTTTAGCCATTTTGATGGGGGTGAGGTGATATCTCCTTGTGGTTTTTATTTGCATTTCTCTGAAGGCTAGTGATATCGAGCATTTTTTCATATATTTGTTGGCCATTTGTATTTATTCTTTTGAGAACAGTCCATTAGAGTTCTTTGCTCATTTCTCAACTGGGTTGGCTGTTTCCATTGTTGAGTATATTTTTTTTAAGATTTATTTATTTATTTACTTTGAAAGTCAGAGTTACACAGAGAGACAAGGAGAGGCACACACACACACACACACACACACACACACACACAGAGAGAGAGAGGTCTTCCATCAGATGGTTTACTCCCCAATTGGCTTCAACAGCCGGAGTTGCGCCAATCTGAAGCCAGGAGCCAGGAGCTTCCTCTGGGTCTTCCCATGCGGGTGCAGGGACCTAAGGGCTTGGGCCATCTTCTACTGCTTTCCCAGGTTACAGCAGAGAGCTGGATCAGAAGTGGAGCAGCTGGGTCTTGAACCAGTGTCCATATGGGATGCCAGCACTGCAGGTGGCAGCTTTATCTGCTACGCCACAGCACCAGCCCCACGTTGTTCAGTTTTTAAAATATTCAAGATATTAATTCTTTGTCAGATAGGTGGTTTACAAATATTTTTTCCCGTTCTGTTGGATGTCTCTTCATTCCATTGATTGTTGCCTTTGCTATGCAAATACTTGTGCATTTGATATAGTCCCATTTGCTTAGTTTTGCTCTTGTTGCCTGTGCTTTGAGGGTCTTGTCTAAGAAGTTGTCCCTAAGGCTAATGTTTGGAGTGTTTCTTCTACATTTTCTTTCAGCAACTTCATCATCTCAGGTGTTAAATTTAGGTCTTTGATCTATCTTTAGTGGATTTTTGTATATGGAGAGAGGGATGGGTGTAATTTCATTCTTCTATGTATATAAATACTCATTTGCCAGCACCATTTGTTGAAGAGATTATCCTTACGCCAATGTATGGTCTGAACACTTTTGTCAAAAATCAGTTGGCTGTATTGTCGCTCCCCCTCTTCGTGGAGGAACGACACAGGACCCTGCGCTGTTCTTTTGTCTGCTCGGCCCTCCCCGGGTTTGCTGCTGGTTCTTCCCGGGTTGGCTACTGTCCCTTCCACCTCCGTGGAAGGGCGGTTCCCCCTGCCACATTCCCCACTTCCGTGGGGGAGCGGCACACCGCCGGCCGGCTCTCTCGGGGGCTGCACAGGTGTTCCTTTAGATAGATGTTCCCCTTAGATGTTCCTGGTGCATGTTGTCTCTCTCCTCCTTTATAGTCCTCTTCCGCCAATCCCAACTCGGCTGCCCACATGCTGAGTACGCTGCTCTCCTCCAATCAGGAGCAGGATCAGCTCCTGGAGGTCAGCACTCAAGTTGGCAAGAGGCAGCTGCGTAGAAGCTGTTTTCTCCTCTCCCAGTGCCATATTGTGGAAGAGCAGATGCATAGAATAAGTCTTAATTCCAGTAACTCAGTCCAGTCCGGGTTGCTCCCCACATGTATGATTGTGGATTAATTTCCAGGCTCTCTATTCTGTTCTATTCATCTATGTATTGGTTTTTATTCCAACACCATGCTGTTTTAATTACTATAGCTTTGTAGTATGCTTTGAAATCAGGTATTGTGATGCTTCCAGCTTGATTTTTCATGTTCAGGGTTGTTTTGGCTGCTCTGGGTCTTTTGTGATTCCATATGAATTTTAGGAATGTTTTTTATAGTTCTGTAATGAATGTAATTGGTATTTTGATAGGGATTGCATTGAACATTTTATCAAAATATAATGTCCTTCTCTATCTCTTTTTACAATTTTTGATTTAAAGTTTGTTTTATTTGATATCAGGACAGCTATTCCGGCTTACTTTTGGTTTCCATTTGCTTGGTATATCTTTTTCCAACTCTTCACTTTCAGTCTGTTGTATTTTTGTGAAATGAGTTTCTGTTCTAGCAAATAGGTAGCAAATAGTGGGGTCCTTTTTTTTTTATCCATTCAGCCATCCTAAGTCTTTTGGCAGGTGAATTTAATCCATTTACCTTCAAGGTTAGTATTGGTAGACAAGAACTAAGACCTGTCATTTTGTTGACTGGATAATGATTCTACCAGCTCTGTCAGTGAATTTGATGGTGACAGGTGTTTTGTGTTTACTTCTAATGCAGGACACCCTTCAAAATTTCTTGTAAGGCTGGTATGGTGGTGGTGAATTCTCTCAGTTTTTGCTTATATGAAAAATACTTGATTTCTCCTTCAATTTTAAAGGATAGCTTCGCTGGATATAATATTTTTGGATGGAAGATTTTTTCTTTTAAGACTTTTTTATCATCCCAGTCTCTTCTGGCATGTAGGGCTTCCACTGAGAAGTCTACTGTTTGTCTATTTTTCCTTTATATGTAACTTGACAGTTTTCCCTTATTGTGTTTAGGATTCTTCCCTTGTCTTTAAATTTTGACAGTTTGATGACAGTGTGCCTTGGGGAAGACTGTTTTTGGTTGAGTCTGTCTTGGGGTTCTTTGAGCTTCTTGTTTCTCTTTCAAGACCTGGGAAATTTTCAACTGTTATTTCATTTAGTAGGCTTCTAATGGCTTTTTCCTTTTCTTCTCCTTAAGTAATACCTATAATATGAATATTTGGGCATTTTATGATATCTCAATTTTGCATAGACTTTCATCATTCTTTTCTCTTTATTTTTATTTGATTGGGTTATTTCAAAATTCTTATCCTTGATGTCAGAAATTCTTTCTTCCCCTTGGTGTATTCTGCTGTTAAAGTGCTCAGTTGTATTTTGTATTTCACTGATTGAAGAGTTAATCTCCAAATTTTCTATTTGGTTCTTCTTAATGAGTTCTGTCTCCTTAGTAATATATTCATTCATGTCAGTCATTGATTTCCTCATTAGTTTAGTCTGTCTGTATTTTCTTGCATCTCACGAGTTTCTTTATAATCTTTATTTTGAATTCTGTATCTGTCATTTCATATATTTCCTCCAGTTCAGGATCTAATCCTGGAGGAATATTGTGTTCTTTTGAAGGCATCATGCTACCTTGCTTCTTCATGTCTCCTGTGTCCCTACGTTGACATCTGCCCATCTGGTGTATTTGTCCCTTCTTCTTTAGGGAGTAAATTTTGTTGTAAAAGAGTTTATGGTTTAGCTGGAGTGCAGGGAATCACTTGGCTTGTTGCTTTGGTTGTATGTGAGCTCTGAGTGATTTCTTTTGTCTTAATCAGTGTCAGATGTGTCTAAAAGTGACACAGTGGTCTAGTCTGCTGCAGTTCATAGGGAAAGATGTGTGACTTTGAGATGAATAAGGGTTTCCTTGGGTGTGTATTTTTGGTGAACAGAGAGTTTGGTGTCAGTCTCTGTGGCGACTGTGATAGCCAGGACCTTGTTCTTGGTGCAGAGGGAGACGAGAGTGGCGGCTCCCTTGTCCTAATGGTAAGCTTGAGTTGTTCTGGGGCTTATGGCACCAACTGCTGTGGCTCTAGCACTGTGTTAATACAGATGGTTCCTTCCTCAGGTCCTGCTAGGAGAGCCCAACTGGTGCTGTGGCTTATAATATCAACAGCCCTAATCCTAGGACTAGAATCCTGCAGGGTGACTATAAGGTATATGGGAGATTTTACTCAGGAGAGAATGGGATCAGAGAGGTGGAATGCAGGTAGGTTCTTTCCTTCTTGACTGATTCTGGTAGTATTGAGAAATTTAGAACAAATTGTTATAATCCTGGCATTGCTGGGTATAGTGGGGTCATTACCCAGACCTCCCAGGGTGGGAGTGGATTTATTTACGGGCTGCTTCTGTTGTTAGCCCCTACAAGCTAAGGTGAATACCCTTGTTCATGTAGAGTGAGTGAGTGTAGCTCTAGGGCTAATACCCCCAAACTCTCACAGTTGCAGGGTGCAGGGGATCTGTCCTTTCCCCCACAGGTTGCCCTGACTCTGACTATGATGCTGCTAGGAGTAGGACAGAGGTGTGCTGTGTGGCTTTTTGCTGCCAAGGATGGTGCTGTGTGTGGGTCAGGGAGGGGAGGAAAGGAAAGCAACGTGGCTTCCTAGCTGTAAGCCAGGCAGTTGCTCGACCCCATTCAGCTCTCCAGGCTGAAGTGGAAGTCAGTGGACGACTGTGGAATTCCCTCTGAGCTAAAACTGCGGGTGGTGGGGCATGAGGATTTCTTCCTACCTTAAGATGGTAAGATGGCCACGCGTGGCCCACAGCTGACTGCACAGCACAGCTGGCTACAGAGGTGTCTTTGTCTTCTCTCTTCCTGTCCCATGGAGTCCGAGTCTTCCTTAACTTTTTCCCCTTCTTCACTGAAAATTTCCATCAGTCAGGTCTTGGATTATTTGAAGCATGAAAGGCAAATTTGTAAATATTATACTTTGGTCAGTATTCTGGACCAGAGGAAGGACAGTGGGTTCCTGCTCTGGCTTTAGTACAAAATGCTCTAAGACTTTGGGCAAATCAGTCAATCTTCCAGTGTCTGCTTCCTAATTGGTAAAAGAAAATGGTTGGATTGGGCCTAAATGAGGCTGAAGTTCTGGAAGTCTATGTTTTTCAGTAGGTACTTTATAGTCTTTTCCTTTCATTCTAGATTCTGAGGTCCAAGACTAAAGTTATTCCATCAGATGTTCCAAGCTATGGACAGGAGATCAAAGTAGTTCTCTCCTTGGAGCCTGATATGTGCCGGGAGATTCATGGAAAGAACCATGAAATTTATGCACAATTCAGACCTTAGACCTTGGCATAATTCATTTCTTGCAATATCTGTGCAGCACCAGGCCTTCTGCTCACTTGGGTCTTTCCCTTCACCTCTTTGGAATTTCCCCACTGCTATGCACTTCCAATTCCTTTCTTCCCCACCGTAACATCTCTTGCCACAGGCTTTCCGGCTACTATCAAAAGTGTAGAGTTCATTCTCAAGAGACTGCTCTATCTGGTTTTCAGTTACTGACCTCTCCCATTCTATTCTGCCCATTCTTTTCTACCAGAATTAACTTCTTCCCGACTTTCCCCAGTGAACCCTAAGAGGCAGCTTCTGCGAAGCATGTTGTTGATTGAACAGGCGACCATTGGCTGAAGCAACATCAATAGCCTTGGGTAGAACTCATCACTACTTAGCTGAATTAAGAAGGTCTGAAAACTTCTCTGTTCCCTGTCTCCACATAAGAAATACTCACATAAGAAGTACTCAAAAAAAGCATTACTTTGACAGGTGCCTCAAGACCTCAGAAATTTTGGATTAATAAATACAAAAGTGTATTGAGCTGATGTTCCCAAAGTTTTGTTTCATCTTTGTTGTATCTGTAATTCTTCATATAGTGTTTTTTGCATGAGGAATTGGACATTTATTCTCTCGTCTCTTTATTGTGTCATATCTGCCCTCAATGTACAGGTTGGCCCTTGGTTTTTAACTCTATGTGGCTGCTGCTTTCCTGGTCCATTAAGGAAATTCTTCTGTGAAACCCTTCTCCCTATTGGCTCCCAGCCTTCCATAACTCTTTTCCACTCTCATCTGAATCTTGATTTATCACTCAGCTGCTTTGTGGCCATTGGTCCAGGCTGCCAGATATTTTGCTCCGTTCCATTCTCCTAAGGATACAACTGCTTGTGCCATGGATCCAGGTGGGAGAGGAGGGAAGGAAGGAATACAGCCAGGACAGATCAGATCATGGTGCCACGCAGCTGCAAGACAGTCAGACTGGGATCCCTAAACATAAAGCATGTGAACTATTTTGCTTAAGAACCTGTTTGATTCTTTTTGGAAGGCCCCTCTTGATTCCTGTACCTTGGTGTGGGCTTGGCCCTAAAAAGGGAACTGGATGTGTGCCATGCCCTAGGGAACAAGAGGAGGAAAATATGTTCTGTTTAATTCAGAACACCTCTGCAAGGTAGGAACAGATTTGGGTTGAGCTAAATAATTGACTACGAGCCAGCTGAAATGAAAGTTGAGATGTGTCTGATGTCAGATCTCATGCTCTTTTTACTGGGCCTTTCTACCTCCTGCATTCTTTCCTTTGGGAAAGGAAGTGGTTGCAATGGAAAACTGGCGGCCTCTTCATACTCTGCCTTTCTGAAATTCTGTATGTGGAGGTCAGCAGAAGGGAAAGCAGAATCACTCTGCTACCAGGATCTTTCCCATAATCCCATTAGGCAATACAGTGTCTCTCTGTACACAAAAGGAGCAGCGCAGAGTCCTGTCCTGGTGAATCCTGCTACTTTAAATATAACTTGCTTTATGGCCTTTAGGTAATCACACTGACATGCTTTTGTCTTGAGCCTATTGGCTCACCTCTAGGCCTCGACATTAGCCTCAATTTTTCCATTACATTTTGGATATTGTGATGGGTTGAATAATGCTCCCTACCCCTCGAGGTCCACATGGTAATCCTTGAAATCCTAGAGTATGTTTCTCTACCTAACAAAAGGGGACTTTGTAGATGTGATTAGGTTAAGGGTTTTGCAATGGGGAGATGACCCTGGATTATCCAGATGAACCCAGTATAACCATAAGGGCCCTTACAGGAGAGATGAAGAAAAATCAGAATCAGAAAAAGTTGTGGACAGAAGCAAGAAGTAGGATGATGCAAGGAATGGGCCGTACACCAAGGAAGGTAGGCGGGCACCAAGAGCGGAAAAAGGCAAGGAAATGAGTTGTTGTCTGAAGCTTCCAGGAGAAACAAGTTCTGCTAACACCTTGACTTTAGCCAGGTAGAATTGATCTTGGACTTGTGGCTTCCAGAGCTGTAAGAGAATAAATCTGTGTTGTTTGAAGGTATTAATTTATGGTAATTTCTTATAGTGGTCATGGGAAACTAATACAGAGTCTAATCTCTTCCCTTTCTCCCATCCTCAAGTCCCCTTGGTATTAATTTACAATGACATTCCAGCTTTGTTCTCCATGTCTTGCCTCATCTTCTTGAATCTGATCTCCTTCTTGCTCTCTGAGATCTCTGTCCCTCAACCCATAGACTCCGTCTTTGGAATTGCCTGACAATTAGTGAGTTGGTCAGCTTTTCATCACTTTAACTAAAGTACCTGAGAAGCTAGTTTTGAAGGACGATTTATTGTGCCTCACAGTTTTGGAAGTTTGCAGTCCACGATCAGGTGGTGCCATTGCTCTGGTGTCTGATGAGGGTAGTGGATGGTGGAATGTATATGGATGGAGCATCTCATGGTGAGACAGATGGCACAAAGACAGACAACATACCCCTTCTCCTTGTCCACGTGTATGTCCTTATTAGGTCACCATGAGTCAATCACAGGTTCGCCCCAGCATCTTTCTTTTTTATTTTAAAGATTTATTTAGTTATTTGAAAGTCAGAGTTAGAGAGAGAGAGAGAGAGAGAAAGCAAGTGAGCTTCCATCTGCTGGTTTATTGCAACAGCTGGGGCTGGGCCAGGTCACAGCCAGGAGCCAGGAGCCAGGAGCTTCATCTGAGTCTTCCACATGGGTGGAAGGTGTCCAAGTACTTGGACCATTTTGCTCTTTTTTCCAGGCCATTAACAGGGAGCCTGATAGGAAGTGGAGCAGCTGAGACACAAACCCATGCCCATATAGGATGCTAGAATTGTAGGTGGCAGCATTACTTGCTATGCAACAATGCCTACCCCCTCATCCTGCTTTGTAATCCAATCTAGTCATTGCCCAAAAACAGCACATTCAGACATTATAACTGTATGAAATCTCTACCCTTTGTCCATTAGTCATTAACATAAGGATTTGGAGATCAAGTTCTAACACATGTGCCTTTGGGGGAAACCCAAACTAATATCCAAACTATAGCTATCAGCTCTCCCAATAAATAATGCAAATGAGAATTTCTTTGTTTTCACAGAATGAGGATACTTCTGCTAGTCTTGTGTTCCACGGTGAAGGGATATCTCTTGCTGGCTTAGTTTAAGGGCACAATTGCCCTGTGATTTATTGATTTCCCAGGTGCTAGGGCCATTCTTTGCCATGATAGCTGCTGAAATATTCATCATTGGGTACCAGGAATTCTTCACTCCTAATACCTCACTTCAATGTCTCTGAAGACTCTGCCACTTGTAAAAAAGATGTTAAAATTTGATTGGTACACATGCATACATTTACCGAAATATCACACTGTTCCAAAAACGTGTACAATTATTGTTAAAAAGTTTTAAAAAAGGTTTAAAAGGTGGAAATGCTAACATGATTAAATTATCACACAGTGAACACATGTATTAAATTATCATGCTGTACCCCATACATGAGCAATTAAAATAATAGTCATAAAAATGAATTATACCAATCCCCCATACAACCAGATTGATGTAAAAAATAATAATATTAAAATAGATTGTTTGGTTTTGTCTCTGCATGAGAATAACCAGATAGACATCTCATGCCCATACCTTCCAAAGTGAAGTGTTTGCATCCTTATGCAATATTTTTGAAGCAGTTTCCGAAGCTGATTGGTGGCTCTTCTAATCCTCACCTCATTGTGAACATGGAGAGGTGGGGGCGGAGGTGGGAGAGAACTTTCTGAGGGTGATTTGGTCCCTCGGGTGTTTCTTCTCCTCCACTCCCATGCATGAAGGGTGGGTGCGTTTCTCCTTCGCCTCAAGCCGCTCGCTGTCTTGAACCAGTCCACATGCACCCTTGAGCTGTGGAGATCCCAGAGACAGGTAGAAGTAGAGGTTAGATGGGTATGAGCAGGCAGAGCAGAGAGAAAGAAGGAGGTTACAGGGCCAAGGTGGTGTTCCTCTGGATGATAGTGCTGAGCTGTTCCAGGGGCACTGAGGGACCAGGCTGGGCTCTGTGCAAGAACTGGCCAGCTTTCACTTAAACTCCATCACAAGAGATGCTTTGGAAGGGCAACGTGGCTCACAGATGACCACGCATTGAAAGAGGAATTGTGGGTCATCAGCAGAGGAGAGGAGGGGAAGTGTTGAAACTATTTCAAGGTGTTAATCAAACCATTGCTACAATCCCAAAGTAATTTTTATCTCATCACGTATTGACTTCCATCTTGTTGAGCTTTGTAAGCTTAAAACTTTCTTATTTTCCCCCTCTGTGAAATACAAGCTGCTCCAGCAGTTCTCTGTGTCAAACCCAGAGTGTTTTGTGCCCCCAAGGGAGGGGTTTGTGAGCACGTCCTCAGACGTTCCAGTGGGGGCAGCTGCTCCTCAAGGTTTGCATTAAGCGCAGAAGGCATGGGCGCTTTGTTCTATCCTGGAAGCAGACTTTGGACTGCAAAGGGCTCTGGGGAGGTGCCAACAGAGGGTGTGGGTTCTGGCTCAGGAAACCTTCTTCTGCCAAGGAAGGCTGAAGTCAGAAGAGAGGGCAAAACAAGGAGAGTAAAGCGCTGGGCATGATAGTCCAAGAGCAAATTTGTGTCCAGAGCTCTTCCTGCAAACAAGAGCCCCTTCCATCCTGCTTCTGTTCCTTTTAATGGCAGGAAGGCACTGCCCAAGTCCTGCAGAACTGGGGGGAGAGTGAGAGGTGCTGTCACAGACTCCTGTCCCCCTGCATCCATCTCCAAGTCTGGTGAAAAAAATCCAGAGAAATCCCCCACGTCTCATACTACAGACTACTCTCCAGCTCTGATTTTTTTTTTTTTTTTTGACAGGCAGAGTGGACAGTGAGAGAGACAGAGAGAAAGGTCTTCCTTTGTCGTTGGTTCACCCTCCAAGGGCCACTGCAGCCGGCGCCCTGCGGCTGTCACACCGCGGTGATCCCATGGCAGGAGCCAGGTACTTCTGGTCTCCCATGGGGTGCAGGGCCCAAGCACTTGGGCCATCCTCCACTGCACTCCCTGGCCACAGCAGAGAGCTGGCCTGGAAGAGGGCAACCGGGACAAAATCCGGCGCCCCGACCAGGACTAGAACCCGGTGTGCCGGCGCTGTAGGCGAGGATTAGCCTATTGAGCCACGGCTCGGGCCTCTGATCTTGTTGAGAGGGTGTTCCACTTCTGATCCATGGAAAGGGAAAGCAATTTACATTTGTATGGTGCTTAATAATCTCATAGTCTCTTGTTGGAGGAAAGAGATAATTGAGGCTAAGTGAGGCCACGCAAGGCTGGCCCAAAGTCTGACGTTTCCCAAGTGAGTTTGGAAGTCTGACTTTGAGCTTTATACTAATGGTATAAGTATTGTAACCAACTTATTACCACCATGAAACACATATTTACAGTCCTGCCATACCAGTTTGAGGTAACATTAGGACCAGTGGAATTTCGAAGGCTTCTGCTTATGAAAGAAGTTTATTTAGAGAAAAAGAGCGTATCTATTAAAAACGTCCCTGAGAAACACTTTAAAGATGCCTAAGTTGTCCAAATATTTATTCTAAAGTTGTTTCTAAGAAAAGCAAGTGTGGGGGCCATTTCTCTGGTTAGGCTAGGCCTCTACTTGTAGTGACCACATCCCATACGGGTGCCAGGTTATGTCCTGGCTGTTGCTCTTCTGATCTAGCTCCCTGCTGATGTGCCTGGGAGGAGGGCAGAAGATGGCTGGGGTGCTTGTGCCCCTGCACCTACATGGGAGACCCACAGGAAGCTTCTGGCTTCTGGCTTCGGATCGGCCCAGCTCCAGCTGTTGCAGTTATTTGCGGAGTGGGCCTGCACTTGGAGGATCTCTCTTTCTCTCTCTGTTCTATAACTCTGCCTGTCAGAAAAATAAATGTCTTTTTTTTTTTTAAAGATTTATTTATTTATTTGAAAGTCAGAGTTACACAGTGAGAGGAGAGGCAGAGAGAGAAGGGTCTTCCATCCGCTGGTTCACTCCCCAATTGGCTGCAATGGCTGGAGTGCAAAGATCCGAAGCCAGGAGCCAGAAACTTCCTCTGAGTCTCCCATGTGGGTGCAGGGGCCCAAGGACTTGGGCCATCTTCTGCTTTCCCGGGCCATAGCAGAGAGCTGGATCAGAAGTGCAGCAGCTGGGACTCGAACCGGCACGCCACTATGCCAGCCCCAATAAATAAGTCTTAAGAAAATGAAAAGCAGGTCTTTATGCAATATTGCTAAAGTTAGCATATTATTTTTATATTATTTTAAAAGTTAAGTTTATAATATTGGCAGGTTATTTTTATGATAGATATATATGTGCCTTTTGTGATTGAGATTCTAGCATTTAAAATAGGTACTGCTGGTATATATTTTATTACACATTTTTATTTACTTCACTAGTTTAAATTGTTTGGAAGTTTTATGGTACTTTTATTTTGATACAGTCTTGACCACATGAATAATTAATTTCATGACAATTTTTCCTGGGAAAGACAGCCCTCTGTTTGTCATGATCTGAGAGGAAAATCACTGAGTCACAGCGTGATGTACTCTTTAGTAATAGTTTTCCAGGAATATTATGAGCAAAGAGGCTTTTAAAAAGTTTGAGCGACTTTACTCTGCAGAAACTTTTAATTTCAGCTACTCTTTTTATTTTATTTTTTAGAAAACTTTTACTTAATAAATATAAATTTTGAAAGTATAATTTTTGGATTATAGCAGTTTTTCCCCCCATAATTTCAGTTACAATGCAAAGAGAGAAAAGCAAAGTCCTTCATCTGAACACTGTGGGAACATGGTCCCTGTACATAAAACAGAAAGGCTGAACACTCAGAGAGAAAGGTGTTAGGACCCTATCACAGGGACATCGAGCCAGGCACACTGGGCTCTGAATTCTGGTCTCTCCAGTTCCTCACTGGGTAATCTGGAATCCACATCAGCAACTGCCTCACAGGTCTGTGGTAATCAAAGTTAATATAAGAAATGGGTTTAGAGGGAAGTTCCAAGATGGTGGAGTAGGGAGGGAGCTTACTGCTCACGTCTAGGAGCAGATAGTTTTAAAAAAGTGGAGAGAGTGCAGTCTCAGGGAAGAGTTAGGGAGAAAATGGCAGAGGAAACTCTATCAAATCAGAGGGACACAGTGGACCTGCGTGGAGGCCGTGGATGCCCACAACTCGGGATTCCAGCAGCTGAGAGCCTACCCACCAGCATTGGCAAGTGAGGTGAGACCAGACCACAGAAGCCCAAACCACTGGTGATAAAACTGCAGGAAAAGCCTAGAGGGGACCTGGCTTGGAGCCCCATGGGGGATAGTGTACCTGCCAAACTAGAGGAGAGAAAAAAAAAAGGATGGACACACTTCTCTCTCCCCGATCACTTTACAACAGCGTCCTATAATAAGCCAAAAGAGCGGGTGCCATTTTGGGCATACGTAACAGCTGCACTAGCTCATGTCTGTGCCTAGCAATGAGCCAAGTGGAGACGCCTGACTGGTGGGGAGAACTAGCAAGGGTTACTGATCTGAATAGCAGGGTGAGGAGATGGGACAGTTCCCATCTCTACTTGGATAGGTCTCTTTTCTAGTACTTGTGTCTTTGCTGTTGTTGTCCAAGGCGCAAGTGAGGATACCAAGGTGGTTGCGGTTTGGCTTTGCTGAGCTGCTATTCTCTTTGCTGCTACGTAGGGGATTTCTGAGATGGGAAGGCTAGTAGTGCCAGGAAGGACCGAGGATTGGCTGGGGGCAGGGCTGAAGGTTAACACCAACAGGAAAGATCAGTTGCAGTTGTGGTTTCATTTAAAAATAATAATAAAAGCACTGTAGTTATTCAAACAGGAAAATTATTTACAAGGGATATATAAAGAGTTGCAACATCTGTAGGAGGGTTATAGAGGTGGCATGGAGGCAGTGAGGCCAGGAACCTGCCCACACCCCACCGGGGAATGCTCTGGTGAACACCGACAGACCACGTAACGTGCCGGGGATCAGATGGACACTTCCGAAACCCCCTTTCCCACACAGATGCATGCTTCCTCCTCACATCACTCTTTCCTGCATGGGCATCCGATCAGAGAAGTCTATCTTCTGAGAAAGGGGTCTGCTGTAATTGGGGAAAGGGATTGCGGGGAATGATCAAAGCCGTTTAGGGTGATGTCTGGGGGAAGGCTCGCCGTGTGGTGTGTGAGGCAGCTCTTCCTCTCAGCCAAGCAACTGCCTCATTGAAACCATTCATCTCCTTGATGAGGCACTGATGCCAATAAACCAGGAGCACCCAGGAGAGGAGCAGACACTGAAGGGACGTTGGACCGCAGGAGCAGCAGAGTCTACTGATGGATTCATGGAGACAATGCTAGGAGCAGCCCCAACCATTGTACCATGAAGATGGTACTTTTACCTCTTGTTGGGAAGACCATAAAATCTTAATCTCTATGTGCGGGATCAGACTTTCAGGTGTTCTAGGTGAAGACTTACTGTGAGGACACTTCAAAACATTCATAGGAAATGGAATTAAATGATAAAGTTGTTTTGATGTGAAAAACTTTAAAGGCCCAGCTGTTATCCACTACCCCAGTTTCTTGGAGAAAGGTTGCCCCCCAAAGGACTACACAAACATTACTCCTGTCAGTGAGCCTTGGTGGTATACTGTCTCATATGTAGAGAAAATTCACTGAAGATTTAATAAGGACCTCCCATATTTAACTCAGCTTTTCTGTTTTTCCTCTCGATGATGATGCTCTGGTTCCCTCGCTACCCCCTCCCCACATAACGTAGTTCTTGTCCAGTTATCCACTTAGCCAGGGGAAACAGTCACCACTGGGAACTATAGGCCCTTGGGGGCATAACTACCTCCCCTCAGCATGAAGTGACCACTTTAAGGAAAAGGACCTGTGTAATCAGACTGCTTGGAAGTTGCCTATCTTTTTTTTTGAGAGGCAGAGTGGACAGTGAGAGAGAGAGAGAGAGAGAAAGGTCTTCCTTTTCCGTTGGTTCACCCCCCAATGACCACTGCAGCCAGCGTACCGCGCTGATCCGAAGCCAGGAGCCAGGTGCTTCTCCTGGTCTCCCATGTGGGTGCAGGGCCCAAGCCCATTGAACTCCCAGGCCACAGCAGAGAGCTGGACTGGAAGAGGGGCAACCGGGACATTATCCAGCACCCCAACCGGGACTAGAACCCAGGGTGCCAGTGCCGCAGGTGGAGGATTAGCCTATTGAGCCGTGGCACTGGCGGAAGTTGCCTATCTTATAGACATCTGTATGTGTGTGTTCAAAGCATGCAAGTCAGTGGCAGTCAGTACTTATGAGTTCTCTCAAGAGGTAAGTGAGGATGGATTGAGAGCTCAAGTAGGAGGATTACTTTGAAACAGGAGGTGGACAACCTGTTCCACCATGAAGGACTGGGGTAGCTAGTACAGAGTGCAACACTTCTCAACCTTGGCTGCTCCTTAGAATCACCTAAAAGGAGTTAAAAAAAACCTAATGCTTGACTGAAGTCAAGACCAAGTAAGTCAGAAACTCTGGGGTTGGGCCCAGGCATCAATATTGGCCCAGGAGTGCAGTGGAGGATGGCCCAAGTCCTTGGGCCCTGCACCCATGTGGGAGACTGGGGGAAGCACCTGGCTCCTGGCTTCGGATCAGCGCGGTGCTCCAGCTGCAGCGGCCATTGTGGAGGGTGAACCAACGGAAAAGGAAGACCTTTCTCTGTGTCTCTCTCTCACTGTCCACTCTGCCTGTCAAAAAAATTTATTTATTTAGCAGACAGATACTAAGAAAGATAGGGAGAAAGAGAAAGAGAGAGAGAGAGAGAGAGAGAGAGAGAGGGAGAATAGAGGGAGCTCTCATCTGCTGATTGTCTCCCTAAATGCTTGTAACAGCTGGGGCTGGGCCAAGTCAAAGCTGGGAACCAGGACTCAGTCTGAATCTCCCATGTGGGTGACAGAGACCCAACCACTTGATGACCTCCAGGTGTACATTAGTAGGAAGCCGGAACTGGGAGTGGAGCCAGGACTGGAACCCAGACACTGCAATGTTGGAGGTAGGCAACCCAATGGCATCTACACTTCTACAAGAAATGCCTGTCCCAGACATCAGTATTTGTGAAAGTCTTGGGTGATTCCAGTGTGCAGCCCAGGGAAGGGCCCTCTGATAGAATGGTACTGCAGGGCAGAGGATGTGGCCTGCCTGAGTTTGGATCTTATGAAATGACTGTGGTATTGACACTAATAGCAATGCAACTTTCTCCAGCAGTGCTAAGCACTCACAGATTTGTATCTGAGGGGTTAGAGAATAAGACTAATGCCTATAAACTGGGTATAAATAAGACAGAGTCGATGTTGTTGAGAGTGTGGGTAGAGAAACTACAGGTTTAGTTCAAGAGATTTGGGTTGTGAGGGGCAACAAAGGAGCTGAGGTGGCTGACAGAGATGGATGGACAAAACTTTGAGGGCTGGGGCAGTGGGTTCATCATGTAGGAGATGCAGGTGACGCAGCTCTCAGAATAAGGATAAGAGAGCTGACATGGAGAGGCTGTGGTGGAGCTGAGAGCCGGTGAGGTGTTGGTTTCATCCTATGATGGGATTTGTTGTATAAAGATCTAGAAGCAGAGGTGGTCCTGATGAAAGACCAGAGAAATATTTTATTCCACACACCCCATCTTGGGTATGATTTATAGAATCTGTTTGTGTTAATTATGTTTTAAAATTTTTCTGTATTTTATGAAGCTTCAACATCCTGGGGGCCTTGCTGATCTGGGGGAGATGGCCTCTCCGAGTTTGTCTAATCCCTTGAGACAGCACATAGCTCCCCTGTGAGCATGCCATTGATCTTCAAACCAGCCAATCCTCGGTCCGTATCTGCAAGCAACCCCTTTCTCTGACTCTCCCATACCATGCCAATGTTTCCCCTGCCCCAAATCTCCCCACGGTCAGGTACTGGACAGCTAGAGATCAGCCCTATAGGCCAGAGTCAGGACTAGCCAAGCACTAAAAAACTTGCTCAAGTGCTCTGCCCTCGCTTGCCTACTCATCCTCATGGAACCACAGTTGAGTTTCTGGACCATGCTATTCCCTTGCTCCTCTATATCCTGAGCGGCCTGAGATCCTCATCACATGACGCAGGAGGGCCATAAGGGGTAAACTCTGCTTTCAAAGGCAGTTCTTTCTGTGTCTGTCCCTTTACAGTACTGGGTTAAAACAAATCTTGAGGCAGTGTTACAAATTTCAGCATTGGAATAGAAGCCAGCATTCTTTTCCCATCTAGCAGTTGATTAAACAGGACTTGAGTCAGTTCTTCATATTCTCAGAACTGGCTGGGACTCGGCAGTTACTGTGTGGTCTCTGGTAGACGATGTTTCTGGACATGCACTTCTTTGGCCGCTGGCCCTTTACACATACATCACTGAGGTTTGCAAAGCTGAATTTACTGCTTTTGGGGTGGGATTACAGATCTCTAGAGCCATCTCTGGCTGTAGTATCATAGTATGCTAGAAACAATGGTCTGATTTGGCAAGGTTGATCACTCCATCCTTGAAATTCTGTTTCCCTGGTTTCCTTGACAACATAATATCTTGGATTTTCTTCTATTTTCTGATTGCTCTTTTTAAGAAAACTCAGTTGTGCAATCCTCTTGCTCTGCCTATTTTCATTTTTTAGTTTGAAAATGTTTATTGAATAAATAACACATACATGCATGTCTATAGTATATTTAATGAAAAGCATAGGTCTGTCTCACCACTGCTCTCCAGCACAGATGTTTACTTTAGTATAAAAGCATGTGTGTGTGTATGTATGTGTGTGTACAGCTGCAAAACACGTGAGAATATACAGGTAAACACACATTGTATAGTTTTGTTTATGCATGCTAGCATACTTGGCTTAAACATTGATTCACGGATTCATTCAACAGATTTAGGAACTGGGAAAACAGTAGTGATTGAAGCAGACACATTTTCACAGATTTATACACGTTGGAAGGAATGCTAAGCTGAAAGTAAGCAGCTAGTGAGTTTCCATAATGAGAGATTATTAGAAATTAAAGCAGAATTACTTGAAGGAGAGCAGAAGGAAACCAGCAAAGACATGTTTGAGGAGTCCATGTTTGGCTGGAGATGTGTCTGGATGACAAGGAGCCAGCCTGGGAAGATCTGTGGGGAGAATACTCCAGAAATGGAAATAACAAGTATAAAGGTCAGAAGTGCCAGAAGAAAACAGAATTAAGGAGGACCCCTGTACACACTAGCATGCACCTTGTTTCTTAATTTAACAAATTTCTATAATATCTGGTTGAATATCTGTCACAATTAAAACTGCTTCATTCTTTTTGGCAGTTGCATTAGATTCCACAAAGTGCATTTAATCAGTCATTTGTTGATTGAAATTTAAGAGATTTCTAGCCTTCTATTAATCCAAGTAATGCTAACACAAATATATTTTTTTTCAAATATTTATTTATTTATTCTAAAGGCAGAGCTACAAAGAGAGAGGGAGAGACCAAGAGAGAGACAGATCTTTTACCTGCTGGTTTACTCCCCAGATGCCCACGATAGCCAGAGCTGGGCCAGGCCAAAGCTAGGATCCAGGGATTTCTTCCAGGCCTCCCATGTGGGTGCAGGAGCCCAAGCACTTGGGCCATCTTCTGTTGCTTTCCCAGGGACATTAGCAGGGAGCTAGGTTGAAAGTAGAGCAGGCCGTGCGCTGGCACACCGGGTTCTAGTCCCGGTCAGGGCGCCGGATTCTGTCCCGGTTGCCCCTCTTCCAGGCCAGCTCTCTGCTGTGGCCTGGGAAGGCAGTGGAGGATGGCCCAAGTGCTTGGGCCCTGCACCCCATGGGAGACTAGGAGAAGCACCTGGCTCCTGCCTTCGGATCAGCGCCATGCACTGGCCGCAGCGTACCAGCCGTGGCGGCCATTGGAGGGTAAACCAACTGCAAAAAGGAAGACCTTTCTCTCTGTCTCTCTCACTATCCACTCTGCCTGTCCAAAAAAAAAAAAAAAAGTAGAGCAACCAGGACATGAAATGGCATCTATATGAGATGCCAGTGTTGCAAATGGTGGCTTAACCTGCTAAGCCACAATACTGGCCCACACAAACATTTTTGAACATTCATATTTCCCCCACAAGGCAAATAAATACATGGAATTAAACTCTGGAAGTACAATTTTAGAAAAATGATACATTTATTAATTTTAATTACTTAAATTTAATTTTAATGCCATTAATTTTAATTAACACTGACACTTGCCCCTCATAGAAGCTGAACAGATGCATGCTTTCACCAGCAATGTACTGGCATAACTGTTTTATCTGCCTAGCTTTGTGTTATTTTCTAGACTGTTGTCAATTTGACAGCTTCAAGCACCATTATGTAATTTTATTTTCATTTCCCTTATAAATGTAATTGAAACATTTATGTGAAAAAGCTATTTGCATTTCACTTTTTGTGGCCATCTACTCATTTCCTTTGCTCATTTTTCTTTTTTAAAGATTTATTTATTTATTTGAAAGGCAGAGTTACAGAGGAGAGGCAGAGTAAGAGAGAAAAAGAGAGAGAGAGAGTGAGTGAGAGAGAGAGAGAGAGAGAGAGATCGATCCTCCAATTGCTGACTCAGTCTTCAAATGCCACAATAGCTAGGGCTGGGCCAGATGAAAGCCAAGAGCCAAGGGCTTTGTCAAGGTCTCCCAAGGGGGCACAGGGCCCAAGCACTTGGGCCATCCTCTGATGCCTTCCCAGGCACATTAGCAGGGAGCTGGATTGGAAGTGGAGCAGCTGGAACTCTAACTGGTGCCCACATAAGTTGTTAGTGCTGCAGGTGGCATCTTAACCCACTGTGCCATAGCACTAGCCCCACATTCTTCTTTACTGCTGTTCATCTTTTTCGTACTGACTTAGAAGATCTCTCTATGTGTTAATGAATGAGGCTTTTTCATATGTTAGATATGATTTTCCAAGTTCTCATTTCATTTTGCTCAAGGTAATGTCCGATGAATAATGCTTTGGGACTTTTAAAAACACAACTAATAAATTTCATGTTTCACTTCATGCTTAGAAAAGTCAGTCCTGCTCCAGTGTTAATATTCCTCACACTTTGTCTTAAAATTGCTCCTCTGTACTTACTCTGAGATCTCTGTTTTGCCAACTGCCATTGATATTCTTGTGATTTCTTCATTCTTTTTAAAGGTTTATTTATTTATTTATTAAAGATAAACTTCTTTATTTATTTGAAAGTCAGAGTTATTGAGAGAGGGATAGACAGAGAGACAGTGATCTTCCATCCACTGATTCACTCCCTAGATGTTTGCAATGGCCAGCGCTGGGCCATGCCAAAGCCAGGAGGCAGAAACTTCCAGATCTTCCATGTGGATGGCAGGTGCCCAAACATTTAGGCTACTTTCTGTTTCTTTTCCCAGTCCACTAGCAAGGAACTGGATAGGAAGTGGAGCCCACATCACTTGTGGTAGCTTTACCTGTTATGCCACAAGGCTGCCCCATGTATTTCTTATTTTAAAGATGGAGTGAGGGAGGGAGAGAGAGGGAGAAGGAGATACCTTACATATGCTAATCACTTCCCAAATGCTCACCATAGGCAGAGCTGGGCCAGATCAGTCAGGAGCCCAGAACTCCATCTGGACATTACCTGCATCCCTTGATTAATTAGGATGGGTGTTGGAATCTGTGGTCTCTTGATCACTGTTCAGTCCTTAACTGTCTACTTCTTGGCATGAAGCTCAACAACATTTACCTGTTGTGTATGTAGATGGAGGAAAGACTTCTTAGTGTATTTTTGTCTGCACTTAAGTTTTATGCCAATGGTGTCCTTTAATTTGTGAGGACATATTATATAACATTGTATGGAAACAGTGACATCCAGGGAATATATTCCTCTGGTCATTTTATACAAGGCAGTGCAGATGCTAAGTCTTGTGGTTTAAAATATCTCAGTGCACTCCTACTGTTATCTTACACGAATGTAGCTCAGTGTCCACATCTGTAAAGCTCACTTACTCTTCACCTCCCTGCAGGCTTAGTGGTCAGCAGACACTTTCAGGAGGGTGGGATTCAGTCCTTTATCCTGGAGAAGGAGGGGCAAGAAGAGAACTGATTCATTGACAAGCCTCCAGTGCGCACTTGTATTAAATGATACTTCTTAATATATTAATTAATTGCCTATAATTATTAATAATTATATTAATTAATATATTAATTAGTTAATATATTAATACATTGAAAATGACCATGACAAATTTGGAAAATATACAATAAAAAAAATATACAAAGAGCCCTGGCAGCTATGGCAGCCAAGAGTTGGGTCCCTGGAAACAGACCTGCCATGGAGTTGAAGGGCTCCAGGTCAGAGCCACAGACCTTGTTCACTCTAAGCTGAAAAGCCCTTTACTCGGCCCAGCTCCCAAAGTAACCAATTTTGTCGAGGGGACGGCCAAGTAGGGTCAACAACATTGCAGGCGGAACTGTATATTAACTAAAAATGTTTTCCTTTTAGAAATGCCACCTACCTTCTCTTTGAGCCAGCTCTCCTCCCAGGCCAGCTAGGTAATGGAAGTCAACAGGGTACCTCCCTTATCATATACCCCATGTGAAGAGATAGATGGGTCTGAGCCTGATAACTGGCAAAGCCTTAAAGCCCACCTGATGATTATCAAGCCCCTTCTGTCAGTTTCTATTTGCCTCTCAATGAGGAAACCTGCTCATGGTTTAATAATGGCTCTGTCCTTAGATCGTGTGAGTTTAAACTGCTTGTTAGATTCATTCTCTCCAGACTTGAAAAAGTAAACTTTTAGGTGGCCATGCACATAAAACCTCCTATGGAAACAGTTTCTGCAAGCTGGCACTGTATCCCCCTGGAGAAGCTACCTCCTGCTGGAACCCTGTCTTGACTCCCCTTCCCAAAGACGCTGCTTTTCAACACGAAGCAGTCAGAGCGATTATCCTCCAGTCCCCCTAACAGAGGTTAGGGTACATTCTTGTTAAGGGGGGAATGTGAGGAGTCAGATGGGTTAATAGGTGGTGAGGGTGGTCCCAATGGAATTTGGAGTGTAGTATTTTTGCCTCCCCAAATTCGAGAATGAGTAAGCCACCCCCTTCCTTCAGAATCTCCAAATTTACCATGAGAATAGCAAGGGAGTGGTGATCACAGTGTATTGTAACAACAAGTTACCTATCCCTCCTTTCCGGATGGTTTTTTGTTTTATTGTGAGCAGGCCAGACAGGATGGAGAACTGCAGATCAGGTCTTTTGATGGGTTTTGTCCCTACCTGGTAACTGAATACCAATCTGATTGTCAAAATTTTTTCCTTGAAATTGTACTTAAAAACTCCAGTGCCATGGGGCTCTTTGGGTTTTTCCTCTCTTGGAAGTCCCCATCCATGCCACTGTGGCTGGAAGCCTTTGACTCTAATAAATCTTTTAAAATCTCAAACAAACAAACAAATAAAAAATAACCTATAATTTCATCACATAGGAAGAACTTTTTTAATTTAAAAATTTGGTACTTAATATATGATGAATTCAAAACATTCATGGAAAATGGGATGAAAACAAGTTTATTTTGATGCAAAAACTTTGAACTCCATGTACAGGTTTTTCATAATGTGCATTTTCCAAGAACCTTTTGAAGTACCCTTGTATTTAAGTGCATGTGTACATTTGTGTACTTGTTTTTCAGGGGTTATTGATTTGACATCTTGAAAATTTCATTCAACATTACATCATGGGCATTTCCTGAAGTCAAAGTCAAATAATCAAAAAGCTCTTTTCACTTAGACTTTAAATGTTCCATTATATTTATTTATTTAATCATTACTCCACTATTGGACCTATAGTTTTGAAATGTTTGCTAACATAAAAATACTGTAATTATTATCCCTTATAAAATTCTTTCTCAATATATCATATTGTTTTTTTCAGGGTAGATTTCAAAAAGTAGAATTAGAGAATCAAAGAAGATGAATATTAGTAAGGATCATGACTTAAGAGGGAGGAATGGGCTCTTCAAAGTTGTCTGTTAGCAGCATCTGAGTGCTGTTCTTGGTGTAATTTTGCTACCACAGATTTGTCAGACAAATTCTTTGTAAGTCTGACAGGAGACAAATACTTTATAGCCTGAGCTTTTCATTACTAATGAAGTTGAACTTATAGACTTTATAAAATTATATGAATTGTTTATCTTTTGCCAACTATGATGTTCATATTTTTCTAATTGCTTTTTTGTAAAAGATTACTTTTATTTGTAATATTGCTTGCGAGTACAGATTTCCAATTTGTCACTTGCTTATATGCTTGCATGTGTATGTATATATATGTGTGTGTGTGTGTGTGTGTGTGCGTGTATACACATACTTTATTTTTTAAATTTTCTTTCTTAGTTTTTCTCAACTTTTATTTAATAAATATAAATTTCAAAAGTACAACTTTTGGATTTTAGCGGCTTTTCCCTCCATAACCTCCCTCCCACCAGCAACCATCTCATCTCCCAATCCCTCTCCCATCCCATTCTTCATCAAGATGCGTTTTCAATTATCTTTATATACAGAAGATCAACTTAGTATATACTAAGTAAAGATTTCAACAGACTGCACCCACACAGATACACAAAGTATAAAGTACTGTTTGAGTAGTAGTTTTACCATTAATTCACATAGTACAACACATAAGGACAGAGGTCCTACATGGGGAGTAAGTGCACAGTGACTCCCGTTGTTGATTTAACAATTGACACTCTTGTTTATGATGTCAGTAATCACCTGAGGCTCTTGTCATAAGCTGCCAAGGCTATGGGAGCCTCTTGAGTTCACCAACTCCGATCTTATTTAGACAAGGCCATAGTCAAAGTGGAAGTTCTCTTCTCCCTTCAGTATATACTAAGTTGATATTCTGTATATAAAGATAATTGAAAATGAATCTTGATGAAGAATGGGATGGGAGAGGGATTGGGAGATGGGATGGTTGCTGGTGGGAGGGAGGTTATGGAGGGAAAAGCCTCTATAATTCAAAAGTTGTACTTTTGAAATTTATATTTATTAAATAAAAGTTGAGAAAAAGAAAAAAATGAAAAAAAAAAGACTCTCTACTTTGTGCTTAGAATGTCTTTCTCCATCCTGAGACAAGCTTATGTTTTTATTTTTAACCCATTGACTTTTTATGGCTTTGTATTTTACATTTAAATATTTAGCTCATCTGACATTTATTATGTGGTGCATATTTTCGGAAGAAGAAACCTAAGTTTATTTATTCTAAATAGCTATTTTCTTTCCACATTGGCTCATGTTAACGTCTTAACCACATCCTACTTCATCTGTCCCTTCTCATCCCCATCCCAGAAGAGCTTCAGTTTAGAGCCATGTCTTCTGTGGACCACAGCACATCATCCTTGACTCCCTCTTGCCCTGTTGAAGCCAGTGCACCATCCCAGTGTGTAGCCATGTTTGTGTCATGCTCCTATCCCCCGAAGTCAGAGGAGAGAGCCCAAGAGCATCATTAAGTTGCCCCGCTTAGCTTCTCAGGGCTATCTGCACTTAGGGTTCCCATCAGAAATATACCCTGGGACAAATATCAATCGTTCTGATAGTTTCTAACTCTAGAAACCATGTTAAACAGCCCAGGAAAGTGGCTGCACTTGGAGAGAGAGAGTCTGGAAAAGCGTGTGCCCAGGCCTTCTGTCACGTGACTCTTCTTTCATAAGCCTCCCCGAATCAGATTGGGAAGTGGATGATTTGAATCACAGCAAATCAACCACTTTCTCCAAAGCCATTTCAGATACCCCAGCCTTCTCTAGGAATCCTTCCCAATTCATGCCCATGTCTGACCATTCCTTTAATTGCCTATTCATCAGTTCACATGCATTCAGTTGGCATTAAATTATGGATCCCTATTTCCTTTTGTTCATTTTAAGTGATCCAGATGCATCTTTGCATGCTCCCTCTGAAGGGATCAAGAGCAGGAATCAAACTAACAGACTTAGTCCTGGTTCTCATTTGCAGGAGAGGCAACTGAGGCTGCAGAGGCAAAGAAAGCCAAGCCATGGAGCTCCGTAGACATTCCCCAGCCTCCTCCCACTCCTTCCATGCCTGCCAGCTTTCCTCTGCAGCCCAGCGGGGGCCCCTTTCTTCCCCATTTATACTCCTTCTCTGGGTGCTATCACCCACCTCCACAGTCTCAGTAGCCATCTGCACCTCCAATTCTCCCTCTCGAATCTCTCACCTGAGCTCTGGGTTGGTATATTTGCAACATCAATCAGCATCTTCCCTGGCTTGGCCTTTCAGCATTTCAAAACAGAGCCCTCTTCCCACTTACACCTGCTCCTGTGTTCTTCTTAGCAAAGGATCTATCCTCCATCAAATGACCTAGAAAAGAAATGGTCCTGAACTGCTCCTTCTTCCTTGTCTCACATCCACTCATATCTTGAAGTGTCCACCTCCAGCATATCTCTCGACTCTTCCCACGTAACAGAATCCCTAATGACCACACTCCATGGCTTCTCTCGTGGTTCCCAGGTGGTTCTCCAGTCCATCCTGCAGCCTGAGCGATTATGCAAGGGCAAGTCACTGACCACTTCATGAACTCAAATCCTTCAGCTGTTTGCAAGTTGTCTTCCAGGTATCCGAGTCCCTGTCAACCAGTTCTTCTCAGGAACATTCTTCTTCCTTCTCTTCACCTGATTTACCCCTGCTCATCCTCTAGTTCTCCACTTAGCTATCATTTCTCCCCAACAAATTTCCCCTGACTTTGGTTAGGCTTCAAACAGTCTGGAAGGAAGCGCTTCCTCTGAGCTACTCCATCTAGCCCCTGTCTACTCCTCACATCTGTCCCTCTCACCCCTGCTGGAGGGTCCCGAGGCCATGAGTTGTGCCTGCTTCATCACTGCAAGTCCACTATCTTGTGTGGGTTCCAGGTTATTGAAAGACCTCAACGGATTTTTATAGAACCACTGAATCCAGGTCCAGGGCTCTGTACCACATTGTCTTGGCTACTCCCAAAGGAGGGGGAGAGGATGGGGCAAGGTGCCCTTTGCAGGGACATGTTTTCAAGTTCTCTTTTCAGAAATAAGATTTGTAGTGCCGCACCACTCCCCACTCCCATTCTGCACGCTAGCCTTCCCGATACAGACACCTCATGGTAGACAGTACGGAGCGGAACTTCCCACTCTGGCTTGGGCCATGTCTGCTGTCACAGCTCACACAGACCCTGACCCACGGCTTGGGTTGGTTGTCGGCGCCCCAGCACTCTGCGGATGGCAGTGGTGATCTCGCGGTTGCGCAGGCTGTAAATAAGTGGGTAGAGCAGCGGTGTGACGTTGGTGTAGACCAGCGCCAGCGTGCGGTCCAACCATGGGGAGTAGCTGGCCTTGGGCCGTACGTACATGAAGGTGGCACAGCCATAGTGCAGGAAGGTGACTACCAGGTGAGAGGCGCAGGTGGAGGCGGCCTTGCGCTGGCCCCTGGCGGAGCGTAGGCGGCGCAGGGCGGCGACGATGGCACAGTAGGAGGCCAGGATGAGCATTGAGGGCAGCAGCAGCAGCACCAGGCAGGCACCCAGTAAGGGCAGCTCGTCTACGTAGCTCCGCGTGCAGGCCAGGTGCAGGAGCGCTGTGATGTCGCAGAAGAAATGTACCAGCAGGCGGGAGCCACAGAAGGGCAGGTGGAAGACAGCCACTGTGAGCCCCACGGACACGGCTAGGCCCCCGAGGCAGCAGGCCAGGGCCAGTCTCACGCACAATCCTGGGGTCACCACAGCTGCATAGCGCAGCGGATGGCAGATGGCCACGTAGCGGTCATAGGCCATGGCGGCCAGCAGGAAGCACTCCGCCCCTCCTAGTGCCACGAACATCTGCATCTGAACTGCACAGCCCAGGAAGGAGATGGGGCTTCCCCTGCTTTGGCCAGGCATGGTGAGGTCGGCCAGGGAGCGGGGCACCACCACCAGCGTGTAGCAGAGCTCGATGGCTGACAGCTGGCACAGGAAGAGCAGCATGGGCGGCCGGCTGGGCACTGAGGCCACGGCCACCAAGATGAGCAGGTTCCCGCTCAGGGTGGCGAGATGTACAGCCAGCAGCAGCAGGAAGAGTGCAGGCCTCAGGTGTGGGAACTCTGAGAAGCCTTGCAGGAGAAAGCCGCAGGGCGTGGTGGCATTGCTGGGGCTGTCCATGCACAGCCTGCCCAGAGGCACCTGTGGCAGGGGTAGGGACAGCTTGGGGAGTGCGGTCCTGTTAGGGAGGAAGGGTCAGGTGGAAGTTAGAGGGTGGGCCAGGAGAGGTGGTGATGGCTCATGGGTCTCTTCCTGGCCCCCTCCCCGTGAGCCAAGTCTTACTGATTTATTTAGAAAAATAGAGCAGCTTTTCCTGCTGTCTGGACTACAATCCCTATAGCTGTTTTCTTAGCCCACTTTTTTTTTTTCCTGGAGAAGCTTTCATTTTAGCCCCTTTCCTTGCAATGCATCACTTCTGACCTCCACATTCAAACAATCTTTGTGCTCTCATTATCATTTTGTGGGTCCTCCATGGCCATGAAGATCATGGGGTCCTGGTCTCTCAGGACATCTAATGGGTCTTTGGTCCCTGCTTCTGTTCCCTGCTCCCTGACCTACTCTAGCGTTTCTGGGCTGTCCTCAGTGCTGTGTCGGAGAATGATAAAAAGGTAAGGCAGGTGAACGCCTTAGACATATCCCACTCATCATCATTTCAAGCAGAAAACAAAGCTGAGGTGCGGGGTGGGGAGTGTGGAAGGGTTTAGCTGCTCATAAAAAGGAACAGAATCAGGATTCCTGAAGCTAGAACTTTCCGTGACCCATTTGAGATTCTGGGAAAAAGTCACTGGGTTAGGGGTCAGTGCTGTGGTGCAGCAGGTTAATCCTCTGCCTGCAGCGCCAGCATCCCATATGGGCACCAGTTCTAGTCCCGGCTGCTCCTCTTCCAATCCAGCTCTCTTCTATGGCCTGGGAAAGCAGTGGAGGATGGCCCAAGTTCTTGGACCCCTGCACCTACATGGGAGACCTGGAAGAAGCTCCTGGCTCCTGGCTTCGGATTGGCATGGCTCCAGCCATTACAACCACTTGGGGAGTGAAGCAGTGTCTCTCCCTCTCACTGTCTGTAAATCTTCCTCTCAAATACATAAATAAAAATCTTTAAAAAAAAGTCACTGGGGTAACCAGACAATCCATCTTTATTTAGTCTTAAATATAGGCTCCTATCTGAGCCAGGCATGGGGTAGACACTTAAGCAGCAGGGATGCTTTGTGGGAGAGCCTTGCTGGGTGTGTCAGGAAACCCATGGCCCTCATACTTCTACTAATTGCTGTCAACATGAGAAGAGGCAGTGTGTGTTCCAACTCGCCTTTCAGAGTTAGAGCATGCTCCACATTTTCCATCCCATCACTTTCTAACCATTATCCAGTGACTCCTTTGCAGGCAATATTTGCAACACAGACGGTGCCTAGGTCTATGCCCTGATTGTAATAAGTAGAATGGAGGCCACGTGAGCCACAGGAAGAAGTCTGGCTTTTTGCAATAGATCCGATTGCCCCCCCACACCCCGCTTCACTTTTTTTTTTATTACTTTAAATAAATAGTCAACCATTGGTTCCTCTGATCATCACTGTTTATAATCAATGTAGGAAATGGACTTTGTCCATAGTTGTTACACCATGGAATGCAAGAACGATTAAGCTGGGTCAAATGACAACAGGTGAATTGGATGAAAGAGCTGGGAAGCTTGCAAAGAGCTCAGCTTTTGCCGTTTAATGCTCCTTGGTGAGAGGACAATCTCAGGGCTTATATGTATCAGTGGCCGCCCTCTGTGCTCCTTCTTGTCACATCTGAGGGGAGCAATTTCAAGCAGATATTTTAAGTTTTATGGAGGAAGAGCATGGTGCATCCAAGGAGGTGGAATCATTTCCTATTGGTTTTAGAGCCTGTAGTCTTCTGGATTTTTTAAATCAATAAGCAAATTTAACAAACCTGGTTAAGTGCCTTTCCTTGGTCAGGTGTGCAGTTTCAGGTATGAGTGAGAGAGAAGCGAGGGTCTGGGGGTTTCAGCAGGATGAAAGTGCTGGCTTACCCACGCCAGCCCTCCTTACTCTGCCTCTGCGTCCTGCTCTACTTCTTCCTCTTCATCTCGGTAGAGAAGCTCGGGGAGAGAATCCGGTTCTTTTTTCCTTCTTGTTCATGCTGCACAAAGATATAGAAGACAGGAAAGGCTGAGTGGTAGCAGCCATAAGTGGAAGCTCAAGGTGTATCAGGTTTGAGAAACAAGACTGTGTAAAGCAAGCCACATGGGTCAACTGGACTGAGAGGAGACACAGGCGTACCTCTGCTCTGCTTCGAGTTTTTAAGAGGAAGGGCCACAAACTCTGGGAAGGCTGTGTGAGAAGTGCCTTTTCTCCGGGGGCAGGGGAGGAGAACAAGCACCGTTTAGCTTTCAGTGAATCAAATGTAGCTCTGCCCTAGCAGGAGAGGCTGCAGAAAGAGAAGAGGTACCACGTGGCCTGCCTGAGCCATCTTCCCCAGAGAGAGAAGGCAGGTCCTCTCGCTGGTCCAGATCATGAATAACATCAGTGAAGAGAGTGCCAGGCCAACACCCACAAGGACTTTACACGTTTAAGCCATTCAGACCCGCTGACAACCCAGTGACGTAAGTGGATTCTTTATATGTCTTATAGATGAGGAAATTTAGGCCCAATGAAAATAAGTGTCATATAGCGAGTTAGTGCCAAACCCAGGTTTACACCCAAGCAATTTTGCTCCTGGCAGTTCATCATCTTCTCAATGATACAGTCTTCCATATTCATACCACCTCCCCACCCCATCCTCCTCACATGAGGCATGTCTTACCCCCTTACCACATCTCCCACCTTCCCCAGACATGGGAACTGTCTACATCCCCTGGGTGTTTCTGTCCTCAGATTTCCCTTTGCTGACATTGTTCTTGAGGACATGTGGATGAGAGCAGTAATGCAGATGCTCTAAGACTGCAAATCTAAAAATAATTCTCCTTAGCTTTGACATTCATTGCTGCTCTCGTTATGGTTTGAGCAGATTCGCTTTTCTAATTGTGCAGGGCTCCACAGAGCACCCACAGAGTCATGGCTGGCTAGTGGCCCAGGACATCTGGATGTGGCTGGAGAAGCAGATCTGTGATTTGATTTCTGCTGTGCATAATAATTGAAATCATCTGTAACAATGATGTTTTCCTTGGTCATTTCAATGCTCAATCAGAGCACTTCTAAAGAGTGGTTGCCGAAAGGGAGATGATGAGAGAGACAATCAGGTCAGGTCCCTTTGGCTCTTGAGGACGCTATAGAATTTGGAACTGGAACGCAGCTTAAGGTAAAGTGGTGTAGACCCTCATGGCAAGCAAGTGAGGCCCCAGAGAGGTCACCAGGCAACCTGGGTCTGACTGCTAGCTCCTGGTTGAACGGTTCTGTTTCTGCAAGAATTGTCTTCCAAAGTCAACCTCAGCCTATTGGTCTAGCTTTATAGTTTATAAAAGCACCAGAGGAGGGGTCATATTGTCCTGTAGGAAGTTAAACTTAGAAGGTTATGAACATGCCTGAATTGTCTAACTTCACTTAATAACTTGTCATGGGCCTCTGGTCTACAAATTTATAGATATTATTCTGTAACCTATTTTTATCCTGTGCTTTTTAAAAAACATGCATCCATAAAATATTTTCTTTTCTTAGCCTTATTCCTAGGTGAAGGAGTCTCTATAGTCTAAATTTTTGCCTTGTTATTTTCTGGATGCTTCATGGGGCAGGGGGGGCAAGTTAACTCTCAAACCTCAAACTCCTCACTGTGGTATGGAGCAAACAAAAGAAGGACTTGATCAAGGTTCCATGGGAGGACAGGTGAAAGCTTTCAGAACAGACCCGACACAGCAGAGACACACGAGAACACCCAAAGCTGTACTTGACAGGCGTGGCACATTTTCCAAGTATTCATCTTCCCATCACGGAAATTTCCGTATTCCTCCATTGTTCCATTTCATGTGCTTGCTCTTTCTGAGGTCCACAAGCGGAGATGTATCTTGTATTCTGGCTGTAGGAATCTCATGGGGAACTAAGTAGGCAGAGATACAGATAAATCTTATCTACGTACCTATCATCTACCATCTATCTATTGTCTATCTACATCTCTCCTTATCTTCTACATTTTTCTATCTTAGGTTTTCTATTGCTTTTCTGCACAGGCTACGGAAGAAGACTTCTCTGGATTCAAATTCCGGCTCAGCCGCTTCCTAGCCACACTAATCTGGGTAAAGTACTCAGTTTCCCTGGTCCTCAGTTCCTTTACGGCTTAAGGACAATGATGCCTAAGTCATATGGTTATGGCGAGAATTAGGAATTTTATGAAGAACGATTGCAGCACAATGCTAGGCACAAAGAAGGTAACAGAAGGTGGTTTCGAATCATATCATGTTAAAACCTTAGCTTCTGGCCGGCGCCGCGGCTGAATAGGCTAATCCTCTGCCTGAGGCGCTGGCACACCGGGTTCTAGTCCCCATCGGGGTGCCAGATTCTGTCCCGGTTGCCCCTCTTCCAGGCCAGCTCTCTGCTGTGGCCAGGGAGTGCAGTGGAGGATGGCCCAAGTGCTTGGGCCCTGCACCCCATGGGAGACCAGGAGAAGCACCTGGCTCCTGCCTTCGGATCAGCATGGTGCGCTGGCCGCGGCGGCCATTGGAGGGTGAACCAACAGCAAAGGAAGACCTTTCTCTCTGTCTCTCTCTCTCTCTCTCACTGTCCACTCTGCCTGTCAAAACAAACAAACAAACAAACAAACAACAAAACCTTAGCTTCTACATCTGCTGACCTCTGTAATTACTATAACGACTCATTTTCTGATGTCCTAGAGCCCTTTCCTTGGGTTCTGGACAGATAACTTGAAACTTTAATTTACAAAAATTTGCATGATTATATATTTCAATTCAAACTTGTTTTCTGACATAAGACCTTTGAAGTAAATCTCATTTATTATAGTTTTTTCTTTGCTCTACTACATTTTTTTAGTGTTTATTTTTTATTTTTTCTCTGCTCATAAGAGCCAACCATTACCTCTGGATTTAGCAATTTCACTGTGTGCTCTTGCTTCCAACCATTTACGATCTCAACCTTGATCCCTATGAGATTACTGCTTGTGTGGTGTTTCCCTTCTGTGAGCTGGTTCTTTTTACACAATAAAGCGTCTACTAAATCCTTGATGAGTAAGTTTGGTATGATCTCTCATCAAAGGCTTTTGAAAGTCTAAATAAAAGAAATATTTTGTTTGCTTCTTATTGCCATTTTCATTCCCTAAAAGCATTCAAGTAGATTTAATGGAGACTATTTTCCTTATACAAACATCCTTGCTTTCCCTTTTTGGTGTTTGCTGAAGCATTTAGTGATCCTACATATGAAAAAGTGAAGTATCCTTGATTGTTTTCCTGTCTCTCTGGAGCCCTTCTTTCAGATTCAGGGTACCCATAGGTCCCGGGGTTGAAATACTACTTTGGGTTTGCATTTTTTTTACCAACATTTGTCCCTTAAATTCCTTGACAATGCAGAATCACCATCGCTGACAATGTTTGCACTGTGTCTAGAGCTCCCTGAAGAGTTGACAGATGTCAGTTTTCTTTTCTTTAGAAGTCAACTGTAGGATTAGGGCTTTGAGAAATGCATCATTTCAGGCTTCCTGCTCACTCTCACTTTCATCTGGAGAGGAGCTTTGAACCAGGAAAGCCGAGGAGTCCTGCTGATTTTAGAGCTGGTGCTTTGCCTTTTATATTTTTAAAGACCCTCTCTACTTGAATGACACAGCACCTGTTTTAACTCATGTCTGTAACGCAGCCTTTCACCACAGGAAGAGGGATAAGCTTCATAAATGAGCACTTTAATGTTCAACATCAAGATCATGTGGTGAGGAGATTGCCCCAGTTCTGGGACTGTCAAGGTCAATGTTATTACACAGAAATGCACCATCATTGCACTGCTACATTTTAGAAAGTATTCTAGGCCTGAGGGTCAGTGCCCTTATCTACTTGAAAAACATTAGTATCTTTCTAAGGAAACTCATTGGCTTTCATAAAATTTTTCCAATTAACTATAATTTTCCATAAAGTTGATTTTAGTAGGTTTGAAAATACAGGAAATGTTAAATCTGCACTTTGTGCTACATGATGACAAAGAGGGCAGCCTCAAAACCTCAAGAGATTCTCCTTCTGAAAGATGTTTTCTGTTTCCTACTGGCTGCAGGCTGAAAGCTGGAGCTAAGTAATGGGGCCAGGCAGCTGCCTGGAGGAGGAAACCAAGGCTCAGTACTGGGGTGTTTCCTAATTCATTATTAGAGGGAAAAACACTGGTGAACGTTGACCTCTTGCACAAACAACATTTCAGGAGTGAGTGCTGCTGACACATTGAGAGGACTGTAGTGCTGTCTGCAAAAGCTGCTGACACCTTCAAAAGTCTGTCACCGTTAAGAGTCATGTGCACAGTTTTAACATCAGGCACTCATTCCAACGGGACCCTTTCCCCACCATCCAATTTCCTTACCTTCTTTTCTTTTCTTTTTTTTTTTTTTTTTTTTTTTTTTTGACAGGCAGAGTGGACAGTGAGAGAGAGAGACAGAGAGAAAGGTCTTCCTTTGCCGTTGGTTCACCCTCCAATGGCCGCCGCGGCCGGCGCACCGCGCTGATCCGATGGCAGGAGCCAGGAGCCAGGTGCTTTTCCTGGTCTCCCATGGGGTGCAGGGCCCAAGCACCTGGGCCATCCTCCACTGCACTCCCTGGCCACAGCAGAGGGCTGGCCTGGAAGAGGGGCAACCGGGACAGAATCCGGCGCCCCGACCGGGACTAGAACCTGGTGTGCCGGCGCCGCTAGGCGGAGGATTAGCCTAGTGAGCCGCGGCGCCGGCCCAATTTCCTTACCTTCTATTACCAAAAGAGAGCCCTGTGGTTGCTGAGAAAGAACAACGGATTAGATCAAGCGAGACAGCATGCACAGGAGACAGCCAGCCTGAGGCCAGCTCCCCTCAAAGAAGGGCCCTGGACTTGGCATGGTCCAAGGACTGGCGATTTCATTCTTGGGCAGGAAGGAGAAACAAAAGGAGTGCTCCTTCCTTGGTGTTGCCAGTGATCACGTTATCGCCCCTGTGCAGTTTAATAATAATCTTGGCTATCATCTTCTTGAGTATTCCGCCTTTCTGAGTTAAAGAAGTAATCTGTTCTTTAGTTCTGTTCTATATTATACTATAGGAACAACACATCACTGGATGCCTCTTATCCCAAGAACCTTTGTTTGCTTAAGGAGACCAGGCTCTCTTATGTTTAGATAGGAAAGCTGCAACAAATAGGATATGTTTGGACAAAATAATTCAATAAAAATAGGAGCAGAGCCTGAAAGTCCTGGCATCTGCAGCTGTCCTGTGTTCTTCATACCCCACCTCAGAGTACCCAACACTGGAGGATTCTACAGGCTAGAAATATGCTGAGAATGATGTGCTCTGTGATTTACTGAAGGGCACACCAGATCCGAGAGAGGGAGGGTGTTGGTATGGGAATAAATGCTTCTCTCATAGGTAGTTGCCTCTTCTGTGAAAATCTCCTTGGAAAGAGTTTTGATTTCTTTCCTTTCATGCGCTACTTTCTGTGTTTCTTTCTCTTCTTCTGCCCATCTAGCCCCCAAACACCAAGCTTCTCCTTACCTGGGTTCACAGAAAGGGATGACTTTTAGCTGGGTGGAGAAGAGACTCAGATCATGGTGACTGGAAGTTGGAGAGATCTGAAACAAAAGGAGGAGCAAGAGACTACAGAGTTGCAATGTGTTGCAGTGGGCAGGTTTGGAGGAGAGAGAGAGCTTGAGAGGAGGAAAACAAGAGACAGAGAAGCCGTAGAAGGGAGACACCCAGAGGGGGCATTCCCACAGTCGATCTGATGAGCGCCAGCTGATAGAGCCTATAACCTCAGCTTGTAATATTCCCAGAGGTGTGGGAGATAGGGAGAAGAGGAGAACACTGTTTCCTTCCAATGCAAGGGCAACAGCAGAAGCTTCCCGTGATTAACTACTCACCACAAAACCCCTCCTCAAGGTTGGAGACCTAGGAGGGGCGGGGCATGCATACAACTTCACAGCCATCCAGAGCTGGGACTACTCCTATCTTAAGCTGCCCACCTGCCCAGAGGGCTGTCTGTCCCCTTGGGTGCCACATTCTTTCCCTAGAGTGCTTGCTTCTCTCTCATTGCAAGAATTCCTGTCTTGGTTTGTTGGACCAGCTGCAGCTTTAGATCCTGTGGTGAAACACCAGGCGCTTGAGAGATCTAAGATACCATAATCTGGTCAATGACCAGAGCAGGGAATTGGCTGTTTGAGAGGTGTGGACAAATCCCCAACTCTCACACGTGTGTAAGGACCTCAGAAAACTGTCTGAAAAGCTTACCCAAGGACTACTCCTAACCTGGAAGAACGGACTAAATGATTCAGACAGTTCCCTGTAAACCAGGAGCTGAAATGCTTCTGATTATTTTGTTATTATACAAAAACATATTTACATGTTTACATGTTTATCTGAATCGTGGGACTCTAGAGGTTATTTGTTCTAATTGATTTTCTCATTAGTTGGTTCAACAAATGTTTATTGAGTAGTTACTATATGCCAGGCTTTGATCTAGGAACCAAAAAAACAAAAATTCCTGTCCTCATGAAACTTACGTTCCAGGGAGAAGAGATAAGCAGTAGGCAAATTAAGTAAATTAAACAGCAGTGTTGAAAGTGGTAAGTCCAATGGAAACAGACAAAGATGGCAATGTGTGAGGGAGGGTGACGTGCAATTTTTAACAGGATGTTTGAGGAAGGCTTTGGTGGGAAAGCAATATTTGGTGCCCAACTTGCAGAGGTTAGGAAGTGAACCGTGAGGATGCCCGAGGGGTGGGGGGACATTCCAGGCAGAAGAATTGGCCAGTTGGAGGCCCTGGGGGTGAGTGCAGTAGCCTTGGCGTGTTTGAGACACAGCAAGGAGGCCAGTGTGTCTGGGTGGGGCGAGGACAGAGCTGTAGCAGATGAGGTCAGAAAAGCAGTAGGCTGCCAGTAGATGACTGTGAGGAGTTGGCTTTTCTGTGTGAGATGGAGAGCTGCAGGAGCCTGAGGGCTGGAACTGCAGGAGAGGATCGCTCTGGCTGCTGTGTGTGGTGGAGGCAGCCCTCATCATAAGCTGGGCACTGAAACGTGACTCAGTTAGGTTAGCAGAAGTGGTGAGATGTGACTGGATACTAGATATACTTTAAATGTGGCACCAGCAGGATCTCCTGATGGATTAGATACGCAATGTAAAGGAAAGACAGGGATCTGAATAACGTTTTTTTTTTTTTTTTTTCACTTTTTTGGCTTGAGCAATAGGAATGATACAGGTATCATTACTTGAAATGAGGAAGCCTTAGTTAATTTTAGGGGGCCAAACTTTTAGAAGTTTAATGTGGATATGTAAAGTTTAAGAAGTCTATTCGATATCAAGGGTCCCTATCTAATTGGCATCTGGGCATAGGATCTGCAATTCATGGGAGACGTCTAAGTTAGAGATACAGATGTGAGGACATCTATTACAGGTTATTTAAAGTCAAGAACTGGGTAATATTAGACTGGGAATGAGTTTACTTGGAGAAATGAAAGGATCCAAAAAGTGGGCCTTGGGGCACTCCAGCGTTAGAGGTTTAGCAGATGAGAAGGAATCAGAAAGGCAATCTGCAGAAGTCTGCATCAACGGCAGACTGGTATTCTGTCTATCTCCCAGTTTGTACATCTACATTCATTTTTTTAAAGCTTTATTTATTTATTTGAAAGGCAGAGTTACAGAGAGGCAGAGAGAGAGAGAGAGAAGGAGAGAAAGAGAGAGAGAGAGAGAGAGACAAAGTCTTCCATCTACTGGTTTACTCCCCAGATGGCTGTGATGGCCAGAGCTGTGATCTGAAGCCAGGAGCCAGGAGCTTCATCTGGCTCTCCCACGTGGGTGCAGGGGCCAAGGACTTGGGCCATCTTCTACTGCTTTCCTAGGCCATAACAGAGAGCTCGGTCAAAACTGGAGCACCGAGATGCTGGCACTGCAGGCAGTGTGGCTTTACCTGCTACGCCACAGCGCCGCCCCCATCTACGTTATTAAGCAATGTTTACATGGAGAGCAGTTGAATGACATAGTAGAGTGACTTCTCCTATTAATAAGAAACAGTTTAGTCCCTACACAAATTTTATGCCAAAGGTAACAAGGAGGTTGATTGATCATTTAGAGATCACTGGGTCCTCTTTTCTCATCTCCCACTCTTCACCAATGCATACGGAGGAGGAAGTGAGGGCAGAACTCAAACCCCTTGGAGGAAGACAGAGCAGGACATTTAATTCTGGAATTTGGAATTCTAGGCTTTTATTCCAAATTTGCCTTGAGGGGGTTAGGGTACATGTACTTGAGCAAGTAATTTACCTTGTCTGACCCTTAGCTCGCATGACTGAAAAAGAATAACCACTCAATCTGTGTCTAATTACGTTGTTTTGACATTTTAAACGAGATCTTATGAAAACACTACAATTTCTGTAGTGCTACACAGCATACATAGTTATTACCTTACAGAGTCACGGTCAGTTATTTTCCTACCTGGAACTTCGGCGCACCCTCCCTGACAATGAGCTTTCAGAACTTAGAGAGCTCTTGCATTCTCATTCTTTTTCTAATGTAGCTTTCCCGCTAGGGACGGATGTGTTCTTGACAGGCCTCCTTATGAGTAGGAGTCATGGATGAGATGCTATCACTCACAAACAGTAGGGTAGTCATGGTTCAGCATTTTGAAACAGTGCCAAGAGGATCTTGGACGTGAATTTCAGGATGTGGAAGGCCTGAGCTAAAGCAAAGTTTACCAGTGACGGGAGTCTGGGGTTTTCTTCTACACCATGTTTCCTTTGGCGGGAAGCTATATTTGAAGAGTTGTGTCAACAGACAGAACTCCCTACATGGTCCTGGGGATTCCTCAGGCCGGTGATGCCTCTGTCCCCTCTCAGAGGGTTGCTGTGAGCTTTCTCAGAGTAGGAGTCATGTGGGATCTGTCTTTGAACAGACACTGCAAACACTTACATCATCTGCACATTCCTGGGACACCAAGCTACAGACAAATCAGCAGGAGGCGGGGTGCCCCCCCCCCCCCCCCCCCGCCTCCAGCAGAGAAGAGGTTGTTTAAATAGTGTTTTGGATGAATATTCTGTGAACTTAAGGAGGAAAAGTTTCTTTTGGGATATGTGTAATTTTAAAAATATTTCTGGAAATACTGATGATAGAAAAAAGTAATAGAGTAAACCCAAATTATCAATGATAAATTGAATTATAATGAAATATAGGAAAAATCAATGGCATAGAGAAGAAACAGCAAAAAAAAAAAATGAGATCTTTTTTAAAACCTGAAGTTGGTTTTGGAAAATTCTAAAAAAAGACTGATCAATTTCTGCAATTCTCAAGAAGGGAAAGTGTAAATAGATGATAAACGAGTAAAAATTGAAAAGTTAGAAATTAAAGTAGGTAGAGTGGGGATTCAAAAAAGATTATTACAAAGTATGTGTGGGTGCAGTAGACACATACCTGATGATTAAAGGCTAACTGAGCTGAGAAGAAATGGAACACTTGGATAAGTTTTAAGCACCAATGACATTGCATTGCTGTTAAAATGGTGACCTCCTGTTAAGTCTCTGACCATCTCATTCCTCTTGTGGAAAATAACTTTTTAAGCTCAAAGATAATAATATTGGAACAATCACACAATCTCTTTTTTCTTCTACTATTGTCACTGCTATGTGGACCCTTAGTCTTCGTTTTCACCATGTCTTACCAATTAGACTTTCAGGATCAAACTGTCTTTGGCTAAGAGATAAAAGTAAAATCATCCTATTTCTCAGGGAATGTAAATAAAAAAACAATAATCAGATCAGGGCCAACGGCAAGAAAAGATACGGGAGACTGACTAAACTGGGCTTCCGTAACACAGCACAAGTGTTGGCTCAGTATTTATTTGGCATTGAGTCCATATTCCTATTCATGCTTCTCAGAGTGGAATACTTTTTACAATTATTAGTTGCAATTTGCTTAAGATATAACCCACTAAAGTTTTTTCTTATTATTTGCAATTCGGTAATAAATATGTGACACTTTTTAACAATTTACAAAATATAACTTTGGGGCTATGTTTCTAACCTCAGCCAGATGGTTTAGCACATTGAACATCACTTTTGGCACTTAAGGGGTGCTAAATAAAATAGTGAATGAAACGATCAAACAGACAAGCAAAGAAAAATGACATCCCATTTATGTTTATCAGGTTGACAAAAATTAAGATGCCAGGTAAGATTGTCTCTGAGGCTGTGGAAAAATAGGAACCCTGCTGTACTGTGAGTGGTGGTGTCCGTTAATGCAGTCATTCTTGGGAGTAGTTTAGCAACAGTGGCGACATAGTGGCATCATATTCGTATTCTGTGTCTTTGCATTTTCACTCCTGTGTATATACCCAGAGATGTTCTTGTGGAGGCATATAAATACAAGGTTTCAGAAATTTGCTTACTCTAATGTAGTTTGAACCAGCAAAGAATTGTAGACAAGGATATGCAAGCTGTGGTACGTGCAAATGATAGATACCATGCAGAAGTTGGAAAGAATGATCTATATTTAAGTATATCCACATTAATAAATCCTAAAATATGCTAAACAAAAAAGTAAGAAGTGTCAGATAGTTAAACACACAACAGTGAGTTCTTGAACATAAATTTATACAATATTAGATATAAGAATACAGAGGAATCATACATGTCCTATCATATTTTTGTGCCATAAGCCAAATAAGATCAAATTTTTTCTTTTTTTTTTTTTTTTTGATTCAGTCCCTCAAATAAGTAAAGCCAAAGGATAGCAATATTTAAACTAAGAACAATTTAGGTCAGTGTGACTGTCATGCACTTGGTCCTTTCACATTTAGAGTATAACTAAATTTAGTATAACTCTGTTATACTAATAAGTTTGTTATTCCTTGTTAATTTACTCCCATCAAGCTTAGATTTTTCTCGTTCTTAGTTGCTTACTACTAACTAATATTCTAAGCATTGATCCTTCCCTTATTAGCCAATCCTCTCGGTTGAGGCCTAACTTGTATCACCAGCTAATACCAGAAAGTCATATTACAATCACCCATACATTTCATAGGTTGCTTTTACCATCCTTGATGATTTCTGGTAATAAATGATGTGCAGTGTGGGGATGGGTAATATTTTCAATCTCATTGCAGTTACATAATCATATCCTTAGTGAAGCAGTATTGCTCCTAATTTTTTAGCCATTTATCTTCTGAATTTCCAGTGATATTAGCATTCATGTTGTAGTACACTAACCATACATCCAACCTCAACTATCTCCACCCATTTGCTTAACTAGTAGCGAGGAGATGCTTAAGCATCACAACTGAGACTCACCAACCCTCCCCTAGAATATCATCTACTGCTCCCTTAAACGGGTGTATCCCTGTTTATGGAGTATGACTGCCTACTTATTCCACCAGGATTCTTTCTTACCATACACCTACCACTCTTTTTTAATACAAGTTTACCAGGCCAAACTTCAAGTAGGTTCCTGTAGGTGTTTGATGATAGTTTGCTCATTTACTGATAATACACAGGCTCTCCGCCAATCAACCTTCTTATGCTTTTCTCAATGTTCTGTCTTACCTGCTGACTTCATTTTTAGATCCATATTCTCTGTTTCTGTCACTTATGTTCCTTCTACACCACCACTACCACTATAGTAGCTCACAAAAGTTCCTGGAACATAGTAACCACCCAATAAATGCTTGGTGCCATTCTTACCATCACCACTGCTACAATGTGGTTACATCTCTCAGAGCCTTTTGACATTTTACTTATGTCATCTTACTAGACACATTTGTGTTGAGAACATTGAGGCCATTCACAGAGAATATTTAGCTTTTTAGTTTTTTCAAAATCAATCTCCTTAAAATTTGAGCCTTCTACCTATGAGGAGGGAGTTGTGCTTGCCCACTGCAAGGCCAGCAATTTTATCACTTCAAAGAACATGTTTTCTTGGTTTCTGACTCCTCAGAATCTGCAGTCTCTCTCTGTCCATTGGCTCCTTTCTTGGCCTTAAAATATGCTCAGATTTGCCTAACATGACTTGAAAATGCTCAGGTTTGTATGCTTTTTTTTTGTATATAATCATAGTTTTCTCCTTCCCATAGTTGTACACATTCTTGGGTAAATTGTTAGTCATTCCTCTGCTTTCTTGTTCTTGCTTGGATTTTATGCACCTTTAATTGAGCTCTATTGTTTTTGAATTAAGCAAGTTGATAATGATTCCTTAGTTATGAAAATCTACTTTCCAAAAGTCTGTTCTGACTATTTATTCTCCACAGATTTTTTTCTTGTGTGTTTTGCCCTTCCATCGTTTGTATTTAGAATTCTTCCTTCTTTGGTTTTTACAATAGGACACCTTCTTGATTCATTCTCTTACATCTTTCTGGCTTACAGCCCCTCCCCTGCATCTTAAGGCCAGATTGTGAGTATCATATGAGGACACGATCTGAAGGATTTTGCAAGAAAGTCTTGCAAAAAAAGGTCCACTTGGGGCATCCGGGGGCCAGTATTCACATTGCCAGAGAGAAAAAAGAATATACAAGAAGGCAGAGAAAGGTGAAGGCTCATATTCCAGATATCAATTGTTAGTTGAGATAGTTAACAGAAATCTTAGAGAAATAGTGTTTGTCAAAAGGTTTCCAAACACCAAGGAATAGCTGAGGTGGTTTCAGGTGAAAGAGTATGAGGTTTGGACAGAGCTGGTCAGAGAGTTTCCAAGAATGATGGAGCTGGAACAAGGAAGGACAGTAAGCAGCTGTGTGGGCTGACATGGAGGTAGGTAGGTTGGTGGGCAAAAGAACACATACTCTGAAGGGAGAAGAAAAAAGGATAAAAGGGAAATCTGTTTCCATCTACTTATCTTTTCCTAGGAAGTAAATCCTAGTTTGGTTTTGTGAGAGGTTGGGGGTAATGATATCATGAAACAGTAGGCTGGCAAGGATGGGATGAAGAAGTTAGGTTGGTCTGATACTGGCAGTGGAGTAAGTAGCATCTGGTAGAGATACAGATCTGATGGGAGAGGCACTTGGGAGATCATCCTCCATCCTCTTTAATAAAGATTAGCTATCCACACATTTTCATAGCTTTTCACTGTACAGATTTTCAAATACATACAGAAATACAATAGTATATTGGGCTCTCATTGATCTATTACCCAGTTCAGTAACTAACAATATCTTACCAATCTTGTCTAACCCATCTTTGCTCCATACCCTTTGTTTTTTTGTTTTTACTGCAGACAAGACAAAGAAAGAAACATTAGTTTCCACAGATAATTGAATGTGATGGAGGAGGGTGAGAGAGAGGTCAAACCATTTTACTGAGATTTTGAGTCTTTGAAAAATGTCAGAGCATCAACAGAAATGGAAGCATTCATTCAGAAAGAGCTAGTGAGCTAGAAAGGATGCTGAGACTGGAACAGTATATTCTGAGCTCCACATGGTTATTCAGAGGATTATGTACAACAGCTGCTGATGTAGGTCTAAAAGTTGACAGAGGTCAATCTGGACCTGTAGGCATGGGAGTTGTGTGTTTTTTTTTTTTTTTTTTGACAGGCAGAATTAGACAGTGAGAGAGAGACAGAGAGAAAGGTCTTCCCTCCACTGGTTCACCCCATAAATGGATCTACGGCCGGCGTGCTGTGCCGATCCGAAGCCAGGAGCCAGGTGCTTCCTCCTGGTCTGGCATGGGAGTTTTTATAACTGGGCTTTGAGTGTTGGAAGACTGATATAAAGAGTCTGAGCAGACCTTGTGGGTATTGTGGTGTTCTGAAGAGAAAACAGTGTTTTGAGTCAGTAAATCTTATTTCTTTTTTTTTAACTTTTATTTAATGAATATAAATTTCCAAAGTACAGCTTATGGATTACAATGGCTTCCCCCCATAACTTCCCTCCTACCCGCAACTCTCCCCTTTCCTGCTCCCTCTCCCCTTCCATTCACATCAAGATTCATTTTCAATTCTCTTTATATACGGAAGATCAGTTTAGCATATATTAAGTAAAGATTTCAACAGTTTGCACCCACATAGAAACACAAAGTGAAAAATACTGTTTGAGTACTAGTTATAGCATTAAATCACAATGTACAGCACATTAAGGACAGAGATCTTACATGAGGAGTAAGTGCACAGTGACTCCTGTTGTTGACTTAACAAATTGACACTCTTGTTTATGGCATCAGTAATCACCCTAGGCTCTTGTCATGAGTCGCCAAGGCTATGGAAGCCTTTTGAGTTCACCAACAATGATCATATTTAGACAAGGTCGTAGTCAAAGTGGAAGTTCTCTCCTCCCTTCAGAGAAAGGTAACTCCTTCTTGATGACCTGTTCTTTTCACTGGGATCTCACTCGCAGAGATCTTTCATGTAGGGTTGTGGTTTTTTTTTTTTTTTTTTTTTTTTTTTTTTTTTTTTTTGCCAGAGTGTTTTGGCTTTCCATGCCTGTAATACTCTCATGGGCTTTTCAGCCAGATCTGCGTGCCTTAAGGGCTGATTCTGAGGCCAGAGTGCTGTTTAGGACATCTGCCATTCTATGGGTCTGCTGTGTATCTTGCTTCCCATGTTGGATCGTTCTCTCCCTTTTTTATTCTATCAGCTAGTATTTGCAGACACTATTCTTGTTTATGTGCTCCCTTTGGCTCTTAGTCCTATCATTATGATCAACTGTGAACAGAAATTGATCACTGGGACTAGTGAGATGGCATTGGTACATGCCACCTTGATGGGATTGAATTGGAATCCCCTGGTATGTTTCTAACTCTACCGTTTGAGGTAAGTCAGCTTGAGCATGTCCCGAATTGAACATCTCTTCCCTCTCTTACTCCTAAGTCCCAAAGGGACAAATACCATATGTTCTCCCTGATCGGTGACAACTAACTGAGCACCAAAAAGGAAACCTGTTAAAGTGAAATGAACACTATGAGAAACGGTGACTTGATCAGCCCTTGCCCTGACTGTTGATGAACAACTTAACACGTTATCCCTCTTGGTATTTTTTTTGTTTATTTGTTCTAATTAATACTTTTGGTTGAATACTGTAATCAATACACAGTTATTCTCAAGTGTTGAAACTTAACTGAAAAGTGATCGCTGTTAAATATAAGTAAATCTTATTTCTAATTCCGTCTCTGTCACTAATTCTTCACAACTTTTTTTTTTTTTTTTTTGGACAGGCAGAGTGGACAGTGAGAGAGAGAGACAGAGAGAGAAAGGTCTTCCTTTTGCCGTTGGTTCACCCTCCAATGGCCGCCGCTGCAGCCGGCGCACCGTGCTGATCCTGGCAGGAGCCAGGAGCCAGGTGCTTTTCCTGGTCTCCCATGGGGTGCAGGGCCCAAGCACCTGGGCCATCCTCCCCTGCACTCCCTGGCCATAGCAGAGAGCTGGCCTGGAAGAGGGGCAACCGGGACAGAATCCGGCGCCCCAACCGGGACTAGAACCCGGTGTGCCGGCGCCGCAAGGTGGAGGATTAGCCTATTGAGCCACGGCGCCGGCTAATTCTTCACAACTTTTATCAAATTATTTGTCTTGCCTGAACCCACCTGTATATTTATGGGCAATAAAAATGCCTATTTTGAGAGATTGTCGTGAAGGTTGAATTAGATAATGTTTGTGAAATTGCTTTGTAAACTGTAAAGAGATGTACTAATTTTAGTTCTACTTTGAGTGATGAGTTGAAGGAGCTGGAAATCTAAACTAAATCCCAGATCCAGAGTAAGTGGGCAGTAAAGAGAAGACCACTGTTCATATGTACACACATGCCAGGTTCTATGGAGTGGAACTAGTATGGGAATATACAGCAGAGACCACGTGTTTATACAAAGGATTTCTGAGCACAATGGAAAGGATCTTCCTATTGGGAAACTAAGGAGTGAAAGGGAAGCCCACAGGGTGGTCAACATGAGGTAAGTTATCCAAGTCAGCAGGTCTGTGGGGGAGATAAAGACATTAATTCTCAAGGCTTAGAATGCCAAGAGCAGAGCAGAAAGAAAAGTGGCCCTGATGATGCTGAGCAGGTGAACTAGCGGCAAGAATGAGTCCCAGAGTTGAGAGGTCCTTTAATAAAATACAATAATTGTAATCAATACTAGCACCTCCATGCGCCAGGAACTACTTACTATAAACTCTTCACTTATACTGACTGAATCACTGAATTCCCCAAATAACATCAGTTTTAGCATTTAGAAAATGAGGAAACTGAAGCCCTGAGGATTAAAATAATTAGCCAGGTTCACACACAGTGAGTAAGTAGCAGAGCCAGGATTTGCAGACGCGGTGACTGGCTCTGGGGTCTAGCCTCAGGACCTCTATGCCACAGCTGCTAGCATTAAAGGGAACTGGAAAGGAGCAGGTAACTGTTCCATCATCCATATTCCCACAGTTTGGGGGATTCTTGCTGTTAATCTCTGTACTCTCTATCTATATGCCTGATAGTCCTCTAGTCCCTTGGCCAGTGTACTCATTATCACTCAGTATTAATTCCAGGATAAAGGATAGTTTACTTTTCTTATTCCATTGGGTCCTCTCGGATGGAGGCAGTAGATCTTAGCAATATGGGAGGTGCTTTGGTTTCAGAGAAGTCTGGATGTGAGTTCTGCTTCCAGTCCTTGAGGGCCGTGTGCCCTTGGCCTTATTACTCAAATTCTTTAAGCTCCAGTTTTGTCATCTGTGAGTATAAACTAATGTTGTTGAGTGATGATCCCACAAACAGGCTTCGAATCAGGTGCTGTGAATCCTGGCCTGGCCATTTATGAGCTGTGAGAGTTTGAGCAAGTTATGAACTTTTCTATTTCTCAATTTTCCCCAACTATAAAATAGAGATAATAGCAACCATACCTCCACTAGAGAGTTGTTATGAAGATTTAATGAACTCTTGGCAAGATGCCTGAGACATGGTGAGTATTCAGCCAGTGCTCTCTCCAATTGTCGTGTTGTGTGTTTATAAGGCAATTCATACAGTGAGGATGCAGAGTGATAAGTCTGTGCGATGGTGACACAATGCAACGCACAGAGCACATCCTCAGTAAGCATTATTTATTATTTTCATCTTCTCATTTATCCTAATGCATTCAGCACAAAGCAACCTCAGTCCCATGGCGCTGGCCCCACCTTTCATGAATCTTACCACATGCTCTGCTTCATCCTCAAGCTCCTGGCAAGCAAATGCACTTCTTTTGTAGTTTTTTATTTTTACAAAAATGAAAGAAAATTAGATAAGGCAGGAAAAATGATCAGTCCCGTACTCTGCCCTTCCCTATTTCTTACTATTTCAACTCCCTTAGCTATATCTTCTGGCATTGTATTTGAAAAAAATCTTAATCTATTATTATTATTTTTTCAGTTTTACATATTATTTCTCACCTTTCTACTGTGGCAGATGGAAATGTGGCTTTCTTCTACTTCATTTCTCCAGCACAAAAATATTCAAGACACACACAGACACACAGACACACACATACACACACACATGTACTTCCTTTCCCTATGCAATATAGTAATTGTATCATAATTTTGGTATAGAACAATCTGTTGTCATCAATTCTTACATTTCCTTTCTGGTAAAACTTTTATTTCTCCTAGAGCTGATAGTTACTTCATTTCATGTTGGTTTAGCTATCTGTGTAGTCATCACTATTTCACCCCTGAACAGTGAGCCGATAGTACAGCTCTCTGAGTTTGTTTAGCATACTGGGCAAGGCATCAGTTCCACTGTGATCCTGGAGACATTTCTGCTGTAGCCCTCAATTTCTTGCTTCACAGTGGCCTACCTAGGTTTTTCCTCTCTGCACCTCTGTCTTCATCACAGACCTGGAGACCACCTACACTTTTCTTAGGTCGAATTCCTATTTCCTTGCTGTTAGATTTTTCTCTCTCCTTTAATGCCTTATAAACTTGGTAAAAAAAAAAAAAAAAAAAAGTGCAGGGTGGCGCTGTGCCTCTGCCTGTGGCACCAGCATCTCATATGGCCCCCGGTTGTAGTCCCAGGTGCTCCTCTTCCAACCCAGCTGTCTGCTGTGGCCAGTGAAAGCAGTGGAAGATGGCCCAAGTGCTTAGGTCCCTGCACCCATGTGGGAGACCTGGAAGAGGCTCCTGGCTCCTGGCTTCAAATTGGTACAGCTCCAGCCGTTGTGGCATTTGGGGAGTAAACCAGTGGATGGAAGACCTTTATCTCTGCCTCTCCCTGTCCCTGTCTGTAACTCTACCTCTCAAATAAGAAAATAAATCTTATGTATGTATGTATGTATGTACGTATGTATTTTTTGACAGGCAGAGTGAAGAGTGAGAGAGAGAGACAGAGAGAAAGGTCTTCCTTTTTCCATTGATTTGCCCCCCATGGCTGCTGCGGCCAGTGTGCTGGGGCCCGCGCACTGTGCTGATCCTAAGCCAGGAGCCAGGAGCCAGGAGCCAGGAGCCAGGTGTCTCCCCCAGTCTCCCATGCAGGTGCAGGGCCAAGCACTTGGGCCATCCTCCACTGCACTCCCGGGCCACAGCAGAGAGCTGACCTGGAAGAGGAGCAACCAGGGACAGAATCCGGTGTCCCGATCTGCACTAGAACCTGGTGTGCTGGCGCCGCAGGTGGAAGATTAGCCTATTGAGCCACGGCGCCGGCCCAAGAAAATAAATCTTAAAAAAATAAAGTTGTTGAGACTTTCCCTGTTTGAAGAATCTCTTTCTCTGTCCATACATAGAATTAATACAATGAATACATTGTATACAGTGTTGCATGGAAGCTGTTACCCCATAGAATTGTGGAGGCTCGCTCCATTGTTACTGGTTTCTCATATTGATTTTGAGAAAATGTGATTCAATTCTGATTCTCAGCCTTTTTCCTGTAGGCTGTTTTCTTTTTTCTCTCTAGAAGCATTTGATGTCTTTTTTGTTGTTGTTGTTCAGGGTGACCTGAAATGGTGTGACAACTGTGCTTCAATGTCAGTCATTTTGAAGATGGTCTCGGTGGGTCCATTCAGTCTTGGATATCATGACTGTTAGTTCTGGGAAGTGTCCCTTTATCTGTTTTTGATAAATTTGCTCCCTCCATTTTTTGCCCTTTAGTTTTAGAACTCCTATTGAGGGATTGGACTTCCTGGGCTACTCTATTTTTTAAGTATGCATTTTTCATTCTACTTTCAAATTTCTATTGTAAAGAATGTTTTTTATTCTCTGACATTCTTTTTCGTATGTGATACAATTTCTATTTGCTCTTTTTTTAAAGATTTATTTACTTATTTGAAAGTTTGAGTTTGGGTTGGGGAGGGAGAGAGAGAGAGAGAGAGAGAGAGAGAGGGAAAGAGAGAATCTGCTATCTGCTGCTTCATTCCCAAGATGGCCTCAAGGGTCAGGGCTGGTCCAAGCCAAAGCCAGGAGCCAGGAGCTTCTTCTGTGTTTTCCACGTGGGTGGCAGTGGCCCCAGTACTTGGGCCATCTTCTGTTGCTTTCTTAGACCATTTTTTTAAAAAATTTTTTTGACAGGCAGAGTGGACAGTGAGAGAGAAAGAGACAGAGAGAAAGGTCTTCCTTTTGCTGTTGGTTCACTCTCCAATGGCCGCCACGGCCTGCCCGCTGCAACCAGCACACCGTGCTGATTGATGCCAGGAGCCAGGTACTTATCCTGGTCTCCCGTGGGGTGCAGGGCCCAAGGACCTGGGCCATCCTCCACTGCACTCCCTGGCCACAGCAGAGAGCTGCCCTGGAAGAGGGGCATCCAGGACAGAATCCGGTGCCCCGACCGGGACTAGGACCCGGTGTGCCGGTGCCGCAAGGCAGAGGATTAGCCTAGTGAGCCGCGGCGCCGGCTGCTTTCTTAGACCATTAACGGGGAGCTGGATTTGAAGTGGAGCAACCAGGACTCGAACTGGCACCCATAAGCAATGCCAGGGTTGCAAGTGTCTCACCTATGGCCCAGGCTGGAAGGGCAAAGGTTGTCTAGCTTGTATTCTTCTTGTGATAATGGCAGACATCTTGGAGGAAATGCCCATCTGCATATATTCATTTTAAGCCTTGGCTCACATTACATCTAAAATCCCATGGCCAAAGCAATTGACCTAGCCATGCTTATGCTTGAAATACAGGGAAGTCCACTTGCTAAGAGGTCATAGCCAGAGTGTTGATATGTGATATTATTGTAGGAAAGTGAAAATTTTGGACTGATATTTCACTCTACTCGTTAAGTCATGATTACCCATGTCCTTTCCTTATTTTCCCCGCATCATCTAATCATGATATCAGGTTCTAAAGTCTAGGATCTTGTGATATACATGAAATCTGGATGTGGCTTTCTTCAAATCAGAGGTCTATATAGTGATAAAGGCAATTTTACCATTCCCCTGACACTTAATGTATAATTTTGTAGTAAGGATTCCATCACAGAATAAGCATTTCCATTAGAAAAGGAAAAAATTGAAGGCAGATAGCAGTTTTTGAGCAATAGCAATATGAAAAACTGCTGAGCAAGTATTTATGGGTCATTGTACCCTGAGGTAAGTTATGTTCCTTGATTAGATACCATTTATTTTCTTCAGGAGTGGAATCCTCATCTATTGTTTTTCTAGGCTCTTGGTCCTGCACATAAGAGGGCCCTTCCTTTTCCACCATTCCCCAGATTCATACATTTAGAAAATTAAAAACTCAGAGGTCATTTTATCTCTCAAATAGGTTCAACTGCTTTTAATCCAGGCTGGTGACATCTTTGCCAATATGGTTCTCTAAAAAATGTTATGAATTTTTTATGTATTTGATTTCATTTAATATCTATACCCTTGATTTTACCACGATGCTTTGTGAGATATACCTTTCTCTCTAGAGTTATCTTGAATTAATTTATTTTATCAGGCTTTTTTTTTTGGCCACCCTTTAAAGTTTTCATCTAGCTGCAAAGATCTAGTAAGATAAAATCTTAATCTTTTAAGAGTTCTTAACAGAATAGTACAAATTCAACTTTGATTTGGTCTTTATTCTGGGGGGTATAAAAATCCCCATACCATTGTCATTTGTAATCCATTGGTGAGGAACTGCTTCATTGTTCTCCTCTGAAGTTTCTCACTCTAAATTCCTTCTACATTCTTGCAAATTAATCAGTTCTTTCCTCAGTTCAACTCTTTCAGGTAGTATTTTAATAAAGCAGTTAGTAGCAATCAAATCACTACATTCTTCCTCAAAACTTCTTTGCCTAGTGCTATAGTTTTATTAAAGATGTTTTCTTACAAGATGCCTTGGACAGCCAAACTTTTGCACTAAAAAATACATGGCACCAGTTTTCACTAAAAGTTTACTTGCTGCTCACAGCTAATGTCACATATTTAAAGTTTGCATTTTGACAGTACCCTACCTTTGGTGTCAATTTGTGTTCTAGTCAGCTATCCCTGTGTGAAAACAATCACAGGTATCAATGGCATACAAGATGAATTTATTTCTCATTATGTTTCTGTGGAATTTCCTTTCCATATATGTAAAATTATTTCACATTGAGAAAAATGTATAAAACCATTGTGGCTTTTATCAATTATCAAATGTAAGTGAAAGAACAAAGATCCACACCATTGGAGTAGTGTGTTTTTGCAGTGTTTCCTAGCTCTTCCTAGAGATTTGATGGTTAAAGTATTCCATTCATACAGGGTGATGTCTCAATCAGGTTGTTGGATGCCAATCTGGGGCTCACTGGATTTTTACCATTAGGCTAAGAGAGGGGTCATGTGAGCACCTAAAAGACCATCTATTTCCAAACAAATGAATTTATGACTGTGCCACTTCTGATCTGTACATTTTTCCATGTAACATTTCTTTCTAGCTATGGCTTACTTGGAAAACAGGTGAGATAGGTCAAGCAGGTATAGCAAATACTTGGCAGTAAAGCTGGGTGATTAAAAAAAGTGGCGTGAGTTTTTGATGTTTCTGGCCGTATCTAATTATCTGGATGCTAAAGGATAAAGCTGATAGCAATGCCATTAAGTTCTTTCTGTATTTTTTTTTAAGGGAAAAGGTTTATTGGTGGAGAAAACCCAGCAGACAGGAGGGAGGGGCAAAGAGGGAAAAAGAGAGAGACAGGGAGCATAAGAGAGAGAGATCAAGAGGGAGAGAGCGAGAGAGAGACACGTGTTCAGGAACGGGTCCTGTTAAATCTTTGCTAGGGGCCGGGTAGGGAAGTAGGAGCATTGAATTCCACTAGAGTAGGGGTGGAGCTGACACCTATGATTGGGCCATGTGGTCAGTTCCTTCCAGCAATGGCAGTGGGGGCTAGAGCCTAGGATGGTGTCCAGGATGTAGATCACACCATAGATAAGACTGCACCATTTTACTAACATCCCCCCTCCCTTTTTTTTTTTTCTTAAGATTTATTTTATTTATTTGAAAGACAGAGTTACAGAGAGAGGTAGAGACAGAGAGAGGTTTTCCATCCACTGGTTCACTCCCCAGATGGCCACAACGGCTGGAGCTATGCAGAACCGAAGCCAGGAGCCAGGAGCTTCCTCTGGGTCTCCCACGTGGGTGCAGGGGCCCAAGGACTTGGGCCATCTTCCACTGCTTTCTCAGGCCATAGCAGAGAGCTGGATCAGAAGAGGAGCAGCCTGGACTAGAACCAGTGCCCATATGGGAAGCCAGTGCTTCATGCCAGGGCTTTAACCCATTGTGCCACAGTGCCGCCCCCCTTTTGTTTTTTATAAAATAAGAGTCATATGGGATTACATTAGCCCCAAAAGTCCAGGAGGGGTAGACGGACGATGATCTGTCTTTAGAGCTACTTCCTGCTGACATGGGGTGATGAGGTACTCTCTGCTGGCATGGGGTGATGTCTCAAGTCTCTGTCTCCTGGATGGAGAACCAAGTATATCCCTGTAGCAGCATTTGGTTGACTGCCTGGTTGGTGAAGGCTTTGGTTCATTCCATTATCACCTCCTATAAACACTTAAACAGACATAGTAGTATAAAAGACAGGGTGAGAATAGCAACCAATAATCCTAAGAGTGGCATTAACCAAATAATGAGAGGATTTCAGAGGAGAGGAAATGAGGGGGTCTCTGGACCCTTGTGAAGACTGTCTAATGGACGTGGTTTAAAGTTGAGCCCAACCAAGACTGGGACAAAGGCTACTTACCTTTTGCAGATAGAGGGGTTTGTCTGTAGAGAAAATTCTGAACAACTATACAACATTAAGTGGGGAAGAGGACCATCAATACACCCAGGTTGGTAGTAGAGCCATTGATGTTAGAGTAGAGGCTTTGATTACAAAGCAATGAGGCCACAAGTGGGCTAGACAGCGTCTAGAACAAAGGACAGAGTCATCATTGGAGGACTAAGAAAAGTTCTTGCTGTGTTTGAAACACATAAACAAGAGTCTTCCTGTTGAGCAACAAAGATGGAGGATCATTCACAGATGCAATTTCTTCTCTCTGATTTTTAAAAGTATAAACATGATTATGAAAATGCACATACCAGTTCTAAATTTATTTCTTCTGATTATATTTATAAAAGTGGAAGACAATCTTATTAACAGTAGAAGCATTTAAATCCAGGAAAGCATAGAGAAGACCAATTTTTACCATAAATAATTATCAGTTGCTTTGCTTATATTAATATGCCATCTGTACATCTTTGGTGGAATGTCTGATAAAATATTTTGCTCATTGAAAAATCCAATTGTTCATAATATTTATATATTTTATATATAGTATACTAAAACCTAATGTTAAATATGTGTATATATAATATCTATTATATATTTATATTATTTATATATTATATATTACATATTACATATATAATATATAATATGTATATAATATATACTATATACAATATATCTACATATACAAAGTATACAATATATACATATACAATATAATGTATATACTATACGTTATATAATATCATATAATATACAATATACAATATAATATATTAATATATTAATTGTGTATTATATATTATATATGTATAATATTATGTATTATATATTAATATATTAATATAATATAATATAATATATATAGGATACAGACTCTTTATCATAAACATGTTTTTCAAATATTTTTCTCCCAGGATGTGGCTTGTCTTCCATATTTTTAGCAATGTCTTTTAAAGAGTGTAATTTTTAATTTTGGTGAACTATTGTTTATCAATTTTATCTTTATAGATTGGGATTTGGTTTTTGCTTAACTTATGTCATCAAATATTTTGCATTATGTCTCCTAGAATTTTAAAAAAACATTTGTCTATATTTAATTTTTATTTAGTTTTTATATATAATATGAGAAGCAGGTCAAGGTTTTAAAATAACATTTGCATATTTATGTCCAATTTTTTCAAAAAAGTTTTTTGAAAAGATTACATTTTCTCTATTGAGTTCCCTGTGTACTTTCGTCAGAATTAATTTTTTGACTATGTGTGAGTCTTTATCTCGACTCTACTTTGGTATATTGATTTATGCATTTATTTTTTCACCATTGCTACACTGTCTTGATTATCCACTAATTTTGCTTAATATAAATGTTGTAATGGAAGTATGTAAGGTGTCCAGCTCTGTGTTTTTCAAAATTATTTCAGCTCTTTTAAGTTTTAAAATTTTGACATATAATTTTAATGATTGAGCTGTCATCATGGTAAAAATTAAGAGTGAGAATCCAAGAGTCCAAGGTGGTGGGGGAGGAAGCGCTGGAGTACTGGGGTGGGGGAGGAAGGGGAGGGAGGAAAATCCCTCTGTGTTCCTAAATCTGTATGTATGAACTATCTGAAACTTATGTAACTTAAAGAAGATTAAATAAAAAATTAATTAGGCTGTCAACTTCTGCAGGAAATTTCTAGTGGGATTTTTAAATTTAAGATTTAATTGAATCTATAGAATGATTGAGGGAAAGTTGACATCCTAATGATGTTGAGACTTCTAACTCATGAACAAGGAATATCTCCTATTTGTTTAGGTCTTTGATATTTTTTCATTGATGTTTTAGAATTTTCAGTATGCAGATTGTGAATATATTTGTTAAATTATGCCAAAATATTTCCTATCTTTGGAGCTATTATTTTAACATTGAAAAATTTCAGTTTCCATTCGTAGTATATAGGATATAGATAGAAACTATTGATTTGTGTATTGAACTTATATTGGCCTTCTATTCACTAGCCTTGTTGAACTTATTTAGTTCTGATACCTTTTTTCCAGATTCTTTGGAATTTTCTAAATATACAATGATGCCATCTGTAAAAGGAAACATTTTTTTTATTTCTTCTACTCCACAATATAATCTTTTGTCTTTTCCCTGTATTTCTTTTCTTATTAAACTTGAAACTTCTTGTGTGTCAAGTAATAGTCATCAGAGTAGACATTCTAGGCTTGTTCCTGTCGGGAAAAGTATTCAGTCTTTTGCCATTAGCTTTCCTGCTGGTAGGTCACTTTGTAGACACTGTACCTCAGTTTGAGAAAGCCCTTTCTATTACTCGCTTCCTGAGACTTCTTGTTATGAATGGGTTCTGAAATATGCCAGATTATTTTTTGCATTTCTTGGGATTAATGTATTTTTTTTCATCTTTTGGCTACTCATGAAGTGAATTAGTTCAGTTAACTTTAGAATGTTTAACTATCCTTGCATGCTGAGATGAGCTTTGCTTACTCACGATGTATTACCTTTTTTACGTGTCCTTAGATTGCAATTGAATATTTGTGTAGCTATCCTCATTTGGAATATATGGTTTATAGTTGTAATGTCATTGTTGTTTAATACCAGGTATTGTTGGCCTCAAAAGTGAGTTGGGTAGCACTCCCTCCTTTTACTTTCTGGGAAAAGATGTGCAGAATTATCTTTTATTAAAAATATTTGAAAAATATGTCAGTGCAACTCCCCGGGCTTGAAGACTGTGTTTATCACAAATGAAATTATTTTATTTATTTGAGAGAGAGAGAGAGAGAGAACCAGCAAGTGTCCATCCTCGGGTTCATGCCCCAAAATGCCCACAACAGCCAGAGCTAGGCCAGGCTGAATCCAGGAGCTGGGAACTCCATCTGAGTTCCATCTGAGTGGTGGAAGGAACCCAAATACTTGCATTGGTATCTGTTGTTTCCCAACCACATTAGCAGAAAGCTGGATCAGATGCACGGAGTAGCCAGAACTAAGACCAGGCACTCTGATGTGGGTTGTGGGTATCCCAAGTGACTGCTTAACTCAATGTGCCACTACACCAGCCTAGGTAATGAGCAATTTATGCTCTGGACATACAGCAGTGAAAAATCTAGATTTCATTTTTTTCCTTATGAAATTTCTACTTTAGTAGATAAAAGAGGACAATGAATATATAAATAAGTATATCAAGTAATGATAAAAACCAAGGCATAAAATATATTCTAGGTTGTTGTGAGCTATAGTCACACAACTGTGCTGTGTAACTGTAGAAACTTACTCTTTCAATCTGTGATTTGTTTCCCTTCAAATTCCTTGTATTCATCCCTACCCTTCCCTGCCCCTAATAATCACCATTCTGTGCTCAGACTGAAGTTTGTTTTTTGGTTTCCACATATGAGGGAAAACATGTGGTATTTGTCTTTCTGTTTCTGGCTTATTTTACTTAGTATGTGTTACAAAAAAATAGGATTTCACTCTTCTCTATAGCTGAATATTATTCCATTGTGTGTCTATGTGTGCATGGGTACATACAATGGAATAGATATATGTGTATATATATAGACACACAGTATTTTCTTTATCATTTTATCTGATGATGGACTTGGTTGTTTCCATATCTTGGCTACTGTGAATGGTGCTCCAGTAAGCATGGTGGGGTAGGTATCTCTGATGCAATGATTTCAAATCTTTTGAATACACACCCAGTAATGGGGTTGCTGGATCATATGGCGATTCTGTTTCTAGTTTTTAGAAGAATCTCTACACTGTGTTCCGTACTGACTGTACTCATTTATGTTCTCACCAACAGTGTATACGGTTCTCCTTTCTCCACATCCTTGTCAACATTTGTTACATTTTGTCTTTTGGAGAGTAGCCTTTCTAACTGGGGAGAGGTGATATCACATTGTGGTTTTGGTTTGCATTTTCCTGATGGCTAGTGATATTGAGCACTTTTTCCTATATTTGTTGGCCATTTCTATTTCTTCTTCTGAGAAATGTCTATTCAGGTCCTTTGCCCATTTCTTTTTTTTTGAGCAACAGGTGACTTATTATCTCAAAATGTATTGCTCTCACCCAATTTTATCTTATTTATCAACACAATTTTCTATGCCTGATGATTTCAGTCATGTGTCTGAGAAAGCTTGTCCTGTTCTTCCTTTATAATAAATGTTTTTATTTGAAAAATTCCATTTTCTTTTTTTCAACTTTTATTTAATAAATATAAATTTCCAAAGTACAACTTTTGGATTATAGCGGCTCTTCCCCCCTTAACCTCCCCCTCAACCACAACCATCCCATCTCCCAATCCCTCTCCCATCCCATTCTTCATCAAGATTCATTTTCAATTATCTTTATATACAGAAGATCAACCTAGTATATACTAAGTAAAGATTTCAACAGACTGCACCCACACAGACACACAAAGTATAGAGTACTGTTTAGGTAGTTTACTGTTAATTCGCATAGTACAACACATTAAGGACAGAGGTCCTACATGGGGAGCAGGTGCACAGTGACTCCCATTGTTGATTGAACAATAGACATTCTTGTATATGGCGTCAGTAATCACCCAAGGCTCTTGTCATGAGCTGCCAAGGCTATGGAAGCTTCTTGAGTTCATCAACTCCGACCTTATTTAGACAAGGCCATAGTCAAAGTGGAAGTTCTCTCCTCCCTTGAGAGAAAGGTACCTCTTTCTTTGATGGCCCATTCCTTCTGCTGGGATCTCACTCGCAGAGATCTTTCATTTAGGTCATTTTTCTTGCCACAGTGTCTTGGCTTTCCATACCTGCGAAACTCTCATGGGCTTGTTAGCCAGATCCGAATGCCTTAAGGGCTGACTCTGACCTTTGCCCCTTTCTTAACTGGATTAGTTGTTTTACTTTGTTGAGTTTTTTGAGTTCCTGGTATATTCTGAATATGAATCCTTTGTGGTAGTATTTGAGCAAAGAACTAACAGAATGGAAAATAATAGAGAAAGTACATTCCCAACTGAGTGAAAGAACTGAGGCAGGATTGTGCTTGTTACTGGAGAGGAGTGTATCAGGGAAGGGAGTGATAAACCTGGGCATAGAGAGGTAGCAGTGTCTAGGTTGTGGATTGCCTCATAAGCCATGGGGATGACTGGATTTTGAAGGGGAAGCTGTTGGAAGTGGTTTTTCAGTGAATTGAATGATCTGACTTTCACCTGAAAGAATCATTGTTACTGCTGTGGGGAGAGTGGATTGAGGGGATAAGACAGAGGCAGGGAGACCACTTAGGAAAGTATTGCAAAAGTCCAGGGAGAAGATGCTGATGGTCTGGATTAGAGATAGAGTAAAGGTAGTGAGGAGACACTGCATTGCGTGTGTGCGTGTGTGTGTGTGTGTGCAGTCAGGCTGACCAGTTCCACCATTAAATTGCAAAGGGTATGAAAGAAGCCAACCTCTAGTGTCTATCATCCCATTACATAAACTTTTATAGCATTTGTTATCATTTATGACTATATTATATATTTTTGGCTTACTTGTTGACCTCGTTAACCACCAGAATAGGCCATCCATAAGATAAGAAGTCTTGTCTATCTTGTTCACAAATTCCAGCACATGGACGTGTCCTTGGCATATAGCAGGTACGCAGTAAATATTTGCTTGAATGCATTAAAAACAAGGAATTTGACACTTATAATGAGTCCTTAATATATTTCTTTGCTTTAACTCTCTAATTCCACTGAAGGATATATATTTTGATGGAATTTTCACAAATTCTAAGTGTTATCCTGATAGATATTCATCATCATCTAATCGTGAGAAAGTCAAAATATCCTAACTGTTCAATAAGAGACTAATTTGGGACATTTCTCAAGCATTTAAGGAAAAACATTACCCATTTTTAGGGCAGGATGGTCAATGATTGGAAATGGCCTTCTCTTTCAAGGCTGTAGTGCCCAGAGCCCAGCAAACATGTGGCTAAGGGATTATTCCATCCTGATGGCAGGGTTATGTTAGTTCACTTCAAACCATGCATTCCAATTACAAGTCTTAAAATCTCCAGGGTTTAATTTAAAAAGTTTCACAGCCGGCTTTGAACCGGTTCTGGAGACCTCATTATTGGGCCCTTGTGGAGGGAGTTAAGGCAAAAGAGAGAGATGACTAAGGGAGAATGAAGGGGATGAGAAGGATGTATGATAAAAAATCCCAAGAGGAGGTGGGAGCAGAGCTTTAATTAAAACCCATCTGGGCAATTTGCTGCATGAGTTTAGCCCTGAGCAGGAAAAGCAGCCTAAGGAAATGCTGGGGGATTTTGGGCTTGCCTAAGCGCTCAGAGGTAGCATTCGCCAAACACACAGCAGGTGCTTGGCACCCTCTCACAGGAACTCCTGTCTGGGTGTGCAAACATGAACACATTGGAATTTATAATTCTACTTTCGGTAAACCTACATTTATTCTCATGAATGTTGGGAAAAATAAAAGTGACATGACACCATTTTTTTCTCCCCAAAGACAATATGGTTATTTTCTAACTTGTTCAGCAGAGTTCTGAGTCCTGGTACTCAATTTTAAATGTATTTATTTTGAAATCAAAGATTTTCTGAGCTAAGTTACTTACAGGTCATTTGCCCCTTCATTTTACAGATAAGGAAAATGGTACCTGGATAATAGCTCAGGATAGTAGAAAAATAAAGAGTATACTTTATTTCTTGACACCATTTCAGCTCTCTCTCCAGTATCCTGTATTTTTTTCTAGATATTTTCCTCTGTGTTTATTTATTCAACAAATGCTTTCTCTTGTGTGTGCAGTTCCATGGTTAGCCCTTGGGGAAAGAGGAACACAAAGAAAAATTTCATCTTTCTGAAGATGTATGATCTGGAAATAAGTATTCTCTTATTCACCTTTTTTCTTCTTTCCTCTGCCTGATTCTGGAAATAACTTGTAGTGGCCAAGATTTAGACCATTGTGAACCAAAAAGGAGCAAATATGGGTACTATTTGGGCTTCCAAAGATTTTAAGAATTAGCCGGAATTCTTTTAAAATTATTTATTTATTTATCTATTTTCACTTTATTTTTATTTTTATTTTTAATTTGACAGTGAGAGAGAGAGAGAGAGAGAGGTCTTCCTTCCATTGGTTCACCCCGCAAATGGCTGCTACGACCGGTACTGTGCTGATCTGAAGCCAGGAGCCAGGTGCTTCTCCTGGTCTCCCATATGGGTGCAGGGCCCAGGGACCTGGGCCATCCTCCACTGCCCTCCCGGGCCACAGCGGAGAGCTAGACTGGAAGAGGAGCAACCGGGACAGAACCTGGTGCCCATATGGGATGCTGGCGCCGCAGGCAGAGGATTAACAAAGTAAGCCACGGTGCCGGCCCCAACTTTCACTTTATTTTAAAGAGAGGTAGAATGAGAGAGAGAGAGAGAGAGAGAGAGAGAGAGAGAGAGAAATCTCCCTTCCGTTGACTGAGTACCAAATGCCTGCAACAGCTGGGACCAGGCCAGGCTAAAGTCATAAGCCCAGAACTCAAACTTGACATTCCACATTGGTTTCAGGGACCCAAGCACTTGAACCATCACCTGTTGCCTCCAGCGTATATTAGCAGGAGCTGGATTGGAAGTAGAGCTGGGATGAATTCAGCAATTCTGATATGGAAGGGGGTGTCTGAAGCATTGACCTGTTGCTGCAAGATCACTGTGTCAAACACCCATCCCAGGCAGAATTCTTAGAGGACTAGGTTGTCAGGTTGTTCTGAAGATACAACAGCTGTCTGTATATTTGGGATCCAGGCTGGCAAGCAACAGAGAAGGAAACCCTTGTTAGTTCTTACTATAACAAAACAACCTCTGAACTAGTTATATATTTAATTTCCTAGAGAGAAGAGGGAGGTCTTATCCACTGTTTCATCCCCCAATTTCCTGCAACACCTGGAGCTGGGCCAAAGCCAGAATCCAGGATTACAACCCAGATCTCCTACATGGAAGGCAGGACCCAATTACTTGAGCCATCATGGTGGTCTCCCAGGGTCTGCACTGTTAGGAGCCTGGATTCAGAAACATCAGCTGGTAATTTAACCCAGGTACTCCGATGTGAAATGTGGCAGTCTTTTTTTATTTTTATTTATTTATTTATTTATTTTTTGACAGGCAGAATGGACAGTGAGAGAGAGAGACAGAGAGAAAGGTCTTCCTTTGCCGTTGGTTCACCCTCCAATGGCCACCGCGGCTGGCGCGCTGTGGCCAACGCACTGCACTGATCCGAAGCCAGGAACCAGGTGGTTCTCCTGGTCTCCCATGGGGTGCAGGGCCCAAGCACTTGGGCCATCCTCCACTGCACTCCCTGGCCACAGCAGAGAGCTGGCCTGGAAGAGGGGCAACTGGGACAGAATCCGGCGCCCCGACGGGGACTAGAACCCGGTGTGCTGGCGCCACAAGGCGGAGGATTAGCCTAGTGAGCCGTGGCGCCGGCCGAAATGTGGCAGTCTTAATCACAGACTAAATGCCCATTCTGTAACATTTTTAAAAGAAAAATAACCTATTTTTAAAAAGTATAATATTTATTGAGAGCTAACTGTGTAGCAGATACCACACTTATAATGTACAGACATATCCTACTTGAGTGTTACAAATCTCATGAGTTGCTTTTATAGCCAGACTTTACAGATGAGAAAGTTGATACTGAGAAAGGCAAAATAATTTTCAAGACTGTCATTTGTAGCTGAGCAGAGTCTATGCCTATTAGTTCTTTTTTTAATACAGAAGTCTCTTATAAATCAAAAATATAACAAGTTTCAAAATCTATTTGACTTGATATAAATCAGTTTGTGTCATTATGTTCTCATTTCTTTTCCTTTGCAAACTATGACTTCATTTAAGACTGAATTTATTTATTTTTTTCTTCCTTCCAACCCAGAAGTCACATAAATGCTTCTAACTTTTTTCTACTGGGTACGATGTTTTCTGAAGCCTTCTGTAGCTATATGTTACAATATTTCTTCTAGCAAGTTTCTTTGTACTTTACTGTGCTGCAAATGTTTCACCATGAATGGAAGTTGGATTTTTTCAATTTATTTTTTCACATAAAGTTTTTTTTGTAATTTGTGAGTTCAGTGAACATACATAGTAATAGGACTGCGTCCTCCTTGAACTGCTGAGACTTAACTATTTCCCCAGTGTACTTCCTCTGTACTTAGAAGACCGTTCCTGGCAATTCCTAGTCTTTATAGCTCAGATTCTTGTTTTCCCTTCACAATGTGATAGTGTCTTCTTGGTTTTTTTTTTTTTTTTTTTTTTTTTAGCAGAGCCCATCTTAAGGTTTCTCAATGCCATGCTAGAGTTTTTTTTTTTTTTTAAGATTTATTTAATTTATTTATTTCAAAGACAGAGTTACAGAGAGAAGTAGAGACAGAGAGGTCTTCCATCTGCTGGTTCACCCCCCAGATGGCTGCAATGGCCAGAGCTGCACTGATCTGAAGCCAGGAGCCTCTTCCAGGTCTCCCATGTGGGTGCAGGGGCCCAAGGACTCGGGCC